>NC_053440.1:34557538-35157538 GCF_007990345.1 Gossypium hirsutum
GTGGACGTCTATCCGTTCTTAAGCGGTATTACCAGCCATTCTGGAGGAGCAATTGATTCAGCAATTTCTAGTCTTCATCTATTTGGTGTTTCGTCCATTTTAGGTTCTATCAATTTTATAACAACTATCTCCAACATGCGTGGACCTGGAATGACTATGCATAGATCACCCCTTTTTGTGTAGTCCGTTCAAGTGACAGCATTCCCACTTTTATTATCACTTCCGGTACTAGCAGGGGCAATTACCATGTTATTAATCGATCGAAACTTTAATACAACCTTTTCTGATCCCGCTGGAGGGGGAGACCCCATATTATACCAGCATCTCTTTCGGTTCTTCAGTCATCCAGAGGTATATATTCCCATTTTGCCTGGATCTGGTATCATAAGTCATATCGTTTCGACTTTTTTAGGAAAACTGGTCTTCGGGTATCTAGGCATGGTTTATGCCATGATTAGTATAGGTGTTCTTGGATTTCTTGTTTGGGCTCATCATATGTTTACTGTGGGCTTAGACATTGATACCCGTGCCTACTTCACCGCAGCTACCATGATCATAGCTGTCCCCACTGGAATAAAAATCTTTAGTTGGATCGCTACCATGTCGGGAGGTTCGATACAATACAAAACACCCATGTTATTTGCTGTAGGGTTCATCTTTTTGTTCACCATAGGGGGACTCACGGAATAGTCTCGGCAAATTCTGGGCTAGACATTGCTCTACATGATACTTATTATGTGGTTGCACATTTCCATTATGTACTTTCTATGGGAGCCGTTTTTGCTTTATTTGCAGGATTTCACTATTGGGTGGGTAAAATCTTTGGTCAGACATACCCTGAAACTTTAGGTCAAATCCATTTTTGGATCACTTTTTTCGGGGTTAATCTGACCTTCTTTCCCATGCATTTCTTAGGGCTTTTGGGTATGCCACGTTGCATTCCTGACTATCCAGATGCTTACGCTGGATGGAATGCCCTTAGCAGTTTTGGCTCTTATATATCCGTAGTTGGGATTTGTCGTTACTTCGTGGTCGTAACAATAACTTCAAGCAGTGGAAATAACAAAACATGTGCTCCAAGTCCTTGGACTATTGAATAGAATTCAACCACACCGGAATGGATGGTACAAACTTCTCCTGCTTTTCATACTTTTGGAGAACTTCCAGCTATCAAGAAGATGAAGACTTTCGAGAACAAACAAAACTAAAAAAATAATTAGGAATACCAATCGCCTACTAAAAAAAGTTTTCAAGCTGTTCAAAAGAATGCATTTGTTCCCACATTTTTCCTTAGTTTGGTCAACAACCAAAAAAAGTTTTCAAGCTGTTCAAAAGAATGAATTAAGAGAAGAAAGCCACTTTTACACCCAAAACTCCCATGTCTTCTGTTGGTCAACAACCAATAAAAGTACACTATAGTTTTTCACTACTCGTACAGTGAAAATGAAGTCTCTCCTTTTTTGGGGGGGAGCGGAGAATGAAAAGAATGAAAGAAAAACGAAATTATTTTCCACGACTAGAAATAGAAAGATATTATTTGCTGCTTTTTTCAGTAAGATCTTTATCAATCTAAGATTGTGGATGGTTAAGCCTTTAGTCCGATTTGTCGGTTCAATTTTACTTTTTGTCCTAATGGCACTCTGCCTTTCTATCACTAATCCCAATAAGGTTGTCTTTGCGGCAGATCATTCGGGCGATGCTTCTTCAAGCTGGACTGGCGCTCTGGAATCCTGTCAAGATCCAGCTCAAGCTGGACTACTGTTTTACAGGAGGGGAAGTACCGCGGCACAAGTCTTGGACAACTTTCGCGCGTAAAACGAGCACATGGAAGCAGCGCTGTTCTTGCGAATACGAAACCTCAAAAACTGATTAATCGATCGGTTGCCTCCTCAACTTAACCATGGTGAATACGCAACTTTAGTGAGAAACAATCTGAATTTGAACGAAGCCATCAACATTCGGAACTATCACAGTGCTCTATCCAATGAAATCTTCGACATTACAGTCCTCGAATTGAAAGCAAATTTGACGGACCAGCGTTTTAATCTCCTTCTCAGTGAACCAGATGATCACTTAATCCAAATTTTGGGGGAATCTCCTTTTCCCAAAAGGGCCATAAGAAGGGAGGCATTGGAGTATCTTGACCTAAAAATGGTGTCTGTCAATTTGAATTTAGAAAATGCGCGCTCTCGTTTTGACAAAGTTTTAGTAGAGCAGGTTCTTAGGTACTGGCTCAATCTATTACAAGAGCACAGGCATCGCTGCCATATATACACAGAATTCCTATCGCATTTTCATGGCAAAAGTTAAGTGTGAAATACTATTTGTCTAGGCTTGGCTTAAACTTTATGTCGATCCCTGCTTTGGTCTCTGGTTTGATGGTTGCACGTGTGGTCCATTTTCCCACGTAGTTCATCGATAAAACCAACGATTCTCTTCTCAAAGTAATTGAGAGATCCTTTTCTAGTTAGACTTCTATCAATACAATGAAAGAACCATCCCTTCCCTATTTCTTTGTCCTGTCAGATAGAAAGAAAATTAGACCCCAGCCCTTCTTTACCACTTTAGGGGATGGGGGTGAAGGAGGGTTTACATACAACCGAGGCAAAGTGGTTTATGATTGAATCTCAGAGGCATTCTTATCATTTGGTAGATCCAAGTCCATGGCCTATTTCGGGTTCACTTGGAGCTTTGGCAACCACCGTAGGAGGTGTGATGTACATGCACTCATTTCAAGGGGGTGCAAGACTTCTCAGTTTGGGCCTCATATT
The DNA here is from genome assembly GCF_007990345.1 of Gossypium hirsutum. Taxonomy (NCBI): domain Eukaryota; kingdom Viridiplantae; phylum Streptophyta; class Magnoliopsida; order Malvales; family Malvaceae; genus Gossypium; species Gossypium hirsutum. The sequence continues at coordinate 34,560,310 of NC_053440.1, forward strand.
TATCCTATATACCATGTTCGATGGTGGCGCGATTAGGACTTCGATAAGGTTTTATTCTGTTTATCGTATCGGTGGTTATGTTCTTTTTTGCTTTTTTTGGGGCTTCTTCTCATTCTTCTTTGGCACCTACGGTAGAGATTGGAGGTATTTGGCCCCCAAAAGGGATTGGGGTTTTAGATCCTTGGGAAATCCCTTTTCTTAATACCCCTATTCTCCTTTCATCCGGAGCTACCGTAACTTGGGCTCATCATGCTATACTCGCAGGGAAGGAAAAACGAGCAGTTTATGCTTTAGTAGCTACCATTTTTCTGGCTCTAGTATTCACTGGATTTTAAGGAATGGAATATTATCAAGCACCTTTCACTATTTCGGATAGTATTTATGGTTCTACCTTTTTCTTAGCAACTGGCTTTCATGGTTTTCATGTGATTATAGGTACTCTTTTCTTGATCATATGTGGTATTCGCCAATATCTTGCTCCTCTGACTAAAGAGCATCACGTTGGCTTTGAAGCAGCTGCATGGTACTGGCATTTTGTAGACGTGGTTCAGTTATTCCTATTTGTCTCTATCTATTGGTGGGGAGGTATATGAAGGAACGAAACGGTGGATTAAAAAATAAAAGCTCGAAGAAAAAGAGAATCGGGCTTTTCCAAAGAATTACTACTGCTTTCCCAGTCCCTATGATTATCATATAAAAAAGTATCTTCCACTTTCCTACCAAATCTCTTTTTATTCTGGCACATAAATGAAGGGATCGAAGAGATTATGGCAGATCGTGTTCACCAAGAAATGACCCAAAATTTGATCTTGGTCTATTTGAGATTGTTCTTTTTAATCGTAATCAAAGATGTTTTCTTGTCTCTCGTTTCTTTTATGAATAAATTGAAGAACCTAATGGATTTAAACTCTGGGTGACTACCTCGGTGGGGTTTCTCTGACGCAGAGGGCCCTGACTAGCGCAGCACTCCAGTAACGGATCCTTTAGTAGGTGAAGGGGCCTAGCGGACCCGGTCTCCCTTGGAAATAGTTTAGCTTCTTATGTCTGCCTTGATGAGTGGGAGAGGTAGCCAGATTCGCTTCTTCTCATTCATTCCCCTCCATCACATCCTCTAGTAACTCCGCCCCTCTTTCCATCCATTAAAAAAAAGCGGATATGCGACATGAAAGATATTATTCTATCTATCTAGACAACAGCTGATATGCGATTTCTCAACCTTCCCTTCCTAATAGCTGATCTGCAACCTTCAATTAATATCTGGTTTGACTTCTTACTCGTTAGTTAGGAGGGAAAGCAGCCCTAGGCGTAGTGCTTCTTCCTCTATGCCGCCTATTGGTACTCGTGTAGTAGGGTTGACCCACAATACAGACCCATAGGTGTAACCTTTCGCTCAATACTCGAATCAACAATTGAAGCATCTGAGGTTGCAATAATCGGGGATACACGACAGAAGGAATTGCTTTATTTATAAACTTCACCTTCAACAAGCGTAGATTTCTTTTTTATTTTCAATAGCCTTTTTTCTATTCTGAATAATGTGTCTTTTTCCTAAGACTGAGAGTGGTAAAGTAAATAAAAAAGTAAATAATAAATAAAGGAAAATATATATAATAATAATCAAATCGCACCATCTCTGTAATAAGTAAATGCCTCTTTTTCTCCTGAAGTTGTCGGAATTATTCGTAATAAGATATTGGCTACAATTGAAAAGGTCTTATCAATAAAATTTCCATTTATCTGCGATCTAGGCATAGGTAGCAATCCATTCTATAACTCTTTTCATTACCCCTCGTGAGAAAATAAAATGATCTCACAAACAAAGGAAGTGTACAGTACGAAATAACATAAAAGTAGACCCATTCCTTTTTTTTTTTTTGAGCCCAGAGGCTAAAGAAAAAGTGATAAAAAAAAGTGATAAAAAGTTTTCTATTTTTATAGCAAGTTTCCTAGTTAGAATTGATATTATTCGTACCTATCGAACAATCTAATATGAATAACTCGCTATTCGCTTGGGGTATCGGCCATAATAATTATGTAGGAGAGATGGCTGAGTGGTTCAAGGCTTAGCATTGGAACTGCTATGTAGACTCTTGTTTACCGAGGGTTCGAATTCCTCTCTTTCCGCACCTTCACCTAATTCGCAGATGTAACTGACTACAATGTATCAAATCAAATAAGAACATATACTAAAGAATTAGACCCTTCTTTAGTATAGATTCTCTATTCCCAATTCCTTTTTAATATGGAATACGTAAAATAGCATACAAGGGATGAAAAGAATCAATAGCTAAGTGTACATCTTGTATTTGTGTTTTGTGATGTGATGAATTGGTACCTTGTTTTGTTAGGCATATATGTCTAAATATGATAGTTTATAGAATGCATTTGGTAGCAAATGGTTGTGTTATGGTAAATATATCACATGGTATGTTTTGGTAGGTAAGTGATGTGGCATGAAATTATGCAAAATGGCTTGGTAAATTGTTTGCTTATTTGGTTAAATTGTATACATGAATATACATGGTTACATATTGTCATTTGAGGTGCCTAAGGTCATATTGATTGTATGTGAAAATACTACATGTTTAAGGCTTGATTTTGCTTGTTTTGGATACTTGATTATAGCTTGTGTATGTGTGCATTTTTGGGTGTAGGTTGATGCCAAATTGGGTGAGAAAAATGGCTTGTAAAATGGCCTATTTTCCTCCACACGGGCAGAGACACGGGCGTGTGTTCAGCCATGTGTGACACACGGCTAGATGACACGATCATGTGTCCCCTGTATCTTTAAAAGGGTTACAAGTCAGGCTGTTACATGGCTTAGCACACGGCTTGGCACACGTGCGTGTGGGGTTACTTCAAAGGGTACACGGCTTAGCACATGGGCGTGTGGCTTAGCCGTGTGCCAAGTCAGAGAGTTACACGGGCGTAGGCTAGGACATGGCCGTGTGTCCTTATTTCGAATGCCCACAAGGCCTAAGACATGGGCGTGTCTCTTGGCCGTGTGAGTCACACAGCCTGACCACACGGCGGTGTCACCCTTGCAGCTTTGAAAATTTTTATTATTTTCTGAAAAATTCTCTGAGTATCCGATTTAGTCCCAACTTGTTTCTAATGCATATTTTGGGCCTCAATGGGTCGTATAAGAGATAGTACGTATGATTTTGATTAGCTTCTGACAAGAATATTGTATGATATGAAATGTTTGAATTTTCTATCCGATTGATTTGTAAACTCCTGTAATGCTCCGTAACCCTATTTCGGTAATGGATTTGGGTTAGGGGTGTTACATATACATTTTAGTCATTAATCATTAATCTTTTCATAACTATCTTATTTGAGTAAATTACCATTCTACCCTTCAACTTTCTCTACAATACCATCCATGAATCAAACTTTATTTTGGTAGAATTTCACTTCTAGTCCCTCCTTTTTCCTTCAATTCAATGCAATCATTTCAATTTTTTTATTTTTCTTACTTCTACCCCAATACTTTTCACTCACTTACAATTAAGTCAATATCCCAGATTTATTTCTCTTATTTTAAGAGTATTTTTAATTTTCTGTCGACTTTAACTACTTTCTATACTAACAGTTAAAATTTCCTATTTTATCTATTTCTAAAATTCTCAAGTATACCTAACCCAACTTGGTATTGTTCCTAACTCAGTAGTAAGTTAGGGATATCACAATAAAAATATAAATTATAAATCTAGATATAGATATAGACTAAATTGAATAAAGTTGAGAAGTGGAGGGACTAAATTGCATTTTTTTATTTAGTGATGGGACTTAATTATAATTATATTATGATAGGATGATTTTTATAGGATATAATTCTTAATTGGGACACATAATAAGGTTATGTGTCCTTTAGGAAAAGAAATTGTAATTAAGGGTGAAAAGTGGTGAAATTTGATTGGATGATCATAATTATAGTTAAATTTGAAAGAAATTACAAAGGAGTATTTTGTCTTATTTTCCTAAGGGTGGTGTTAGAGTTGTGTGACTCAAATTTCTGTTAAAAAATAAAATAAAATAAAATACTAGTAGAATCCGTACAAAACTACTTTTATTCTATTTGATATTTATTGTACAAGTAGAATCTGTATAGAACTTCTCACATTCTATTTGACATTGATTAGAATAAGGTCTTTCAACCTATAAATAGAAGTAGTCGAAACTCCTTTTGTATCATTCAAATTTCAACATTAGTGAATTTTTCTTCTCCTCTGTCTGTGGTTTTTCCCTAAAGGATTTCCACGTAAAATTTCTGTGTTCTTATTTTTCTCTCTTTTTACTTTGCGATCATCCTATATTTCCTTTATCAATATTTAGTTTTTACAAACTATTATCAAGAGCTTTTTAGGTTGCTTGTCTTGATCACGGTAATGGCGACAATAAAGTATGATATTTCGTTGTTGGATCGCAACACCAGATTTGCGTTGTGATAGGTAAAGATGTAGGCAATTCTTGTACAGATGGATTTGGAGGATGCCCTACTAGGGTTAGATAAGAATATGCCTTCGACATTGACGGATGAAGAGAAAAAGCATAAAGATCAATAGGCTTTAATGCAATTATAGCTGCATCTGTCGAATGAAATTCTACATGATGTGTTGAAGGAGAAGGCCACTGCTCATTATGGAAGAAGTTGGAGCAACTAAGCATGTTCAAAACTCTAACCAGCAAGTTGCATATGAAGCAGCGTCTTTATTCTCATCGTTTGGAGGAAGGTGCGTTTGTGCACGAACACTTAATTGTGTTTAAAGAAATTCTCTCAGGCCTAGAGGCCGTAGAGGTTCAGTATGATAAAGAATATTTAGTGTTAATTCTTGTAACGCCCCAAAATATAAGTCTCTAATTTTTGCATGTTTTGACACTCATTGCTTGTTTGCTTTAATGGCTAACTGATTTGGGTGTTTTTGGGAGTGTTTGAGGAGCCTGGGTTCAAGTCTTGGCCTTGGCAAAATTTTTAATTTTTGCTCTTAAATGAACCTGAACATAGGCATGTAGGTCTTATAAATTTTAGTGTTAGTTTTATGTCACAAGAAGAGCTTGTGGTCTACTGGAAAGGTTGTGTGTTGAGTAATTGGGAGGTCTGAGGTCCAAGTCCTGGTTTGCGTAATGGAGTATTTATTTTGCTACTTGAGTTAAGTAGGTGGTGGAGTTGGACTAGAATACTGCTGAGAGGAATTTGAACTGGTCATGGAGGAAGTTGGGGGAGGATATGATGGAGAAAATCAAGGAGGGATAAGGGGAGGGATTTTAGGAAAAAATCAAGGAGTTTGAGAGTGAGGGGGAGTTGTGCCATTTGGGGGTTTTCCAATAGTGAGAATTCGGCTGGGGAGGGTTATTTTGCCGAATTTAGACACTTTTCATCAAAGGTTTCAGTTTCGATTTTTATTTCTTTGGAGTACTCTCTCAGTTTGCTTCGGTTAAGGTGAGTTCGGGTTTCACGTTCTAGTCTTGCTGCCGAATTTTTGGCCTAGTTTCAAAAGTACATCTGGGGATTAATCACTTTTCTTTTCTTTGCTGCTCTTTCTTCTCTTTTTCCCCTTTTGCCGAATCCTCCTATACTCTCTTCTCATTCTCTTTTCTTCTAGTCGAACCTTTCTTCTATTCTCATTTTCTCCACTGACCGAATAATCTTCTCTTACTGTTTGTGTTTCTATCTTCTATATTGCTTTTTGACTGAGACTTTTTCCTTTTTGTTTGAGTGTGGTGTAGCCAAACATTATCATTCGCTATATCGTTCACTATATTGATTCTCTCTGCTGCTTCTCGTCGTTTCTGTGCTACAAGTTTCTAACTTTCGGTATGTGGTTTTACTTAAATTTTGAGTATATTTGTTCTTCTCCTTCCTGTTCAAAACCGAATACTCTTCTTCCTTAACCTTTGATTACCTTTGGTTGTTTTCTTCCTTTTTGTGGTATTGCTCGCTGCGGTTTTAGGGTTCTTTCGAGGAGTGGTGGTTTGGAAGTTGTTGAAATAATGAATCTTGGCTTCAACATTTAATCAAGGTAAGGAGGATGATTAGGTTTAAGTGCTTTTAAGAGGGCGTTGTACCCTAGCGTCTATGAACTAACTGTGGGACATGTTTGTTTCCAAGTGGGTGTTCGTGGAAATATTACTCTTCTCGTAAACAGGTGTGTAATCACACTCTCAATTGTAAATCGGCAAAAGTCGAAAAGCCAGAAAAGACAGCGCTAAGACCATAAGGGCGTGCGAATGCTCGAGTGGTAAACCGAGGCCATGAAACCCGGTGTAGGACTGTAGAGGCCCCTAAGAGCGTTATCATGGGCTTAGGCCGAAATGGGCCTCTAAAATGACTGAAATACCCTTGAAGGGTAAAATGACTGAAATACCCTCGAAAGGTAAAATTACCAAAATACCCTCGAAGGGTAAAATGACTGAAATACCCTCGAAGGGTAAAATGATCGAAATACCCTCGAAGGGTAAAATAATCGAAATACCCTCGAAGGGTAAAATGATCGAAATACCCCCAAAGGGTAAAATGACCAAAATACCCCCGAATGGTAAAATGATCGAAATGCCCTCAAAGGGTAAAATGACCAAAATACCCTTAAAAGGTAAAATGACTGAAATACCCCTGAAGGGTAAAATGATTGAAATACCCTCGATGGGTAAAATTACCGAAATAGGCTCGAAGGGTAAAATGACCGAAAAACCCCTAAAGGGTAAAATGATCGAAATACCCTGATAGGGTAAAATGACTGTTATAACCCTAGGACTTGAAATGTGTGTATGACCGACTTGATCTATGATATATGTATGACTGTTACTGAGTATGACATACTACATACACGTATGATTTATGACATGACATGCTGTATGGGGTTGGGATTCTGATATAGGGGAAGTATACTGTACTGGTGGCTTTGCCATAAACACTGTTACTGGCAGATTTGTTGCGTTACTGATACTGGCAGCTCTGCTGCATTACTTTTATTAGCAACTTTGTTGCGTTACTATTACTAGCAGTTTTTCTACGATATTGGTGTATTGGTTGGGTGGGTCGATTTTATCCACACATGGTGTGTTGGTGGTACAGAGTGGTGTGTTGGCTGGATTGGGATAGGTTGCATTATTGCATTTGCATTGTTACTGTATTAGGCTAAGGCCCACACTCTGATACTGTATTGGGCTAAGGCCCACACTCTGTTACTATATTGGGCTATGGCCCACACACTACTACTGTATAGGGATCAGACCCATACTGATTCTGCACGTTGCATGCTGATTGTTTGGTAGATGATTACACACTGAGTTTTCGTAAACTCACCCTCTCTTCTAACTATGCAGGTAATCCTCAGCCATAGGCGGTTTGGTGCAGCGAGGGACTAGGAGGTGGCCACACAGTCACTACTGCTCACTTTAGCTTTTATTTATATTTTAATTAATGAGTTGGGTTTGGTTTTGTAATAAGGCCTTTTAATTTGGTTTAAATTTTTAATTGGGTTTTTACTTTTATGTTTTATACTGCTAGTTATTTGAAAACGGATTTTCAAAATAATTACTATTTTCAGAGACAAGAACTTTAAATGTTAGAGTTTTTAAAATGCTTCCGCGTTTTAAATCAACTTAATATAACAAAAAGCAGTTAACAAGGCAAGCATATGAATAAGTGTTCCGTTCGTTATTAATAAGAGGTTTCCTAAAAATAAGAAATGAGTTTGTCAACAAGCTAGTTTTTCGAGAGACACTTCAATGTGACACACCAGATACAGCCATAATGTTTAGGCTGGGTTTGGGGTGTTACAATTTTACTTTGTTCATTGCCCCCATCTTATTCAACCTCTAGAGATACAATTTTATATAGCCGTGAATCTCTCACAGTTGATGAAGTCTATACTTTCTTAACCTTGTATGACAAGATGAAACATCTTGTGGATGGATCCGACTCTCAAGGAGAGGGTCTCATTGTTCATGGGAGACAAGAATGAAATACTGATGATAATTGTGGGAGGACACTAGAACGAAATCCTTATAGTAAATATAAGGGTAGATTAAGATCTTCAAACAGAGGTAAAACATGTAACTTCTACAAGAAGAAAAAAACACATTAAATCTGAGTGCTATAAGTTGCAGAATAAGATAAAAAAAAAAGGAGGCTATGAATCAAAAGAGAAAACAACCAGAACAATTCCGTAAAGCTGATGTTGTAAAAGACTATAGCGATGGTGAACTCCTAATTGCTTCTGCTAACAACTCTAAAATGTGCGAGAGTGGATTATCAATTCTGGTTGCACCTTCCATATGAGTCCCAACCCAGATTGGTTTACAACATATGAAACAGTGTTTGAAGGTGCTATTTGGATGGGAAATAATGCTTCATGTAAAATGGCAGGTATTGACACGATCAAAACTAAGATGTTCGATCGAGTCACCAAAACACTTATTGGCGTATTAAATGTACTAGAATTGAAGAGGAATTTGATTTTTTTGAGTACTCTTAATTCAAAAGGGGCACAAGTACAGAGCTGAAAGTGGGGTTCTGAAGATTAGCAAGGGTTCCCTCGTTGTGATGAAAGGATAGAGAAAGACTACCAAGTTATATATTCTGCAAGGTTATACTGTTACTGGTGATGCAGCCATTGCTTCCTTTTCCTTGTCAAATGATGATGTTACTAGACTTTGACATATGCGTCTCGGACATATGAGTGCGAACGGCATGGCAGAATTAAGCAAAAAAGGACTTCTTGATGGACAAGGCATTAGAAACCTGAAGTTCTATGAGCACTGTATTTTTGGGAAGCAAAAGAGAGTTTGATTCACCAGAGGAATCCATAACACAAAAGGAACGTTGGATTATATTCATTCTGATCTTTGTGGACCATCCAAAGTGCCTTCAAGGGGTGGCGCTAATTACATGATGACGATCATTGATGATTTTTCCAGAAGTTTGGGCATTATTCCTAAAGTAAAAAGTGATGTTTTTTCCACATTTAAGTCTTGGAAAACTATGATCGAGAAACAGATAGGAAAATAGATAAAACACCTCCGCACAGATAATGGCTTAAAATTATGTTATGATGAATTTAATAAATTGTGCAAATCAAAAGGGATCGTGAGACACTTGACAGTTGTTATACTCCATAGAAAAATAGCATTGCAGAACGGATGAATAGAAAAATTACGGAAAAGGTTCAATGCATGTTGTCGAATGCTTGTTTACCGAAGTCATTTTAGGCTAAAGCGGTCTCTACTGCATGTTTTTTTATTAACCGGTCTTCGTCTTTTCCATTGAGAAAAAGGCTCTGCAGGAGGTATGGTCTGGTAATCTTGTTGATTATTCTGATTTGAAGATTTTTGGATGTCTTGCGTATGCTCATGTTGATAATAGGAAATTGGAACGTAGATCCATTAAATGTGTTTTCTTGGTTATAAGGCTGGTGTTATATAAGTTATGGTGTCCTAAAAATAGAAAATTTGTGATTAGTAGAGATGTTATTTTTCATGAAACTATTGTGCTACCTAGCTTATCTCTTAAACACTTTTCCAATGAAGACCAGCAAAAGTAAGTGAAGCTTCAGATTGATCCATGATCTACAACAGTATACTCCTCAAGTTAGTACAGAAACTTATAGTAGAGTTGTTTCTTCACCACAATATTCTATTGCCAAGAACAGACCTATAAGCGAAATTAAACCTCTAAAGTGGTATACCGAGGTTGATCTAGTTGCTTATACTTTAAATGTGGCTGAAGATATAGATACAAACCAAAAGCCATCTACTTATTCCGAGGCAGTTACCTATGAAGATATAGGAAAGTGGATGATTACCATGCAAAAATATATGGAATCACTCCATAATCACTCCATAATCGCTCCATAAGAACAAAACATGGGAACTAGTAAAGATTCCTAAAGGTAAAAAGGTTGTTCGTTATAAATGAGTGTTCAAAAAGAAAAAAAGGGACTCTAGGAGTTGAAGAACCTAGATATAAAGCAAGGTTGGCTGCAAAAGGTTACATTCAGATTCCAAGTGTAAACTTCACAGATGTGTTTTCTCTAGTTGTGAAGCATAGTTCGATTCGTGCTTGCTTGGTATTGTGGCCATGTATGATTTGGAGCTTGAGCAGTTAGATATAAAAACAACGTTCTTGCATGGAAAACTTAAGGAAGATATTTACATGCAACAACCAAAGGGTTTTATAGTCTCAGAAAAAAAGGACTATGTTTGCTTGCTGAAAAATTCTCTTTATGGCTTGATACAGTCACCAAGGCAATGGTATAAGAGGTTTGATTCATTTATGACTACTCATGATTTCAAAAGAAACAGCTTTGACAGTTGTGTTTATTTTAAGAAAAACAGTGATGGTTCTTTTGTATATCTACTTCTTTATGTTGATGACATGTTGATAGCAACCAAAGATAAAGGAGAGATAAGAAAGGTCAAAGCCCAGCTTAGTGAAGAATTTGAGATGAAAGATGAGGGAGCAGTAAATAAGATACTTGGGATGGAGATTCTCAAAGATAGAAAAACATGTAAATTGTACCTAAGTCAGAAAGGGTAAATTAAGAAATTTCTTTGCAGGTTCAATATGCAGAGTGCCAAGCCTATTAGTACTCCATTAGCAGCCCACTTCAAACTTTCATCAGCTTTATCTCTACAATCAGATTATGAGATTGACTATATGTCACGCGTTCCATATTCTAGTGTAGTGGGATCTCTCATGTATGTTATGATTTACTCACGTCAAGATTTATCATATGCAGTTAGTGCAATTAGTAGATACATGGCGAATCCCGGTAAAGAACACTGGAAAGCAGTTCAGTGGATTTTTAAATACTTACGAGGTACTACTGATGTTTGCTTACATTTTGGAAGAACTAGAAATGGAGCCATTGGATATGTTCATTCTGATTTTGTTAGAGAACTTGATAAAAGAAGATCTCTCATAGGGTATGTCTTTACTATTGAAAGTTGCACAATCAGTTTGAAAGCTACTTTGCAAAGTACAATTGCTTTGTCTACTACTGAAGCTGAGTACATGGCGATTATTAATACTTATAAAGAAGTTATTTGGTTAAAGGGACTCTTTGGTGAACTCAGTAAAGACCTTCAAATCAGTACAATATTTTGTGATAGTCAAAATGTCATCTTCCTTATGAAAGATCAAATGTTTCATGAGAGAACAAAGCACATGGATGTTCAGTATCATTTTGTGCGTAATATTATTACTTGTGGAGATATTGTTGTGAGCAAAGTTAGTACTGATGAAAATCCTACAGGTATGATGAATAAGTCACTTCCTATAACCAAGTTTGAGCATTGCCTGGACTTGTTTGGTGTTCATTGTTGAAGAGCACCCCTTAAGGGGTTTCGTAGAAGAGGTGGAGAACTTATTTATTGAGAGTTCGTGGTGAAGAAATTATTTGTTGAGAGTTCGTATCAAGGTGGAGATTGTTAGTGTTGTGTGACTCAAATTCCTATTAAAATAAAATAAATAAAATACAAGTAGAATTCGTATATAACTACTCTTTTTCTATTTGATATTGATTGTACAAGTAGAATCTGTATAGAAATTCTCTCATTCTATTTGACATTGATTAGGATAAGGTTTTTCAAGCTATAAATAGAAGTAGCCGAAACTTCTCTTGTACCATTCGAATTTCAACATTAGTGAATTTTTCTTCTCCTTTGCCTGTGGTTTTTTTTCCTAAAAGAGTCTGCACTTAAAATCTGTGTGTTCTTATTTTTCTTTCTTTTTGATTTGCGATCGTTCTATATTGTCATTATCGACATTCGGTTTTTACAAGTGGATGGGAGCTAAAAGCTTGAATGGCACTTCTGTCATGAGCTTCAGCTTAGAAAAAGCTTTTACCAAAATATTCAAGGATTTATCAATATTTTTAAGACTTAGGGTTTAGGGTTTATAAATATTGATAAAACTTTAGAAATATTGTTAAATCCTTAGATATTTTGGTAGTCTTAGAAATATTGGTAAGTCCTTAAATATTTTGGTAAAAATTTTTCCTAAGCTTGTTTTTAGTGGAGTTCACCTTAGAATTTCCCAAAAAGAAGATTTTATTTCATTTTTTTATGGAAAAAGAAGAGAGAGAAAAAAAAAACCTACCTTGATTCATGCTTGAAAAACAGGAGAAATTGTGTTTTCTCGTCAAATCTAACCTTAGTTTTGAAAGAGAACCTTGTATTTTAGATATCCATCATCTTTTCCATTGGGTACATGAGTTGAAATGAAGAAAAGTGATGAAAAATTTTGTTCTAGTGTAAAGAACTAAAGGAGAACGCTAAGAATAGTGCTTTCCTTTTTCTTTTGCCATTAAAATAGCTTTTTAGGTAATCAACCCGAAAAATGAGGGGGAAAAGGATTTAGTACATTTTACATATGTTGGAATGAGGTGTAAGCATATTTCATGAAAAGCATAAGATATTTTAATTGTAGCTTGTATAGGCTGGAGACTGGTGATTAGCCATCCCCAAGGATGGGGAGAGTTCCCCGATATAATAATTTCCAACTTCCTTGATATAAAACAACTTTGTAGAACGCTGTAGTTGGCCATTCGTTTGAGATGATTAAGTTTACGAATTTTATTTAGCTGTTTTGAATTTACCAAAGCTAACAATTAAACTTTCGAATTTACAGAACGAAAGGAAAGAATGGAAAATGAAAAAGAATAGCTCCATCATGGGTCAAAATATATATATATCACTTGTCAGTCAACCTTGTGTCAATATATATATATCAGTTGCCAGTCAACGTTGTGCATTTGTTACGTTAGACAACAGCGTAATCAATGTCCAAATTACAACGGATCCTTATTTGAGAATTGTTTCTTCTCTTTACTCGAATTCAAGTCACAAAAACTTTAAAATCAACTTGAAATTAAAGAAATCGACTAGAAATTAAAAGCTCAATACACGATTGAGTTTAATTAAATTTAACTTATATACTAAAGTTCAACTTCAATTTGAGATAGAAGTTAAATTATTCAAACTTGAGTGAAAAGCAACAAAAAATTAGTTATAGCTCGAACTCTACATGAAATCCAGGTTAAACAATGTGTAGAACTTGTCTTAAGCTCAACATGCCACTTCGGAGAACGGCATAATCGCAAATCAGTTTTAAAAAACCCCAGAAAGCATCCATGTTCAGCATATAATCAGCTTACATTCTGACAATGGCTATTGTCTAATAGATTTTCCTTCTAAGTTGTTCCAATGGGCCAGCAACAAACGAAATCAAAAGTCACTTGGGAGTTGGGGCATACACAAAAAGCTTCAAATATGAGCAATATGACATCCAAGTTCAGATGTCTGTTACTCAATCCGTCAAATATAAACAAGGGACTTAAGGGACATGCTAATATTCATCTCAAGCAAACCATTCAAGAAACAGAAATGAAATGACAAACAAATTCAAATGAATTCCGAAAAAACAAAATCTCATACCAGCAAAGCATAATAAAAGGGGAAAAACCCCTGATCTCATACTGAAAGCCTTCAAACATTATATGACACTCGCAACTTCTCTTTCTTTCTCTACATGCAATAAAAACAATGACACGAAGGGGGTAAACAATCTAATGAAAAACTATAAGCTAAACTTGGATTTTCTTTCATAGTAAGATTATTGTATACCCAATTATAAAGTACTCTCAGACTTCCATATTCTGGGAAAGAAGGTAGGGACTGAATTGCCAAGCAGTCACCTATACCTAGCCACTATATCAGAAAAACGAAAACCTTAACCCGTTACTCGCTGCAAACAAATTGTACTGTTCAATTGTAGACTCTTTTTTATTGCAACCATGACCATTTTCAACATGATCTGCTGAAAACTGGGAAGAAAGTTCTTCCACAATCTCATCTTTCAAAGGGACAGGACTAGTTTTGCATCCTGTTGAAAGAGCCACAGGCCCGCCAAAATGGAACAAAGAAAAGCTAGAATCATCCGCATTTGATTTCCCAGAGACATCATTTTGCCTAACTTCTCCAATTGCTGTTTTTTCTGTTGCATGCAGCCTTCCAGGGACAACCCTCTCTGCACTAAATTCAGTGAAAGCTTCACTTGTTCTACCAGGCTTCGGAATCAGAGTTCGCTCCTCCGCATACAAGCCATTGGCTTCTGAAACTGGCTGATAAACTGGAACAGGATCAGCGTTAAATGGGGGAGCAGCTAAATGCTGCAGAGCACCATATGGCATACATAAATGTGAGTTTCCGTTTAGACCATAGCCAAGAGGGCCAGTATAAAGATATGGGTTTGGAGGGAAAGGCACTAAACCATTAGCTGGAGTTGCTGGCCAAGATACAGGACTCTGATGGTAGTAACCCATGGTTGAAGGAGTTGGATACACTGGAAATTGTATATGTTGGTTATGCACTGATGTAAACATGCCTTGATGTTGAGAACCCATAAAGGCAGTTGGTTTTCCATTATCAGAATTTTCAGCAGTTTTTGTTGGCAGATTTCCTGGAGCTTTGTTCCCTGTACCATCAGGTTGATGTCCAAACAATGCCTGCCTTTCCAAAGCAACCCCTCCATCAGCATCCTGTTTTTTATCCATTCCTTTCACTTGACACTCAGAGAATCCATTTTCAATGCAGATTGATGCATCTCTCCTATCTGATTGTTGACAGGCATCTTCAGAATCTGACGTTGATGAAGATTCCAGATTTCCATGATTTGAAGCAGAGGTATTGCTATCTCCTTCGCTAAGGCATGAGGAGCAGTTATCAGAATTAGAAGTGCTACTCATCGTAGAATGAGGAATTCCGTTCAAAGTAAGGTTTCCATTAGGACAAATTCTGACTTCCTCATAAGCAGCATTCAGTGAAGAACATTGATCCTGTGTTTCCGCATGACAGTCCTTATCTGTGGCAAGGTTGGAGTTTCTTGATCTGTTAACATTGCTATGCTCATGATCAATTTCACCCAAATTTACACTAGCTTCACTTGAGCGCATCTCACTAGATGACTTAACAAAGTTGTCATCAGGCCCAGCTCCTTCAATGTAAGTAGAAGACCTCAAAGCAATATCTGTATCAGAGTTGCTCCGGGGGTACTTTTTATGGACTTCGGTGGGCTCCCAAACTTTCTTGGAGTAAAGTGAATCTCGACCAGAAGGATTGTTTCCTGCAATAATTTTAAGCTTCAGCTTTCCATGATCTTCACGCATGTAAACTTGTTGATTATACTTGTTACCACAATAGAGTTGCTTGGGCATAGCCAATTTAGATTCAGCCTTGCTCACAGATTTGGGCTCTCGACCTACTCTAGTTGCAGACACATGTGGCTCAATATTGGTTCTGTATTCATTGTGTTCGCCGCAGCAGCAAATGTCATATCTGTCACTCCGGCCATTGGAACACTGATACTTCTCAGTGTACTTAACACCACAATTCCGACCATTGGATTTCACATTGGTTATCCTTAACTGCCTATTTGATCCATTGATGTTCCTCGAAGGAGCCTCGAAGTTTTCACTTTGATGCCGTGGCTCAGATCTATTAACAGGAGTGCTTTCTGAAACAACAGCAAACCGGCGTCGATCACACCATTTCATAGACGGATCAAATTGACCATCCTTGCGAAATTTCAATCTCCGACGGGAAAGTTTTGATTGCTCCATTATAAAAGAGCCATTTCCATCTTTTACCTTTGTACCTTCTGCATCAGGACTATCAGAAGAGTGATTTTGCAAACTTGAGGTGGAGTGCCCATCTAAAAACTGTTCATCTTGAACATCTGGAGAACCAGGTCTTGACACAATGACATCACCTGTGTCACTCACGGAGTCTTTGCAATTAATAACAATATTTTCTTCAACCTCATGAGTTAGTGAAGATTCTTCCTTTGCAACATCAGGAAAAACAGTAGTACTTTCAGCACATTTTTTTTCTTTCTCTCTTTCTTTTCCTTTCAGTCTCTCCTTTCTCCTGAGCTTTTTCTCCCGTTCTTTTGTTCTTTTCCTCTCCTTGCGTTCTTCCTCTTCACGCTTTTCCTTCTCTTCTTCTTCAAGAAGCTTCATCTGTTGAAAATAAGTAGGGACAGTAATATCTATCAAACAATATATATTGAGAATATCCTCTCCTATATTTACTGATAAGCATAAAAAAACTCCATCCCGAAGAATCACCAATTATTCATACCTGCTTTTCTAAAGTAATAATTTCCTTGCATGCAACATAAACGCGTTCTTCCAACAGCTTAACAGCAAGACTAACAAAGATACTATGTGCATTCTGGCGAGCGGTTCCTTCCCTAAAAGCCTTTTCAACCTGAATATCAAAATGGATCAATTATTTATAAGTTCATAAAAAGAATTTTAACACTAATGAGAACACAAACAACTGAAACAGATTGATTTGTATGTTTTCTGTGCCACAACTTCATAGACACAACCCCTAAGAACCACAAACCAAATCCAGTTTATTCCCACCAAGTAAATAGTTTGACTCCAACAAGCAAAACAGGATGGGGCAAGTGAGCAAGGGTGGCTTGATACTTGTCTCAAAATATCATTGTTTGCAGAACAAACTCATTGCATTCCTCCATCCAGCCAAGTAGCTAGCTATGGTATAGTGATCCTAAGGTAATCTTTCTTAAAGTAATTCCAATCTTCCCAATTCAACGTATCACTCATATAGGTATCCTAGTCATTAGTTGAATGTACATTCTTTATCCTTCTCAAACCATAAAATTCAACAAACCATTTTAAATAGAGATTCTGTTAAAAACAATGAAATGAAATTCTGATTAATAACTTTCCTGCCACTAACTAACACATCAAGTCATTGATATACACAGGATTTTTGTTATATTCCAAATGACCAAACACATAGCTTTTCAGTATCGAATGGAATGATAGAATTCCACAGCTCTCTTTAATGAAAAGAATGGCAGGTACATGCAAGACTTTAAGGCCCAATGAAAAGGTATGAACATGCCTGTTCCTTAAATATAACAGTTGCTGCATCAAGAAGAAACTCTCGAGCAAGTTCAGGACTCTTCGCATGCTTTTGTGGACGGGAGCATTCTCCATCAAGCTCATTTCCATCCTTGTCCATGGAATCATCATCCTGAAAAAGATAAGAGTTAATAATTGCTACTATCCAAACAACTTCATTTATAAACTTCACAAAGTTTTTAACTACCTCTTCTTCCTCTGCCTCTTCAGCATGCTCAAAAAAGATTCTAATACTTTCGCCCCTAGTGATTGTAACATAACCGTCTCCAACTACAAGCCTGCAATGCACACATTGTTGGCCTTTCAATGCATGGGCTTTTACAGAAATCTCAGAGCAGCGGCCATCCAATTTGCAGGCCCTTAGAGTGATGTAACATATACTCAAGCCACCAAGATCCAAGCCATTGACTTGAACAGTCCCATTCATGCCAACATTTTCAAATTCCATGATATCTGATTTTCCTTCCCCAGTTCCAACTGCCCACTCAAAGTGGTGATAAGTTCCAACTGTGTCAGCAAAAGTTTGACGCCAATCAGCCTGGACACTGTCATCAGATACCTGGGCAAGTAAGAAAAATGTTGCATAAGTCGCATATATTTTGAGAAGTCCCACACCAAGCTTAGTAATTATTACTCTAGAAGTCAGAATTCAAATTTCAACCATATATTCTTTATGAACTGTTAGATTAAAAGATTGAACATATGAAAGTATCAAAAGAATAGTCAATGCACCAAAAGGTCAAAGATATGGATACCTCATACAGAAAGGCTGTATCTGCAACACAAAACCAACTAGTGCATCGAGGTTCTCTACGCATGCGTTTTAGCTCCTTCAGCTCCTTGAACTCACGGATAACGTTTCTTCTGCAATCTCTGCAAAATCTCTTGCTGTCAAACCTGAGCCAAAATGCAAAGATGAGAATGAGATATGAGATGCATACAGAACAATAGCTAGCAGAAGTCTACAGCAATGTTCTCAAGTAGAGCTAATAAAAAAATAGCAGATATGTGAATGAAATTTAAGCCTAGGCCCAATGGTTCCATATAAAAAGACTCTCAAAAGTGCCAAAAGAGGCTTTTGCAACGTAAAAGTAACATTAATTTTAGCATAAATCTTTCTGAGAGGAAAAATAATGAATAAGACTGTTACCAGTTTTAGTAGGTAACAACTAACAGAGAACCTATTTTCTATATTCTAAGAAAGTAAGGGTTGTTTTTATTACGGAAAATGAAATCTGCAAAATGATTCCCCACTTTTTGGTATTCGTTTTACGGAAAATGAACTTTGGGTCAACAGAATATTACCCCTTTCCTTTTTCAATAAAGCACAAGACATTTCCTAAAAGTTGAAGTGAAGAAAAATGGATCAATCCCCTAAATATAGAGATCCATCCCTTCTTGTATAGAAGCTGAAGCAAAGCAAAGAAAAGATTTATCCCTAAAGTTAGGGACCAATCCTTTTTATGTCAATGTAGAGTTTTTGAAAAAAGTTGAACAACAAAAAATATTTTACACAGAATGATCAAAACAACAGAAGATATCACCTTTTCCAATAAATAAGTTCATTTTCCTCAAAACAAACAGACCAAAAGATGTAGGAAGCCTTAATGCATGATAATTTTGTCATCCTTCTACTTAGAGTGCGTTTGGATGGGCGATTGGGTGCAGTGCGGTGCGGTGCGTTTAGTTTACTTTTTGTCTCAAGCTACAGTATCAGTACAGTATCTAATCTCACCGCCACTGCTGGTTTTACACTAACCGTAGGTAAACGCACCGCCCATCCAAACTCACCCTTAATCACCAAATAAAGGAAATGAACAGTAATGAGGCAAGAGGTGAAAAGAATATACAGTCATTCCAGTCCATTAAACGTTCCATTTTTACTGTTCAAAAGAAATTGTATCATATTCACTTTTCTAGAAGGATGACACAAATTTTACTCTCAATATCCCTCTAACCATATACACCAACCCAACCATTTTTTCATCCTCAATAAGTAACAACTTCTCAACAACGACACCTTTCCAATACCATTCTTTCTGACCAATTTCCTAGTGCCTGTATCAGCAGTAATGACTGTAATTGCTCAAAAATTTCTCTAGTGAAAGTGTACTGTCTTAGTTAGCAACATCTGACTCCATCATAACCACAAATATTAAATGAATTGAAAAGGTAACATTAAGGATAATAAGCATGACAAAAAATCATGTAGAGAAAGCAACCTGTTAAAGAAAGACCACATGGTGAGCAAACAAAAAAAATATATATAAGGGCCCTTTTTCTAAGGAACAGAACTGACGCAAGCAGTGCATGCTTCTTTTAACTCACCCTCCCTTGTTCATCTAACATAAAGTCACTTGGAAGCACAAACATTGAAACAAAGCAACAAATCCAGGATACCATCCTTAAAAAGATCATTTCCATGTCTCCCCACAATCTCTTGATAGCAGGGTTAGTAAAATCAATTTCATCAAATATTTTATCTTGCGTCTCCTTTGCTAACAGAACTGGAGAGCCTACAGTTGACTACCCAGAGGAAGGAACAGGATAATTTCAAGAGAAGAAAAGAGAGAGAAACAGGTTACTTATCATCCATTTATAAGTCCAGATTATAAGACCATATTGTTTTCGTTCTCTAAAAAGAGCTGTAACTTTCGTTGAATATGGAAAAATTTTGGCAACATAACTCAGCCTCATTATCCACTACTTAGTAAGACTCATAAAGGTCATTCTTTAGGATTAACAGTCCTCTGAAGGAAGCAGTACCTAAAGTGTTTCAAAAGCTGCTAGGAATAGAAAATTTTTGAAGACTAGCCTCTCTAGACCTAATGGTTTCTTATCATGCTTGAAAGCCAGAAACAAGTCATTAAGCTATACTCAGGAGATTGTAGCAGGATTTTTATATATGTTCACGATCAGCCCTAGAGTTACACCACTGTATGAAGAACAAACTCATTTAGCTAAATAATAGTGAGTAGTCTTATTTCAGGATTTTCCATTTAAAAGACTTAGACTATGATAGCTAGGAAATCAGATACTCAATGTATAATTTACTTTGCAGGGCTAGTCAAAGTGTCACCGTGGAGAAGAACACAAGATATATAAAGATTTGAGAGACACACAAATGAAAACTTCATGTCTTTCTACTGTCCTCTTCATCCTGAAATTCCACCACCAGCCTTATATTTCTAGCTCCAATGAGAACTGGTACATCAATGATTATCAGACTTCACATTGTTCAGCGGCTAAACAACATAGCAAATGGAACACATTGAACCATAAACGAGCTACAGACACACCTGTACATGAGCCTCTCAATGAAATCTTCTTCCTTCATTCTTAAAAGAGATTGCCGAGTTTCTTCTCCAAGAGCTGACCAGAAATCCACCAAGGTGTCGCAAGAAAGCCTGGCAGTGTGTAGAGCACATGTTTCTCTTGTTCCATGTCCTCTTCCATAACTGGGAATTCCTTGGCTAATCCAACCCCGACCTCCCCCACCACAAGCATCAGGATAAAGCAATTCACGCTCCCGCTCTCTTGCACATGCACTGTCAAAAACCTGATTCAACTGAAACATTAACAACTAGCCGAAAAGGAAAAACATAACCAGAGAAAACAATTTGATCAACACAAACATTTTGGAGACCCTTGAGTGACTTTGAGCACAAATAGCAATCAAGAAGTGTCAGTGAACCATCACGACTTGTGGTCAAACCTCCCCAAGGATGCACGGAGGGATTTTGAATTTCATCTTGTGACCCATCTGGCATACTCAATCCTCCATCACTTGGACTTTTTGAGAGTCCTGGCTTATTGTAATGAAGGCTACCAGCTACTCCCTCCTGCTGCAAGGATTTTCCATACATAACAATTTGCAAAAAACCTTCAAGCAGTAGCCCATTACATCTAGAGCAGTACATGTTCTTGCGAGCTTGCTCAAAAAGGGTTTGTTTGTCAATTCTAAGAAGCTCCTGCCGAGTTTGTAACGGGAGCTCACTCCAGAACTGCAATACAAAAACACAGCTCTTTCTAGTAACTAATCAGAAAATAAAATCAATAAATGATGTACGTATAAACCACATTTGCTATTTAAACAGAATAATCAATGACATCATTTTTGGTACATATGGAGAGTGGAGAAAGAATGTGAAGACCCATTAGGTCTTGGGCTAGGGCTACACAAGGGAAGTATCTCTAACCTATCCCATAGACTCTCCCTCCTCCCATCCCAAAGACTCAAACTAAATTCTTAAAATTGGTGTTTCACCTTCTAACCACTAGGGTGCCGCCTCGGGCACAGCACCATCCTTATTTGCCAATGGCAAACAAGAACCAATCCTTGAATTCCAAATTCCTCCTCAATCACGTACCAATACTTGTGATAGCCAAAAAAAATTACAAAGACCTTGACCAAAAGCCACATAGAGCTCAACAAGAGTAAAAAGATTCTTTAAGAACCGACAGTGACGAAGTAAATTATCAAACTTCTAACTTGTATTTCTTGCATTACTAAATTCAAAACCAGGAATACCCTAAAAGATCAGTGCCTTGTCTCTAAACAAAATTAGGCAGATATTTTCTGCCGTCTCCAAGCAAAGGCAGATGTCATTAAACAACAAATCCAATACTAGAATCAAAATTGGCACATAATCAAATTTAATGGGATCTGGTAAACAATAAACAAATCCAATTAAATTAAGATCCAATCCAAACTTAAACTACGCATTAGATAAATAAAAAAATCAATAAGAAACACTGATCCATTCCAATCCCAATTCAATTAAAATAGTTATATCACCAAAACTTTCAACAAAAAAATTGAAGTGAAGACATAAAATCGAATACCTTCTGAAGTTGATTGTAGCTAACATCATCGCGATGCTTAGACCAAAACCCAAATGAGGCACTACTATATTGCTCATTTCTTTGCGCTAATCCTGGCATCCTTTGATTTCTTAAATTCTCTTTGATTTACAGTTATTTACCAATCTTTCCATCCCCGCCCTTCAATTCCGTGTTTTTTTTGCCGATCCAAAATAATAACCGATTCAATCGGATTTAACAATACAATAAAATAAAATAAAATTCTGAGTTCGTGAAAATGATGATGGATGGTTTTCTATTTTTTTCTCCTTTTTGGGGATCCAAATCGGATTGAATTTGAGAAAGAGATCGAAGAGATAATGGAAAAATCTGAAGGGGTGGGCTTTGAGGGTTGATGACGATGATCAGATTTGGAGCTGCATTTTATTTTTTAATTTATAATCATATATTTTGTAAATGAAAATCAGTGAGAAAGGATCTTGAGGCTTTGTTTGTTTGGCCAAGGGGAAAAGGGAATGACGGTTAAATTGGAAACAAAGACTGATACATTAAGTTACAATTTATTACTTCTAAGGTTAAAAATTAAAAATAATTACTAAATAACTATCGGTTTTTTTACCTGAAAGGCATACTCCGCCTTCACTAAAGGTCTCACAAATTAATTGCCTATTAATATTATTGGATAATTAGATATTCTATCATGCGAGAATGTATGTGAAAATTTTATATTTAAAATATGGATGTTAATTTAAAAATAGTATATAATAACAATGAAATTTATAATTTAAAACTAATAAATAATAACCTATGAAATATATACAATATTAAAATGAAAAATTAGATTAAATTGTGAATAAAATGAAATTTAAACACGTAAAAACATCATATTAAGAATACAAAATATATTACAATTACTTATCATGATTTTATTATCAATTTTGAGCGAATGTCGAGTTGTGTAGGGGATAAACCCGGTTAAGCAATGAATAAAGTGAATAAAATAAGAATTGAAAAGATCGAACATCCAAATTTTACATAAAAAAACTCTTCAGGAGAGGATAAAAAGTCACGGGTAAAAAGAGATTTCACTATAATAAAGGAGATTACAAAAGATGGGGAGAATTAAAAGAAAAATCCGAAACCCCACAAGAAAAACCTTTCGAAACAAAGAACAAAATTCTTTCAATCTAAATAATTTTTTGTTGTCTAAAACTTGGAGTAACTAAGGCCTATTTATAGGCTGAAATTCTTAGCGTATATGACTACAACAACTCTAGGTTAATTAGAGTTTAAGTGGGAAACTAAAAATAGAGTTTGACTAAAAGAAGAAAAGACAAACTAAATTTTGGTCAAAATGAGAGGCATTCTTCCAAAAAAATCTCCACCTTGACTTGTATTTGGACCAACTCCATTGTCGAGCCCTGTTATGGGCTAAACTGATTCTTCGTCAGATACTTACCAAGTCCAAGCAATGCTCGAACTTTGAAATTGGAAGGCTCTTTGTCAACATGTCGATCGATTGTGTTCTGTGTCAATTTTAAAAATATGAATATCCCCTTGAATGATCACCTCTTGAGCAAAATGATAACAAATGTTTATATGTTTCGTTCTCTCGTGATGCATTTGATCTTTGGTGAGATGTATGACACTTTGACTATCACAATATATGACAGTTGCCCCTTTTTTAACTTACCAGTTCACTGAATAGACCCCTTAACCAAATTATTTCTTTTATTACTTCTATAATTGTCATATATTCTGCTTCAGTAGTCGACAAAGCCACTTTGGCTTGAAGTGACGCTTTCCAACTAAAGACACAATTCCCAAAAGTAAATAGGTAACTTGTAAGAGGCCTTCTCCGATCTAAGTCTCATGCATAATCAGAATCAACATACATGACTAAACCCTTTTGATTTCTTCTAAACTCTAAGCACATGTTAGAAGTACCACATTAATATATGAAAATCCACTTAACTGCATGCCAGTGTAACTTACCAGGATTGGCCATGTATTAGCTAACAACACTAACATGTAAAATACCATAATGAGTGCATACCATTGCATACATCAAACTTCCAACTACACGTGAATAATGTACTTTTGACATGTACCTTTCATCTTCTTCATTTTGTGAGGAATTTGAAATTAATAGTTTAAAATATGCATCTAAAGGAGTACTTATCGATTTTTCATCTTGCATCTCAAATTGCTCAAGGATCTTCTTGATGTACCTTTGTTGCGATAAAAATAATTTTTCGGAATTCTATCTCTCAAATTTTCCATCCCCAAAATTTTCTTTCTTGCACCTAAATCCTTCATCTTGAACTTAGAGTTAAGCATGGTTTTAAGATGATCAATATCAGATGGATTCTTAGTCGCAATTAACATATCATCAACATAAAACAGCAAATATATAAAAGAATCATCATCAGGACATTGTAGATAAACACAACTGTCATACTTATTTCGAGAAAAACCAATATTCAACATGAATGAGTCAAACTTTTTATACCACTTTCGAGGAGAGTGCTTCAAACCATACAAAGACTTTTGTAAAAGACAAACATAATCTTTTTTACTTTCAAATTTGAAGTTTTCTAGTTGTTGCATGTAGATGACCTCCTCAAGATCACTATGATGGAAATCAGTATTTACATCTAACTGTTCTAACTCAAGATTATTTGATACAACAAGGGCCAAAAGCGCCCAAATGGAAGTATGTTTCACAACGGGAGAGAAAACATCATGAAAATCAACTTCCTGTCTTGCCTTGTACCTAGTGTCATTAGGACTCAAACCTTCCTTCTTTTTAAATACCCATTTGCAACGAACGATTCTTTTATCGATGGGTGGTTTAACTAGCCTCCAAGTCTCGTTCTTTTGAAGTGATTCTATCTCTTCTTCCATTGTAATGAGCCATTTGCTAGAATTAAAGGCTTGAACTGCCTCATAATAACACAAAAGATCGGTTGAATCAATGCTCTCAACAACACTTAGAGCATAAGCCATTAGGTTTCCTTCACAATATTTTAGTGGTGGTCGTATTTCTCACATTTTCCTATCACAAGCCAACATATAATTAGTTAAATGAGATAGT
The DNA here is from genome assembly GCF_007990345.1 of Gossypium hirsutum. Taxonomy (NCBI): domain Eukaryota; kingdom Viridiplantae; phylum Streptophyta; class Magnoliopsida; order Malvales; family Malvaceae; genus Gossypium; species Gossypium hirsutum. Next base: position 34,585,192 of record NC_053440.1, read on the forward strand.
GAGGGTACTTGAGGGTTGGATGGAACCCTAACTAGATTCAAAACAGCTTCAAACTTGCAAGAATCAGAATTTTGTTGTGTCATCGCGACCTCGTGAGACTCTTCGTCAGGACGAAACCTTTGTTCATCGTGTCGTTGTAACATTGGGTATTTTCTCATCGTGACATCGCCCCCTATTTCGACTTTTAACTCTACCTTACTCAAGACACTCTAATTTGTTGTGTCTTTAAAAGTAAAAGTCCCATTATCTGATTGAAACATGACAAATTCATCAAACATAACATCTCTGCTAACAATTATTTTGTCGGATTCTGAACACCACAACTTAAAACCTTTTATACCGACAATTATTTTGTCGAGGTAAGTTGGTATGATTAAATACCATTTTAATGTTATTATGATTTATATGTTAATGTATTATTTGCCATGTAACCATATGATGTATGTCCAATGATGTCACGGTGATTATCGAGCCCCGTTTGAACGTTAAGAATTCGTAGGATACAAATGACATGTCATTAGGGTTTTCATGTTTCGAGTGCTGGTCTTGTATGTCCTACTGATGGTTGAGGTCCTACATTTGTTGCGGATACTCCACACTAGTGTGAACAACATCGTGTAGCTTACATCTCGACTCACAGCTCATGTGAGCAGGCCCATTTCACAGCTCATGTGAGCAACGATGTAAAGGAAAAGGAAAGGTTACAGTTATATGTTTAGCACACTTTGTGTGAGCTTTTCCGCGTATCTGATGTTATTCTAAATGGTTCAACAGGCATGAAAAGGAAAGGAACAATAAGTGTTCAAATGAATTATATCATGAAATTAGGAGAAGGATTGAAATAGAAAGTTTTAATGAAATTATGTTATGTTTATGAAAATGATGCATTCAAAGGAAACATGTTCATGTACAAATAGTTTACCTTATGTTAATTCAAGTGAATTATATTATATGATCTAACATCTGTTGTTGATGATGCTTACGCTTGTGCCGAGCTTATGGTTGGATTATGTTATGCTTAATCTTAATGTTATGTATTGAAATGGTAAGTTATGTTCATGTTTTACTAACTTACTAAGCATTATGTGCTTACATAGTTTTCTTTCCTATGTTTTATGGATAATTGGAAGCTCGACTAGTTTGGAAGCTTGTCGGAGATCTATCACACTATCCAGTAATTATATCGGTAGTTTTTGATATTTTAGCCAAGGTTATATATAATGGCATGTATAGGTGGACTTGTGTTCGATGTTTGGTTGAATGCCTAGATGTTAAATTTGGCATGTATAAGTTAGTTGTTTTGATACCATTTTGATGATGGTTAAGTTGTGTCAATTTGGTGCATATGATGCATGAATGGTATGGCTCAAATGGTAAGTTTATATTGAAATGGTATAAGTCAAGTTATGGTATGTTTTGAGATGGAAATGAATTAGATGTTTATGAATGATTTTAGACTATTGAATTGTTTATTTCAAGTCGGTTTTGGTCATGTTATAATGACTTGATCATGAGTTCAAAATGCTTTTAGGTACATGCTTGATTTGGGGATGGAGATGGCTTGATTTTGGCCAATTTCATGTCCACACGGCTTGTAACACGACCGTGTGTCCCCTATAGATTTTAATACATGCAAGTCAAATTGTTACACGGCCTAGCACACGGACATGTAGAGCCATTTAGAGAGTTATACGGCCTGACACATTGACGTGTGGCTTGGCCATGTGACTGAACTCAGAGAGTTACACGGGCATGAACATGGGCTGAGACATGGCCGTGTGTCTCTATTTTGATTGCTATACGGCTTGAGACACAGACGTGTGTTTTAGCCGTGTGAGTCACACGGCCTGGCCACACGATCATGTGACCCTTACAGTCTAAATTTTCTAACTTGTCCTGAAATTTCCAAATGTTCTGTAACCCTATTTCAGCGATGGATACGAGTTAGGGCGTTACAATTAGCACAATTCCACCTTCAACTAAACTACACATGGAGAACTAGTCCCTATTGGGACACATGTGACAGGAACACCCTAATCTAAGATCCATTCGGAAGTAAGGTGAGAGTTTTCGCTCGTTGACACCAACAAAAAATCATCACCTTTGTCCTCGGCTACACTAGCATCAGCAACTTCGACTTTCTACTTATCTTTCTTATCGTTTTCGGCACCCCTTTTGATTTTATTATGAAGTTTCAGCCCACCTTTTTACAATAGCCACAATATTTGTCACGATTTCTAGATTTGGACCTTGCTTTAGACCTATTTGGATCTGTCTTTCTGCTTTGTTGTCTATCTTTTGCAACTAGAACCTAGGCTTGCCTATCTGATTTTTGTTTGGGCCTAACTTGTTGTTGAGTTTATCCTTATTCAGAAGATCCCCTTTCTCATCCTCAAATGAGAGGTGATTTCTCCCATAAATCAGAGTTTCCCTAAAAGTTTTATAAGAAGAGGGAAAAGAGTATAACAACAACATAGGTTGATCCTCATCACTAGTCTCTGCTTCAATATTCTTTCAGTCATTGAGAAGGGTAACAAACTCACTAATATGAGTTTTGATGGACTCATCTTCGACCATTCTGAACGTGTAGAGATATTGTTTTAATACTAACCTATTAGCCATGCATTTCGTCATATATAAGGCTTCTAGTTTCTTCTATAACGCGGACACTATTTTCTCCTTTAAAGCCTCCTATATCACATTATTCGTGAGGCATAACTGAATAGTGGATAAAGTCTTTTCATCAAGCTCTTGCCTTTTTGAATGATCCATATCTATAAGCTTCTTCCCTGTAACAACCTTTTTCAGACCATTCTGAACTAGTATTGTCGTCATCTGAACTTGCCACAAACTGAAATTTACAATTTCGTCAAACTTCTCAATATCGAACCTTGACGTTACCATCTATAAATGGGTTGACTGTAGAAGTCGAGCTAGCTCTGATACTAATTTGTAGGGGATAAACCCGATTAAACAACAAACAAAGTGAATAAAATAAGAATCGAAAAGATCGAACACACAAATTTTACGTGGAAAAACTCCTTAAGAGATGATAAAAAACCACGAGCAAAAGGAAATTTCACTATAATAAAGGAGAGTACAAAAGATGAAGAGAATTAAAAGAAAAACCTGAAGCCCCACAAGAAAAACCCTTCAAAACAAAGAACAAAATTCCCTCAATCTAAATAATTTTTTGTTGTGTAAAATCTAGAGTAACTAAGACCTATTTATAGGCTAAAATTTGTAGCATATATGACAACAACAACTTTAGGTTAATTAGAGTTCAAGTGGGTTTAGGGTGATTACCTATGTGTGGCCATCGTCGAGTCCTCCACTACACTGACCCGTTAAGTCTGGGGATTACCTGTACAGATTAAACAGAGAAAAGGGTGAGTTTTCACAAACTCAGTGTGTAAACCCCACAAAAAACATTCATACAGATAATCAATAGAATTCAATTAGATACAGTTTGGGGCTTGTACCCATCACAGAATCAGTTTGGGCCTTAGCCCATTCAGATACAATCTCAAAAATACAATAGGGCCTTGGCCCATATCAGATACACAATACATATACAGTAAATCAAAATCTTACCCACCAGCCTCTACACACAATCTTCGTCCAACCCTACACACCATGTGGGATTAAATAACCTCACCCATCCCTACACACCATGCTATACCGAAATGCGGCACATAATCAGAAGGTTGTAGCTGAGCTACCAAATAACAGGCTTAATAACCTTTCAAACACTTCCTCCAAATATCATCAACCCACCCCGATGCAATGCCACATACAAAATATGTCATGCCAATATGCAATTAATAGTACATACATTCAAATATCATAAGTTATGCTCGGTATAGAAATCAGACAGACAGATCACACATATAGGGGTCTAAGTAAAGCTTACCGACCCTATAGTAGGTCCACAGTCGACTCGGGTGACCCGTAAACCCTTACAGAACTTATCAGAAAAATAGGCTCACAGGCCCATGTGGCCCACTCAGCCCACTAGGCCCAAATTGGCCTTGGCCACATAATTCATTTTTAATGTAACCCGTGCTAGTAAATTATTCATATATATTTTCACTATTTACTTATATGTTCCTTCTAAGTTGTCTACTTGAGTCATTGTTACTAAATTACTTCTATCTTGAGCTACAGAATTTCAAATTAAGATCCGCTTGATTTTTTTGAAACTAGACTCAAATACCTTTCTACCATAAAATTTTCAGAATTTTTGGTTTAGCCAATAAGTACAGTAAAATCTTCAAAATTACCTCTGCTCTACTGTCTGACAACTTCGTCCCTTCTTTGCTAAAAATTAATTATTTCTTAGTACAAAATTTAGATGATGTTTCCATTTGTTTCTATTGAAAATAGACTCATTGATAATTTAAACATTTAAATTTTAACCCCTAATTATTTTTATCCAATTTTTGATGATTTTCCAAAGTCAGAATAGGGGAACCCTAATTCAATCTGACCTTGTCTCACAAAGTTTATTATACCTCACGATTTCCAATTTCATTACTTACACCGTTTCTTCTATGAGAAACTAGACTATAAGCTTTAATTCCATATTTTCTTTCATCCTCTAATTTGATTCCACAATTTATGGCAATTTTTCAAAATTATCCTACTGTTGTTGTCCAAACAGCAAGCAATTTTAGAGTTTTGTCGAATCTCTTTTTTGTTTTTAGGGTACACACCTGGTTTTGTTTGATGCTAAAACAGTCCCTGAGCACTCCAAAGCCTATAATCAAGACACTCAACATCCATTTAACAGATTTACAAGTGAATTGACAACCAAGAACGAATAGAAACCCAAGTTACCACCAACGATAACCCTCCGTTTAACTATTGTTAAGATGAGAACACTGAATTCACCAGTTCGAGCCTCCCCCTACACCCAAATCGTAGAGAAAAACATTAATACTTCAGTCGTTAAGAGATTCATGATAGAAACGAAGAGAAACACTTACCGAAACTAAGCGAGCACTAACCACGTGCGAAAATGAAGGAAAATAAATGGATTAGGGAAAAATCAAGAAGAAGAAAAGAAGTGAAAGATGGAAAAACTTAGAGAATTTCGGCAAGAGGAAAGGGAGAAGAATAGACGGTAAAATGTTTCTGGAAAAAAGAGTCAAAATTCGGATATGGGAAAAAAAATAAACCAAAATCTCGATAACCCCCAAAATCCCTTAATCTTCTCCCCCAATTCCCACTACACATCCACTACTCAGAATCCCCCTATTACACAAATCTATCCCGAAATCTGAGCAAAAAAAATAATACCCCTGCCTACATAAGGATTCGAACACAAGACCTCTACCATAATAACACACCATTTAACCACCAGACCAGCAGACTCATTCTGATGTAATTTACCCAACAATCAAATAAAAGCCTACTAAACAAGAGTAAGGCCTAATTCATTCAAAATACCAAAATTTGCCCAAGCGAAATCTTGAACTTGGGACCTCTCAAACACTCCTAGAACACATAACCACTAAAGTTTACAGATATTTGTGTCATATTTTCACAATAACGAAATTAGAAATTTTGGGGCGTTACAAGTGTTTTGACCTTAGAGTCTGGGTTGTCAAAAAATGAGGTATCGAGACCTCATTTCTATAAAACGAGCTCATAAATGTTTTTATTAAATATTTATCGAAAGATTGTATAAATAAATTAAATTCTGGATATGAAATTTCACCGAAATGGTGACTAATTAAGGTATAAGGACTAAATCGTAAAAGTAATAAAAGTTAATCACTATTGATTTTTATTTGTTAAAAGGGCTTGAATGATAATTAACTGAGGTTTAAAGTGGAAATCATCCCACTTTAGCTTTTTAGTGGAAGGTTTGCTAATGGTTGGGTTAATAAATTATAAATTTTAATTAAATTAGTAATAAATGTCTAAAACATAAAAAAAAAGAAAATGTTGTCATCCATGCAATTTTGTATTTTCCATCAAAACCACCAAAAGAAAAGCTAGAAGCCATTGTTTGAAGCTTTGAATATTCGACCCTATGCATGGTGAGCTTAAACTAGTCTGCTTCTCATAAAATTTATGTTTTTGAGATCTTATGAGCTTGGTTTAACTAACCTAAGTGTAGTTTCTCAAACTGTTAAACTTTATAAATTACACCATTGATGAATAATTGATGAATTGGTATTAATTCGTTAAGTTTTATGCTTAGATATGAAAAATGACTAATTTGTAAAATGAAAATTGTTAATTTTGAGTATAGGGACTTAAATGTAAATATTTTGAAAGTAACATGAAATTTTTGTAACTCTTGATTTTACATGGTCATAGAAGAATGAAATTGAAATAAAATTGAAAAATAAAGCTTAAAATTAGAAGGTATAACTATTTTAGTTTTAGGGATTAAATTGAATAAAATGTAAAATTTTAGGGAAATTTTAAAAATTGAAATTGAACTAATTTATACTTATAATGGGATGTTATAAGGTAATTTCAATTGATAATTGAAATGAATTATTATAGATCGAAACTTGAATCAATAGGAAGAAAATCGAGAAATAGGAGAAATTATAGATTAGTTCTTGAGACATTATGGCTGTTATTTTTCCAAGTAAGTTTATATGGAACTTACTATATTATTTTATATTATGTTTGAATTGTATAATTATATTTATTAATTTATATACATGTGAAATGATAATGAATTATGGCATCAAAATGACAAAATTGGAAAATGTGAGATTTGTGATAAATATGAATAAATATGTAGTATCGAATGGATGTATAATTTTTTTATATGAATGGATGATATATACATGGTGATGTTATATTGTTTAAAAGGTATATATATTGTTTTGGCATCAAGTGTATTACATCTTTGATATGTGAAATATTCGATAAATGTAAATAGATACGTAGTATAAAATGGATTGGAAATTATTATATGATTAGACGACGAGTACAAGATGATGTTACATGGTTCAAAACGTATATGAATTGTTATTTGGAATATGAAAGTGTGTATACGGCTATAGGTTTTGAAATGAGATGGATAAGGAAAACGGATGTTTGATAAGGAATTAAAACGATGGCTTGAGATCCAATATTTGTTGTGGATTCTCTGAAGCTAGTGTTAGGAACATTGTACCAAGCTACTGTTAGCAATCCTGATCAGAAGCTAGTGTTAGCAGCCTGAATATGTCAGATTGTACGAACAAGCAGGTGTTGCGATCAGGGATTAATTCGATGGTTTGAGGTCCAACATTTTTTTTGGATTCTCTGAAGCTAGTGTTAGCAACATCGAACTAAGCTAGTGTTAGCAACCCTGATTGAAATATGTGATTAAATGGAAAATGAAACAATTGAAATATGTGATCATGTTATGTATTGTTATGTTGCAAAATAAGCATGATTTGAATGTGACATAAATAAGAATTGAATTATATAAATGTTTATGAATTAAGTATGAATAGATGACACATCTTATTATATATTGAATTGTTGAACATGTATACATGATTTGTTTTATAAGTGCTTGACCTGTAAGTAAACTAACCTAGTAGTTATTTTGTTAAAATGTACATTGAAGTTTAAGGATGCCAAAGGATGTCATATTTTATGCCAATGAGTTTCAATAGCTTAAATTGTTGTAAACTTAAGGTAAGTAAAGTTAATTTTTATATGGACTTACTAAGAATTCAAAATGCTTACCCATTGTCTCCCCTTTCCTTGTGGATTTTCGATTGCGAAACGCATTGTTTGGATCACCGCGAAGCTCACTGTAACACCCCACGCCTGACCCGATCGTCGGATCCAAGTATGGAGTGTCACAACTTAAAACCATTGAAATGAAAAAACCATTTCTAAACCAAAAATCTTAACTTAGCGGATACTCCGCGTACTAGAGCGATGTCTTAATATATTGAAAAACATATAATAAATCAAATGTGATTTAAAATAGTAGTATGCCACTTATAGTTAGGGAATAAGAAAACATCATTTGGCGGAAGACTTGTAAACATGTGCAGGTTCAAATAAAATCATAAACAAGTTACTACTCAAGCATAAGTTAAAAGTACATTTCCAATTGACTAACATCATTGAAATAGCTTGGTATGTAGCCCAACCAAACTACATACGAAAATCCAGAAATACAAAACAACATTTTCAAATACAAGTTTTGTTTCAAGTTCAATCTAGCGGAATCTAACAGACATCCTAATTCCCCAGTGATTTCATGTAACACCCCTAACCCATCTTCGTCACTGGTTTAGGGTTACGAAACATTATCGATCAATCAAAAAATATTTATAATTATAACCTAAAATAAATTAAACTTATTATAAACCAATCAATCATATGTATTATGTCCCTAAATTAAGCTTTCGAGGCCCTAAAAATAGCTTAGAAGCAATTCGAGACTAAATCAAAAAAATAAAACTTTTAAGAAAAAATGCAAACAGGGGTTACACGGCAATGTGGCCAGGCCGTGTGACATATCCCAGGCCATGTAACATTAAAACAAAGGGACACACAACTGTGTCCCAACCCATGTCCTTACCCGTGTAACTCACTAAGTAGGGTCCACAGCCGTCTAACTCTCTAAGTTGCCATACACGGCCGTGTGCTAGGCTGTGTGCTAGGCCGTGTAACTCACTAAGTTAAAACACTAGAATTTTCCAAATGACACACGCCCGTGTCGCCAGGCTATGTGACAGCCCGTGTCCCAGGCCGAGTGATCCAAAAAACTGCCCTAATATTAAGTCATTTCAATGCCAAATCATGCCTATCTAACCATTCCATTTGTGCATACATTCAACGGATTTAAACATCATTCAAACACACATAAAAAAAAGTCATTTTAAACATCTTAATTCATCTAACCAATATGCCATTCAAAGCACTAAGTCAATGTTGCCATATTCCAAGAATACAAACCTAGTTTCTTAACTACCAAATAACATCACATATGATTATTTGCATATCACCAGAAACATAGCAACAAGGGCCTTATATACGAGCACTTAAAAGTGACCAAAATGACATGACTTGGTGAGTTGTTAAGGTTCACCGAAAAAGACATCAACATACTAAAACATCCATTACACATCCATGAACTACCAATACAAAATACATATACATACAATAATTAACCTTGGCCAAAATACTCAAAAACTACCAAAATGGTTGTTGGATAGTGTGATAGGTCTCCGACAAGCTTCCAACTGGTCGAGCTTCTGATAATCTATAAAGCAAAGGAAAGTAACTATGTAAGCAACGAGTGCTTAGTAAGCTCGTATAAACATAAACATAACTTACCACTTCGTTAACACAACTCACAAAATTAAGCATAAAAACATTATCAATCCCATAAGCTTAGTATAAGCCTACACAACATCATCAAACTCACAAGTTAGTACACTTGTCCATGATACAATGAATTCAACCATAAGATAAGTAGATTTTCATATATAAATACATCATTTAACTCATCAATCTTTTCATAAGATCATAATTCATTCCATTTGAATACTTACCATTTCATTTCCTTTTCTCACCCGTTGAACCATCTAGAATTACATCGGATACTCGGGAATGCTCACACATAGTGTGCCTTTCCATATAACCGTAACCTTTATTTACATCAATCTCACACGAGCTGTGAAATGGGCTTACTCACACAAGCTATGGGTCGAAATGTAAGCTACACAATGCTGCTCACACGAGCTGGAGAATCCACAAAAAATGCAAGACCTCAACCATCGGTAGGAAATTCAAGACGGCACCCAAAACATGAAATCCCTAATGACATGTCATCCGTATCCTAAGAATTCTTAAGGTTCAAACGAGATTCACTATCGTCAATTATTCATAACCTTTGATACATTTATTTTCAAATTCATTTATATTAAAACTATCATAGTTCATACAAACTTACCTCGATAACTAAGGCGTAGAAGTAGAATCGAACACTAATCCGAAGGTTTAGCTTTTCCTCAATTTAAGCCTGATTGTGGTTTATCTTGATCAAAATGGATATTTTCTATCAATTAAGTACTTCTAGTATTCAATTTAATCCATAGTTCATATTCATGCAAATTACAAAATTACCCCTAATACTTTGACTTTTCATAATTTAGTCATTAAGCTCATAACTTAAATATAACTCATTTTAGCCTAAATCCAACTTAACCAATTTTACAAAGGACCTTGAAACAACTCATTAATACCAAGATTTCACAATAAAACCCAAAGATTTACACTTTTAATAATTTAACCCCTAATTACAATTTCTCCAAAAATCATTTAACAAAACCTGTTTATTCAACAACCAAAGTTAATAATCTATCAACTAGCATCCAAACACATTCAAAAACATCTATGGCAAGTCCCTCAACCTTTAATAGTTTTACAAATTAACCCCTGGGCTAGAACGATTAAGCTAAAACGAACTCAAAAACATAAAAATCATTAAAAACAAGATCGAAATCACATACCATGCAAGCACCTAGGCTAGCCGAAACTTCAAGCCCTAAAATGGATATTTCTTTCTTTAATTTTCGGTGGAGATTAAGTGAGGAAGATGAACCAAATTTATTTTATTTAGTTTAGGTTTTAATTATTCATTTACAAATGTAACCTTTAAAACCTATCAAAATTTCATTAAAACCTATCCATGTACATCCACTAACATATAACATGGTATAATTACCATATAAGTCAATTAGCGTTCCTTTCCATAGCCATTTAGCCCTTTTAACTCATAAAATTTAACTTTTACACCTTTTTACAGTTTAGTCCTTTTTACCTAATTAACTATTTAAACATCAAAATTTCTTAACGAAAATTTAATACGACCTTAATATAATCCCGTAGACATTAAAAAATATTAAAATAATGACTCACTCGTCAGAATTGTGGTCCCAAAACCACTGTTTTTGACACCACTGAAAACGGGATGTTACAACTCTCCCCCTTAAAGGAATTTTCATCCCTGAAAATCTTACTCGAAAATAAATTCGAGTATTACACTTTCATAGCTTATTCAAGTTCCCAGGTAGCTTCCTCAACTCCGTGACGTTGCCAGAGAACCTTAACTAAAGCTATACATTTATTTCCTAACTTTTTAACTTCCCAAGTTAAAATTCTGATCGGTTCTTCACTGTACAACATATCTGGCTAAATCTCAACATCAATTGGTTGATTCACATACGAAGGGTCTGATTCATACCGCCGTAACATCGATACATCAAACACATTATGTATTTTCTCTAACTCTGACGGTAAATCCAAACGATAAGCCACTGGCCCAATCCTCTCGATGATCTCATACGGCTCGATGAATCATGGACTAAGCTTTCCTTTTTGGCCAAAACGGAAAAATTTTCTCCAAGGCGATACTTTTAAAAATACTCTGTCACTGACTTGAAATTCAATATCTTTTCTTTTCAAATCTGTGTAAGATTTCTGATGGTCAAAAGCAGCTTTCAAACAATCACATATTATTTTGACCTTTTCTTCGGTTTCTCGAATCAAATCAACCTCGAATAGCTTTTTTCTCACTCAATTTAATTCGGTATAATAAAGTTCGATATTTTCGCCCATACAAAGCTTCATATAACGCCATTTTAATACTCGTCTAATAATTATTATTATAGGCAGATTCAACCAACGGAAGAAATTTCTCCCAGCTACTATCGAACTCTAAAATACAACAACGGAGCATATCTTTGAGTACCTATATCACTCGCTCAGACTAACCATCGATCTATGGATGAAATGTTGTACTGAAATACAGTCTAATGCCCAGAGCTTCGTGCAATTTACTCCAAAATCAAGAAGTAAACCGTGGATCTCTATCAGAGATAATAGACACCGGTACACCATGCAGTCTAACAATCTTAGAAATGTATAATTCTGCTAACTTCTCAACTGAGTAATCTGTACGTACTGGAATGAAATGTGTGAATTTAGTCAAATGATCCACAACTACCCCGGTAGCATCTTTCTTCTGCAGAGATAAAGGCAAACCTAATACAAAATCCATCGTAATTAGTTCCCATTTCCACTCTAGAATCATCACAAGTTGTAATAGTCCAGAAGGTACCTGATGCTCGGCTTTGACTTGTTGACAGATTAAGCATTTTGAGACAAAATCTTTAATCTCTCGTTTAATATTGGCCACCAATACATCTGTTTCAAATCACTGTACATTTTGTTACTACCATAACGTATCGATAAATTATTATTGTGAATTTCCTATAAAATCTTCTGAGTAACAGCAGAATTCCTCCGAACACATATCCTATTTCAAAAATACAAACTACCATTAGAACTAACATGAAATTCTGAATCGAGTGTTGACTCAATCTACTCTCACTTAGCAATCAACTCGGAGTCATTTTTCTGAGCTTCGCAAATCTATTGCAGAAATGTCGGTCTAGCTTTTAATTCTGCTACAATTGAACCATTATCAATCAAGTCAACTGAGTGCTTGGAGCTCACAAAGCAAATAAGGACTTTCTACTTAGACCATCAACAACGACATTAGCTTTCCCTGGATGATAATCATTGATCAAATCGTAATCTTTTGTAGCTTCAACCATTTACGTTGTCTCAAATTCAATTCTTTTTGTGACATCAAGTACTTCAAGCTTTTATGATCCGTGAAGATATGACATTTTTCTTCGTAAAGATGGTGTCGCCAGATCTTTAAAGAAAATAAAATAGCTGCAAGCTATAAATCATGAGTCGAGTAATTTTTCTCGTGATGTTTCAACTGTCAAGACACATAAGCTACCACTTTGCCTTCTTGCATCAAACCACAGCTCAAACCATTCAATGAAGCATCGCTATAGATCATAAATTCCTTATCGGACTCTAGCTGAACCAACACAGGGGCTTCGGTCAATAACGCTTTCAACTTATCAAAGCTCTGTTGACACTTTTCAGACCATTCGAACTCGACATCTTTCTGAAGCAGGTCAACGGCGTAGTAATCATAAAAAATCCTTTAACAAATTTCTGATAATACCCGACTAAACCCAGAAAAATTTTGATCTCTGAAACATTTCTTGGAGGCTTCTAGTCTACTATAGTTAATATTTTACTCAGATCAACTCTAATATCGCCTATTGATACAATGTGTCCCAAAAATCCAACTTCACAGAGCTAGAATTCACACTTGCTAAACTTAGAAAACAACTGTTTACCACGCAAAATCTATAAAATTATTCTTAAATGATGGGCATGCTCAATTTCATCTCGGGAATAGATCAGAATGTCATCAATGAACACAACTGTAAATTTGTCTAGATACGGTCAGAATATTCTTTTCATCAAATCCATAAACATAGCAGGTGCATTGGTTAAACCAAATGGCATAACAAAGATTTCATAATGTCTGTACGTGGTTCTAAAAGCAGTCTTCGGCATATCCGAATGTTTAACTCGTAACTAATAATATCTAGAACGGAGATCAATCTTTGAAAATATTGTTGCACCTTTTAGCTAATCAAACAAATCATCAATACATGGCAAAGGATATTTGTTTTTTACCATGGCTTTGTTAAGCTGTCGATAGTCGATACATAACCGCATTGACCCGTATTTTTTCTTGACAAACAATACAGGAGCACCCTAGGGGAAAACTAGGTCGAACAAATCCCCTATCTGATAACTCTTGCAATTGTGCTTTGAACTCTTTCAATTCTGTAGGTGTCATTCTATACAGAGCTATCGATATCGAAAAAGTCCATAGTACTAACTTAATAGCAAATTCAACCTCTCTAACCAGTGGTAACCCTGGTAACTCTTCTCAGAACACATCCCAGAATTCACAATAGTGGAAACTGACACTAATTTCAATTTTGAAGCCCTAAAATCAAATATATAAGCTAGATACGCCTCACAGCCCTTTCTGACATATTTCTGTGCCGACATATCTGAAATCACATTAGATGTACCATCATTTCTATCTGATTCAACTTAGATTATTTCACTATTCTAACATTTCAACACAATTTGCTTTCATCTACAATTCACAACAGCATCATGCAGAGTTCACCAGTTCATACCGAGAATCACATCAAACTTATCAAATGGTAATAACATCAAATCAACCGAAAAGTTGTAATCTCGAATCATCAAATGACAATTTTTACAGACTTAATCAACTAACACGTACCGACCTAAAAGATTTGTTATTTTGATAACAAATTCAGTAGACTCATAAGGTATTTTCTTATCCGACACTAAAGTTGTGCATATATATGAGTGTGTTGACCTCGAGTCAATCAAAGCATTAACATTAGTATCAAAGATAGAAAATGTACTAGTAATCACATCAGGTGCCGAAGCTTCTTCACGAGCTCGAATCGCATAAGCCCTAACTAGCGCCCGAGCCTCAGATCTAACTGTAGAATCTTTCATTCCACTTCAACTGTTACCCGTATTTCCACTATTTCTAGATGGTCTCCCTCTCGTAGCCATATTACACAAAAGAGTGTTCTAATTACACAAAAGAGTGTTCTAAGCTTTCTCCTTATTAGATCTTTTAAGGCAGTCTCTTCGTAAGAACCACATTTAAGGCACGACCCGTCTCTCAATCTACACTCCCCGAAATGTCATCTATTACATTGTTGACATTTAGGTTTATTATTTCAGACACTACTCACTAGCTACAAATGTAGCCTGAGGTCTCAAACTCGAATATTGCTTCCCTTTATCTCTTCCCAAAAGTTCCACTAATACTGATGTATGACTATGAAATTCCTTTAATTTCTTTGATGGAGCTGAAAATGACTTTCCCATAGGGCGCTTACCAGTGTCACGAGACTCGAAATCTGCCTTTCTTTTATCTTTACTGAGTTCTTCCACATTATGTGCTCGATCCACCAAAACCACGAATTCTTTTAATTTTAGAATTCCAACTAACATATTGATGTCTTCATTTAGACCGTCTTCAAACCTGGTACACATAGCAGTATCTAATGGTACACATTCCCGAGCACACTTGCTGAGTCACACAAATTCTGGTTCATACTCGGCTATAGTCATACTGTCCTCTTTCAATTCAAGAAACTCTTCTTGTTTCTTGTTCAGGTATCATTGACTAACATATTTCTTCTTGAGTTATGTCTAAAAGAAATCCCAATTCACACGGTCCTTCGATACCATAGCAATCAAAGTACTCCACCACTAATACACTGAGTCTTTCAACAAAGATATAGCACACTTTAAACATTCAACAGGTGTAAAGACAACTCATCAAAAACTCTCATAGTGATTTCTAACCAAAACTCGACTTTTTCAGGACCATCTTCAACTGTACTGCAAAACTCTACAACCCCATATTAACGTATTTTATCAACTGAAGGCTTGCTTATATGTACTTGTTCTAAACCTTGGGAAATAATGGGGGCAGGTTGGGGTACGGGAAAAGGTAGAGGTTGTTGAGCCATCAGGTTCGTTCTAAACAACTCAGAGATCCACTCTGACATCATTTCGAAGAAGACTTCTTTTGCCTCACTTCCCCAACCATCAACTACGGGTCCCCTGCTAGTTGCTCCATGAACTAAGGCTTGTACCTTACTTTCTACCTCATTAGAGATAGCTCGATTGGACGACATCTTTTATCTATATGAAATAATAGTTCATTTTGAGTCAAAAGATATCACACTATCATAGGTTATATAATAGCATGTATTTCTAGATACTATACGTGTTACTTTTAGTATGAGAACTGAATAAATTGTGGCTCTGATACCACTAAATGTAACAACTCTAACCCATCTCTGTTGCCAGATTAAGATTACAGACTATTATCGATCAACCAAAAAACATTTATCATTATAACATAAAATAAATTAAAATTATTATCAACTAATCAACCATATGCATTCTATCCCTAAATCGAGCCCTCGAGGCCCTAAAAATAATATAGAAGCAATTCGAGACTAAATCGAAACAAAACAGAAGTTTAAATAAAACGATGATAAAATGTGCAAATAGGGGTCACACGGCTGTGTGGCCACACCGTGTGACATAGCTCAGGCCATGTAATATTCGAACAAAGGGACACACGGCCATGTCCCAGCCCATGTCCTCACCCGTGTAACTTACTGAGTAGGGTCTATAGCCGTCTAACTCTCTAAGTTGCCACACACGGCCGTGTGCTAGGCTGTGTGCTAGGCCATGTAACTCACTAACTTAAAACACTAGAATTTTACAAATGACACATGAACGTGTCGCCAGGCCGTGTGATAGACCATGTCTCAGGCCGTGTGATCCAAAAAATTGACCTAATATTAAACCATTTCAATGCCAAATCATGCCTATCTAACCATTCCATTTTGGAATACATTCCATGAATTTAAACATCATTCAAACACACATAAACATGTCATTTTAAACATTCTAATTCATCTAACCAATATACCATTCAAAGGCACCACAATTACAACAAAAATCATTTACCAAAACAAGTCAATATTGCCATATTCAAAGCATACAAACCTAGTTCCTTAACTACCGAATAACATCACATATGTTCATTTTCATATCAACACAAACATACAAACAATGACCTTATATAAAAGCACTTAAAAGTGATCAAAATGACATAACTTGGTGAGGTGTTAAGGTTTACCAAACCAAACATAAAATTCAAAGTCGTCAACATGTTAAAACATCCATTACACATCCATGAACTACCAAAACAAAATACCTATACATGTCATTACTAACCTTGGCAAAAATACTCAAAAAATACCAAAATGGTTGCTGGATAGTGTGATAGGTCTCCGACAAGCTTCCAACCGATCGAGCTTCTGATAATCTATAAAGCAAAGGAAAGTAACTACGTAAGCAACGAGTGCTTAGTAAGCTAGTATAAACTTAAACATAACCCACCATTTCGTTAACACAATTCATAGATTAAACATAAAACCATTACAAATGCCATCAGCTTAGTATAAGCCTATACAACATCATCAAACTCACAAGTTAGTACACTTGTCCATGATACAATGATTTCAACCATAAGATAAGTAGATGTCCATATGTAAATACAGCATTTAACTCATCAATCTTTTCATAAGATCATGATTCATTCCATTTGCATACTTAACATTTAATTTTCTTTTCTCACTCGTTGAACTATCTAGAATTACATCGGACACTCAGGAATGCTCACACATACTGTGTCTTTCCATATAACCGTAACATTTCCTTTACATCAATGCTTACACGAGTTGTAAAATGGGTCTGCTCACAGTAGCTGTGGGTCGAAATATAAGCTACACAATGCTGCTCACACAAGCTGAAGAATCCGCAACAAATGCAGGACCTCATCCATTAGTAGGACATTCAGGACTAGCACCCGAAACATGAAATCCCTAATGACATGTCATTCGTATCCTAAGAATTCTTAAGGTTCAAACGGGATTCGCTATCTGTTAATTATTCATAACCTTTGATACATTTATTTTCAAATTCATTTATATTAAAACTACATAGAAAATAGTCAATTTAGCTAACATTAAAACTATCATAGTTCATTTGAACTTACCTCGATAACTAGGGTGTAGAAGTAGAATCGAACTCTAATACGAAGCTTTAGCTTTTCCTCGATTTCAGTCTGACTATGGTTTATCTTGATCTAAATAGATATTTTCAATCAATTAAGTACTTCTAGTATTCAATTTAATCCATAGTTCATATTTATGCAAAATTACAAAATTACCCCTAGTATTTTGACTTTTCACAATTTAGTCCTTAAGCTCATAACTTAAATATAACTCATTTTAGCCTAAATCCAACTTAACCAATGTTACAAAAGACCTTGAAACAACCCATTATTACCAAAATTTGACCATAAAACCCATAGATTTACACTTTTAACAATTTAACCCCTAATTACAATTTCACCAAAAATCATTTAACAAAACATGTTTATTTAACAACCAAAGTTAATAATCTATCAACTAACATCAAAACACATTCAAAAACATCCATAGAAAGTCCCTCAACCTTTAATATTTTTGCAAATTAACCCCTGG
This sequence comes from Gossypium hirsutum, assembly GCF_007990345.1. Classification (NCBI taxonomy): domain Eukaryota; kingdom Viridiplantae; phylum Streptophyta; class Magnoliopsida; order Malvales; family Malvaceae; genus Gossypium; species Gossypium hirsutum. Next base: position 34,603,251 of record NC_053440.1, read on the forward strand.
GCTAGCTAGATTAAGCTAAAACGAACTCAAAAATATAAAAATCATTAAAAACAAGATTGAAATCACATACCATTTAAGCACCTATGCTAGCCAAACCTTCAAGCCCTAAAATGGCTATTTCTTTCTTCAATTTTCAGTGGAGACTAAGTGAGGAAGATGAAACAAATTTGTTTTATTTAGTTTAGGTTTTAATTATTCAATTACAAACTTAACCTTTAAAAACTATCAAAATTTCATTAAAACCTATCCATGTACATCTGCTAACATATAACATGGTATGATTTAATGCTGGAATTTAACACCTAAAAAATTATTATGCTGAGAAAATGCTGAAAATAACGGTGTCCTTGAGCTGAAATGGAAGAATTTTAATGGCTGAAATTTTGGTGCCGTAATTCAGGTGTGACCCGATATGAATTATGTGGTTTTAAAGCATAAGTTAAAGTGAATTCAATGTTGTGATTAAGCTGTCCAAAATGTGATAAGTTGCTGTTGCACATTGATGATTATTACCGCATCTAAACTGTTGGAAAGTTGAATAATGGCTGCTGATTATTTAACATTAATGTCCAAATTTTACCTTGTTGATATCGTTAATTACTGCCTGTTTATGCTGTCCGAATGTGGCATAGATGCTGTCCGAACTTTTACGTTGTAATGTTGTCTAAGTATCGTATTATTGATGCTGTCTGAATCAGCCTCCCAAAAGGGATAGGTTACAGCAACTAAGTTATATGATGCGAGTCCTCTTAGGCTGCCCATGACACAACCTTTAAGTGCAGATGTTTTCTTGAATAAACATTCAGTAGATGATGTGGTTTTGCGGAGGTTCGGATGGGCGTTAAGAGGGCTATGCGGGGTATGACTATTATGACTATACGGTTTCGTGGAGGTTCGGATGGACTTTAAGAGGGCTATGCGGAGTATGACTATTATGACTAAGTGGCTTTGCTGAGGTTTGGGTTGGTTATTAATGGGGCATGAAATGATGAACTGTGGGAATGACATGACTTTGCGGAGTTTTGGATGGATGGTAAAGGCGTGAGAATTTCGGCACTGTTTTAATAAAGGGAGCGAGGGGTGTTTGAAGGCCTTATAGGGGCATATTTTTAGGGCATCCCATATCACCCCTCTTATTGATTATCTATACATATATGTGCATATGAGTGGTTCAAAAATTAGTTACCTTGTATGAATGTGAAATATTGTGTGTAGGTTTTTGTTATGTACTAATTGGCTTAGTCGTTGTGGTAATTAAAGAAATTTATTGTCTTGAGAGAAAGCTGTAACAATAGTTGTTTGGTGTTCTAGAGAGAGAGAGAAAAAAGAGAGGAGAAGATGATTTTCATATGTTATTTCCATTTAGTCAATTGCGGAGTTTGGCAAAGGCTTAATTGAGTACCATGTAATTTCTTTCGAGTCTGGCTCGGAATTAATTCATTCTCTTTTCTCAAAATTTCAGGTGGTTACCATTCGTGGAGTCTTCGACAAGGGACCTAGCCAACCTACGGCTATCTTGTGAGCCTATTACTTTTGTATTTAATTTGTGATATGTTTTCACCGGGGCGATGGCTGAATGTGTCATTTTATTTTACGTACAGTTTTATTTTGTAAGCGAATATTTTGTAATCAATCTAGTAAATTCTCAATCAGTATCTTTCGTATTTGCCCAATTTAAATAAGTTCAAACGAAAATTAAATTTTTGGATTGGGGAAAATTTTTGTAAGCGAATATTTGGTAACTTCACACGTGGGTCATCGGTCGATCGAACGTACCCCGGGTTGTTACAATGACACATTCCTAATAAATCATAAAATTGCTGAATTCAATATCGACCTTACTTCTCTTAATGGATTAGATAATTTAGTAATTTCAATAGTTACTTCACCTATGAAAATAAACCATTATAAAATTAAAATATATATTATCATAATCTCATTCCATGAAAGGTAAAAGTTGATTTTGAACACATTTATAAAGTTTAATTCAATTATATTTGATATAATTTAAATTTGTTTTTCAATAAATGACATTATTATTTGGTTTTGAATTAGAAAAAATTTAATATAAAATGTTAAGAATAGTTTTTAATATTAAAAGTAAAAAATATTGAATTTAATGTTTAACATTAAACTTATAAATTAATAGCTAGTTCCATAATTTTAAAATATAAAAATCAAAATTAACCTTTACCCGTTATTAGTGTGTAAACATCCAAATTGAATTAAACTTTAATCTCAAATCTCAAATTCTTTTTATTTCTTTAAAATTTAATATTTAAGATATTATCTAAATTGAATCAAACTTTAATCTTAATTCTTAATTTTTTTATTAGTGTCTACATCCAAATCGAATCCAACTTTAATCTCAATTCCATCTTTAAGATATTATCTAAATTAAATCAAACTTTAATTTCAATTCTCATTTTTTTATGGAATTTAATCTTTTAAGATATTTATATAATTTTTTTAAGATAAAATTGTTGTTTTAGCTTTTCAAGATAGAGTTGTATTGCGTTTATTTAAACTCAGAAGATGGGTTGAAGTAATACACCTTTAATTACACTCTCATTATATTTTAATTAATAAGCAATATCTTATTATTTTAAATTATTATTTTATTTAAACCGACATTAATTCTATTATCAGCCAACAAAAACATAAAAAAATGCAATATACTTATACAAAAATATATTATTACAAGATAGACACATATGAAATATTTACTTTATAACTGAAAACAACATTATTATTTAATATATCGATAATATTATCATTAATTTATTTACATTGATTTTGTAAATATTTAAAAAAATATTATTGAAGAGTAAAAGTAACATTTATTTAAACTCGTAAAAAGTGTTAAAAGTGACCTTTTAATTACACTTTCACTAAAATTTAAACTATTTAAATTAATAAATAAGTAATATACCAAAAACAAGAGAAGAGGCTTATACAAAAAATGCATTATATAAAAGGTTGCTACCGCAAGACACACATATATGAAACATTTATTTTATAATTGAAAATAACATTATTATTTAATACATTAATACATTGATAATATTATTAATTTATTCACATATGATTTTGTAGTGATTAAAGAAATTAAGATTGAAGAATTAAAAGTATAAAATCATAGTATGTCCAACTTTTAATATTGTTGTTAGTAGAGGAGGATGCGAGTTCGAGAGCGTTGAAGTGCATCATTCTCCTATTTAAGGGTTGGAGAGGGGTTATAGATAATTTTAAGCATTGTATCAAAAAGAGCAAATATGATAAGAACCTATAATGAGATTAATATTCAAAAAAAAGTTTTTTTAAATATTATATATTAATTGGTTTTTTATAATAAATACAAAATAAATATATTTAATTAAACAATAAAATTATAAACACGTATATATTATTATAAACTAGTTTGAAATAAATCGTTTATGACACGTTTGGTCCACTGTAATGGAATAGAATTATAATCAGTAATTCAATTGTTTAGTTGAATGAAATAAAATAAAACTGTAATAATATTCTTGTGTTGGTTAAATGGAATAGATCTTGTAATAGAACAAGGAAAAAAAAACTAAAATGACCTGAGTACCTTTAGTATAATTTTTGGTAGGTAGATGATTATTGTTATTGTTATTATTATTAAATTTTAATAGGATTATTATTAAATATAATTTAATAAATATAAATATAAATAATTTAATCATAATTTACTATAATTATTATTAAGTATAATTTAATAAAAATAATATAATGTTTAATAATATTTTTAATATAATTATTATTGAAATATGAATTAATAAAAATATATAATATTAGAAAATTAATATATAGCCTACTTTATTATTTTTAAATTGCAATACATATTATTTTTAATGCGAAACAAATAATTTAATTATCCTCTAAACTAAAAAGCAAAAAATTAGAAGTAATAAATAGTTTAAAAATTATATTTTACATCCAAACATAATGTTCATAGATTAAGAAAAAGTTACATGATGTTATTAGCTTATATATCTTAATTTATATGTTAAATTTTACAACATCAAAAAGTTACAACAATAGTTACATACTCAAAATCTATTTCTTCAACAATATCAGCAGCTGTTTGAGCATATTTCCCAATAGATCAATCTTTTAGGTATATGAAAATAAGTTGATCATAATAAGAAAAATTGTGATGTCTGAATTAACCAATTTCTTTTGCGTAATGGAATGACCAAGCATTCCTTTTCATTTCTCCAAATCAATAGAAGAATCGAGGAATCTTATGATCACAAACATAGCATGCAAAGAACAAAGATACAACCATTACCATTGGCATTACAGATGAAGACATAAGCCTTCGTATTTGATGGTTCTCATCGAGATCAGATAAAGAGGTTCCAAACAAGTAGCATGTACCAACCATGAACATGAACACATATTCATAAATATGTCAAAGTGTACAATAAGATGACATTAGTGAGGCAAAAGCATCACTAACCGAGGGAAGAACAAAAAAAGAATCTCTGCAAGTGATAAGTTCATACGAAATGGTAAATGAAATAGTAAACAACAAACTCGTATAAACGCAACCAATAGGTCAAACTAAATGGTGAAACTGTGATGCATTCTTACCCCATGAATATGATTGATGGAATCTTAGGGCATGGAATGCAGACTGGTTGATTTTGCATTTTGACTTGAACTTTCTGGTGGATTTCCGTTACAAAAGAATCTAGAAAGTGGACTGAGAAACGAACTCTTCCCTACAAAAGGTCACTAAACTTGTTTGATTAAAAGTACTCGTAATTAGCTCAAACAAACCGACCCTAAATACACAATACATAGGGAAAGTTCATATTCATTGCTATCAATAGAAGCATATTGATTATGGAATAGAAAGCACGTCTCAATTAAAAGTTTACCAGAGCAGAGTCCAAGAAGCTTCTGTCTCCGTAAACTAACTATGTTTGCAATCTGTTTTAATCAATGAACAACGATTTAATTGTTTTTCCTTTGCATTAATCCTTATATATGTGCTCCTAAGATTACAAAAATGAGCTAGTTAGAACTTAGACAAAAAATGGGCTAGTTAGAACTTAGAAATCAATTAAAGAATAACACAATAAGAAAATAACAACATAAATAAACAAATATCAACAATCATAATTATATACAGCTAAAGGAGAAAAAGGGTCAAAATAAACAAGGAAGATCATAAGAAATATGAATCAATTCAAGTAATTTAAACAAAGAACTTCAAGGAAAACTGGAATTGCTAGTGAAATTCCCAGATATTAATCAACTATTTTCTCATCATCAGCTACATTTGATTTCATTAATGCTTTACATAAACAAACAACAAAGTTGATTTCCTGGTAAAATAGAAACCATCCATAGACGAAATCAAAGAACGACATGAACAAACCAATGCAAACGCTTCTCAATGTACTCAGCGAGTCAGTTCTAAAACTTAACCAGGCTCCGAACAAGGGAGCAAGGAGACTAAGCGATAATTTTTTTAATGTATAAAATAAAAGATAAGATAAATTAATCAAAAGTCAAAACATCCATCATTTGAAAGTCTAATAAGTCTGCCTTAGAAAAAAAAATCTCAAATCTCTCGGTTTTTTACTGAAATAGGTTAAAAATAAATTTAGTACTGAAATAGGTCATCAGAAAGATTATTTACAAAAATGGTACATTTTTTGTATTGACGTCTATCTTAGAGGCGCCAATGAATTAAAAAATATTAAATTTTTTTTTCTAATGGCGCCTAGTTAATAGGCGCCAATGTATATCTTATATTAATTTTTTTAATAAAATATAATTAATTTTTTTCCTGGGTCAGTTAATGACCCGTTATAATACAAAGTAGTGGCGCCTATCTCAGAGGCGCCAATGGTGGTGCCTATCTGACAGGCACCATTAGTGGTGCCATGCTAAGAGGCGCCAATGGTCTTATTTTTCCCTATATATTAAATTTTTTTAATAAAATATAATTAATTTTTTTCCCAGGTCAGTAAATTATCTCCATCTGATAAATAAAATGCCAAAAAAAATTCATTACATAAATATGAAATTGTTTATATTATAAAACCCCCTAAAATTGATGGTTTGATGGTGTGGTTCTAGGGGGATATTTTTGTGGAGCTCGACGCTCACGATGCATGCGATTACGGTGATCAACATTCTCCTCATCCGTATGTTGGGGTGTGTGAAACATAGATGAAAAATCATATGTCTCAAATGCCATCGATGAACTTGAGCTGGGAGGAGAGGAGTACGACGACGGATACGGGCCGGAAGGAGCGGAGTACTGAGGTGGATACAAGCCCGCGAAATGCTCATCGCCCCCCAAATTTGGATGATAAGAACTATCCCTAGAATGGTTTTCCGTCTCTGGCACTGGCTCTGGCTCTGGTGCATGATGCGGATCTGGAAGGAGTTGCGTAATTCGTGTTGTATGCGGAGGGACTACCATCGACTGCCCACCAAACAGAAATTGTTTCCCTATCTCACAGTACCACTGTATGTATTCTAACGAGGGCTGCAGATCCCGAGCACGATCCATCTGAGGTACCCTCCCGAACCGGTTGTTCCACATCGTAATATATTCTTCATGCACTTCTCCCCAATTATCTCCATACCTCCCCCTCTTGCTCATCCCATGGATCTCCCCCAATTGTACTGGCAGTGTCGGGATATACTGTATGCAACCAAACTGCTGGAGTACTCAATTGCCATGATACCACTCCACTATGTTAAAATTGATAACGGGCGCGCTAATGCACCATAGGTTTGAGTGGACGTGGGCAGATGATGGGATAACTGCCATAATTTCTGGAGCAGAATACGACATCCAAATGAACTGCACAGTTAATAACAAATTTGTCTACAATTTGTTGCAGTTATGGAACAATTTGAAATTGCAAAATAAAAAAAAACCATACAATTTTATTTACATAAAAGGCAAAAAGTCATTATATAAATACACAGTTGACTATTTAAATTGCAAACGCAAAAAAAATTATCTCCATCTGATAAATAAAATGCCAACAAAATTCATTACATAAATATAAGGTTGTTTATATTACAAAAGCCCCTAAAATTGATGGTTTGATGATGTGGTTCTAAGGGTATATTTTCGTTCCTCTGCTAAAAATTATGTTTGTGTTTTGGGGGTATATATAGGGAAAAATAAGACCATTGGCGCCTCTCAACATGGCACCACTAATGGCGTCTGTCAAATAGGCACCACAATTGGCACCACTACTTTGTATTATAACAGGTCATTTACTGACCCAGGAAAAAAATTAATTATATTTTGTTAAAAAAAATTAATATAAAATATACATTGGCGCCTATTAAATAGACGCCATTAGAAAAAAAATTAATATTTTTAATTCATTGGCGCCTCTGAGATAGGCGCCAATACAAAAAACGTACCATTTTCGTAAATAATCTTTCTAACGACCTATTTCAGTACTAAATTTTTTTTTAACCTATATCAGTAAAAAACCCTCAAATCTCTATATGTGGAAAATAAGTCAACCTCAACAATCTACCATCTTCCATGGAAGCAGGACAGTAAAGAACTCCCCAAAAAACACAAAAAGTAAAAGGAAACTTAGAAAGCCAAAAGGCATAAACCCATCAAAGCCAAAAATAAAGAAGAAGAAGAAGAAGAAGAAGAAGAAGAAGAAGAAGAAGAAGAAGAAGAAGAAGAAGAAGAAGAAGAAGAAGAAGATTCCATAACCAGAAACTTCAAAAACCATCACCCATTACAAAAAAAGAAGAAGATAAAATTATAAATAGCCATTGTTTCTTTTGTACCTGAGAAAAAGAAAGAAAAAAAAGGTAATAACTGACACCAAGACATAGAGAAACCGAGGAAAAGAAAAAGAATAAAGCTCTCACAATATCGACTGAGGAAACGAAAAAGAAAAATAAGAAAGAGTGGAGGATGATGACTTCAATCGACTGAGTAGGTTTTCTCTACAACCAAAGGAGAAAAAAAAAGGTAAGTGTTTAAAAAAAAGAGGACTGATACCCTTGGTAGAGATGGAAAGGAAAGGAAGTTATAGTGAGACAGAGGAGAATGATGATAGTTCCAGTCACAACATTTCGTCCCATTTCTATCTAGTTAAATTCCTATTAGTGGTAATGTAAGAGAATGACTATGCAGCTTTTTCTCCAAATAAACATAGTTGTAATAGACCATTATAACCAACCAAACATTAATTTAGTGGTGGACTTGTTGAATTGGACTATAACGTATTACTATTCCCTCAACCAAACAAAGAACAATTTATCAATTTTTTGTTTTCTAAATCTAACAAAAGAGGACATGTTAAGAAAAAGAAGAAAGCTCATGCCTTTTATTTTAATAATGAATGGTTTTAGAGGTATTGAGTTCATTTTTTAATGGAAAAAATGAAAACCTTGGAGAAAACTTTACCAAACTTGATTCAATTAATTTATCTAGAAATCAATATCTCTATCAAATATTTAAAATTGCATTCAAGAAAAGAATATTAAATAATACCAGAAAGGAATTTAATTAAATATTTAATTTAAAAATATATATTTCGAGGTATGAGTGCTAAAATAGTCCAATAGTTTTTTGTGTGTTGAACATAATATGATTTAATTTAGGGTGGGTTTGGATGAGCGATTGAGTGCGGTGCGTTTAGCTTATTTTTTATCTTACGTTACAGTATCTAATCTTACCGCCACTGCTATTTTTACACTCACCGTAAATATACCACCTATCTAAACTCACATTTAATTTTAGAGTTTTGACTTTTGTTTTCAGAAAGAGTTTTGACTTTTAAATTTACTAATTAAAAGGATATTATTTTAGGGAGAAAACGATATGTTATTATTATTATTACAAAATTGAAAAAAGAAAACAGAAGTACGGCATTTTCTTCTTTTTAACAAAAATTTGTCTCATTTCATCTCATGCTAATCTAAAATAATTCGCAGGTTCAGACACGTGTACTAATGCAAAACTGCGCCCCATCATTTGTCTCACCTCTCCTCTCTTACTTGCCTCATTCTCACGCGACTCTCGTGATCGTGTCTTCTAAACTCATTACTCATTTCGCGCTAAAATAAGAAAAGAAAGAAAGAAAATAAAATAAATTCAATCATCAAGCAAAAAGCCAAAATTACACATCACCACCCATTTATTTATTTTTAATTTACTTTTTCCTCTAAAAAATTTGGGGACTGAAAATTGCCGTTTGCCATTGGGGCTTTGATGAGTGGCATCGCTTCCAAGGCAAGCAAAAAAGCTATATTCCTACTAAAATTATTGACGAATTAAAGAAAAGTTAAAGAAAAAAGAAGGCGTATTTCTCTTTCTATTTCTTTTACTCACGTACTGATGAGTGATGATGTTTTTCTTTTACTCCATATGGAAAAACTTGTAATCTTTCTTTTTCTCTCAACTTTTTTCTCCTAACTGTTAGATCTATAGATTCTATATAGTTTTTTTAATCGACAATGCTTCTCTGATTCTGCAAAGGTAAGTTTTCTTATTGTCATTTTGTTTGGACTGGAGAGATGATTTTTTTTCTTTGTATATTTTTTGTAAAAATAGATTTTAGTTTTTTTGATAAAAAACTTTCCTGCGTTTTTTCTTTTTTTTTTCAATTGTACTGTTTTTTTGTTGGATGATAGAGAAAATAGAGGATATAAAAGGAAGTTGATTTCCTTTTTTCTTCTGAGTTGTAAAAGTCAACTGAATTTGTCTAAAAAATTGACGGAGAAAGTTGATTTTTTTTTCATTAACAGTTTGATTACTTTAGGAAAGTCAAGAACCTTGGAATTGCTTCAAATTTCTGCTGCTGTAAATCGATTTTGTAACAATGTAGCGATTTCCGAAACTAGTTTCTACCTTTTTTGCTTGAATTTCATATTTTCTAATTTCGAGTTGCTTTTTCTTTTTGTTAAGTGGGTAGAACGGAGAATTTTTTGGTGAGGTGAAAATGTCTTCGAGAAGAGGATCGAAATCGAAGAAATTAGGTTCAAGCGACTCAAAAGCTGTAAATTCACCTTCGTCTTCAACAACTTCATCATCCAAACACTTTCCAGAAACATCTATCGATTGCCAGAGCTCACCGGCATCGTCATCGGCTCGAAGCAAGCCACAGTGTTTTTACTCTGAGAACTTGCATGTGGATGCCGACCGATCCAAGGAGAATGTCACTGTCACCGTTCGGTTTCGTCCTCTCAGGTATATTATTATTTTCCCTTGCTTTTTGGGTATTTTGTTCTATGTATTTGTTTGATGAAGGCTTTGATTGGCGTTTGTGGATGTAGTCCAAGGGAAATTCGTCTTGGTGAGGAGATTGCTTGGTATGCAGATGGGGAGACTATTGTGAGAAATGAACATAATCCATCGATAGCTTATGCATATGGTTAGTTTTTATATTATGTCAAGTGATCTTTTTCTTTCAATTTCATGTTTTTCATGCACTCTATTGAAGATACCTTTAATTTTACTCGGAGTTATGTTTTTTAGACGCCAACTAATGAAAAATGTCGAATAAATATATATTGAGGGCATTCCAGTGCCAAAGAACTGGAGATATTCAAAGCATATCTTCAAAACATCGGTATTTGCTTTCACAATATTTGTAAACCTTAAAACTTTCTGTTCCTTAGCCTTTAAGGCAGCTTCTGAGGATTCTAATTCTTATGTTTTCTTCTTGAAACATTTCTCTTCTTGATGTTTAATATGTGAATGACCTTTTTTTTGTTGATGGTGTTTCTGTTTGTCATTTTTTGTTATTTGCAGAAACTTTTTAAGTTCTGATTTGCTTTTTATGTCTGTGTGAAATAGCACTAGGTACTGGATGAACTTTGAGAAGTATCGGTTATCTGTTTTCTATATAAATTTAATAAAACAAATTACTTTTCTCTGTCATTTTTATTAGAGGCATTTGGCATAGTGTATATTATCTAGTTTGCCTTTATCTCTTTTATTGTCTAAAATTCTTAAGCTTTCTAGATCTCACTTAATTGATTGTTTCTTATGCTTCTAGATCGAGTGTTTGGCCCAACAACTACCACACGCCATGTTTATGATGTTGCTGCCCCGCATGTTGTCAGTGGTGCCATGGAAGGCATCAATGGTATGATGTGAAGAACCCACTTCATAGCTAAATTTGGCTCTTACACTATTTGATAAACAGTGCCTTTGTTTTTTTGTTGTCGCTTTTACTTTTTTTAGAAAGTTAAGAATTGAGATTAGTCCATGACCACCTATTAAACACATGTTAAGGCTACTTTGAGATAAATAGTTTTGCTATTTTCATGCAACATGGGCTGATGGATTTATGAATGCGTGAATGTACTTATCCATGATAGTTGGACTAGACAAGGCTGTTACCGGCTTTGGATCTGCTAATGTTTGTTTTATGTCAGGTTTGGTTGCTCTTACAGGATATATAATGAAATTCAAGGATATTGCCAAGGCTTGTTGCTAAGAGGAATGAATCTGGTGATTTTGCTTAGAAGTTAGTTTGAGTAGGTTCTAAAGGTTTTCAGAGTGCTTTTGGATATGGACTTTGTTAGTGATTGTTATTTATAGTGTTCATAGCACAGGACCGAGATCTAATTGTTAATTAGTCCTTTTCAGGACTCTACCTCATAATCACTCTGTAGGAAGACTATTTTAATCTAGGAACACTCAGTTTAGATTTTTGGAACCAATAGATTTGTTACTGAGGTATCCTAAGCTTCCTTGGTAACTATTGTTTCAGGCGAGAATCTACCTTGCCTTCTCTGAAGAAGTACTCACAGTTTTGCATCAGAAATTGTGGGTTGATATTGAATGCTAGGCATTTAATTTGTATCTCCTCAAAAGCTTGTTCCTCTACCTTAAAGTGTTAAATTCTGTCCACAGGCACCATTTTTGCTTATGGCGTGACAAGTAGCGGGAAGACTCATACAATGCATGTAAGAAATAATTTGCTACTTCTTTTCCTTATCTTTGTATGTTCTACACTGTAGGGTGGTGTCTCCTATTTTAATTTCATCTAAATCTGTCATTTAATTTGCGTTATAGAGACCAAATGTTCGATTCTTTTGCTATTATACATTAATGAATAATTGGTTTATTGACTACTCTAAGCTTGTCAGATTGGGATGTAGGGAATAGGATTAATGATTATTTGTTTATATAGGAGCTAGAAGGGATTGTGTGTTGGTTATTTAACCTTATAAGTAAGTGCAACAAGTATTGGAATTATTTGCTTTTTAAACAAAATCTATTTAATTCTATATCTAAAGCTCAGAAGTAGCATTAATTTTTTAACTAAAGCAACAGTATCTTGATTTTTACCAATGTCATGTTAATTTGCTTCCACATTTGTGCCTAGGTCTTACTAGCTTTCCAAATTCCATTTTTGGAGAAATATACTTGTTATTTAAGTTAGTGCAGCAAGTGTCGAAATCATTCTTTAAGTCAAATCTATTTAATTTTTGCATTTTCCACTTGTGACAAGGTTAGAAGTAGCAGTATTTTTGAACTAAAGCAACAATTTCCTGCTCTTCTTCTACTAGAGTTTATAAATTTGATTTCCTTCACATTTGAGTCTAGCTACTTTATTTCTATCTTTGCAAATTCCATTTTTTTAGAAGTGTGTTACTCTAGTTTGTTCTAAACTATATAATAAAAAACATTGTATGTTGGCTTTTAGTTCCTATATATAACATATACTGCTTTTAGCAAGGACAGTAATTACGTGATATTAAGGTGTATGGTTTATTACCATTCATCATCATATCTGTCAAATATATCTGCAAATGGAAACTCTAAACCAAATAATCATATTTTTTTGTGGAGTATATGCAAAATCTTTAAAACTTCAAGCACGGATTCTTTTAAACAAAATTGTGCAATATCTACATGCAACATTATAATAGATGGTATGCTTTGGTCTGGAATTAGTGTTCCGTATAATCTATGTTTTATATTTTAAAATGCAAATAATTTGTTCTTAATTGCTGAAATGGCAGGGTGATCAGAGGTCCCCTGGAATCATACCATTGGCGGTAAAAGATGCTTTTAGTATTATTCAGGAGGTACTCACATGAGATGTTGACTTATGTAGTTTCTATTTTTCTACTTTTTATGGATACTAATGAGCTCCTTATTCTCTAGACACCAAATCGGGAGTTTCTTCTCCGTGTTTCATACCTGGAGATCTATAATGAAGTGAGCTTTCTTTCTTTTATTAGTTTGTTTTCTCTCTAGCTTGGCAATCTTTTTCTCATTAGAAAACTTCGTTAAACTACCTTCAAATATGCATTTGCTTTTATATGATATCACTGCTCTTCAAGATTTTTTTTTTTCATTTTAGGTTGTTAATGACTTATTAAATCCAGCTGGACAAAATTTGAGAATTAGAGAAGATGCTCAGGTACTTGCTTCTCACTTATTAAATCTCTCACTTGATGGTTCACAGGTAATATATATGGACTAGATTAGGCCTCATACCTAGTAACTAGGTAAAGTTAAATGCTACTCCAAAAGAAAATGGTGAGCAGTTATCTTTAACCCTCATCAGTATAGTAGTTTAACTTGAACAAAATTTATGAGATAATATTACCTAAAAAATTAAACATTTATTTTGGCTTCCTAAATAATCACATAAGCCAAAATATTTTTCAGTGATTGGGTATATGCAACTTAGTTTTTATCATCGGTATGCCTTGTGTTTCTTGTTTGTTTGGAAGTGTGTTTTATTGTTTGCTTCGTTTATGGCTGTAGGGAACCTTTGTTGAAGGAGTAAAGGAAGAAGTTGTACTATCCCCTGCTCATGCCCTCTCTCTTATAGCGGCTGGGGAAGGTAAAGCATGTTGACTTGACTTTCAATATCCAGATTCCAGAGACAAGTTGTCCAAAATTGAATTGGAAGATTTTGTAGAGAGCTTCTACAAAACCAAGCTTCAGATCATTATGTTATCAAAACTGACACTATAATCTATTTTTCAGTTGGATAAAATGACTAAATAGTTTGCAGACAATTAGATGTGTGTTTCTGTGTGGATGCTCTCTTCATTGCATGCCTTGTCAATGTTCCTTATTTGAACTAGGGTCAGTTTCCTGCTAGCAGTAATGAAAATTTTTCATATTATGTGTATGGATTTTACTCTTTTAAAACAGAACACAGACATGTTGGATCAACAAACTTCAATTTACTCAGCAGCAGGAGCCATACAATATTTACACTGGTATACGTTCTATTACTCTGCATCTTTTAGAAGTTTCCAATACCCCTATTTTTAGTTTTACCACATTAAGATAAAAATATGTTTGCTGATACTATTTTAAGTGGTATTAACTGCAATCTTTATATCCAAGAATTTGCGAGAATAATGTTGATTCCCTGTTTTGAAATGTGGATTTTCTCTTACATGTCAAATATGTATTCACGTTTGCAATTGTTCTGGTTTTGGATGGTTAGTTGATGGTCATCTACATGTTCCCAATTTCACTGCCACATCTGATTATTTCCTGTGACCAACTTATCTCCAGACAATAGAGAGCAGTTCATGTGGTGAAAGTAGTGAAGGTGAAGCAGTAAATCTCTCACAGCTGGTAAATTCTACAGCCTGTCTTGGACTAGTTTTAGGTTTTTTTTTTGGTTATTTATGTTTTTAGTTCTTTTTCTTATTTTTATTTGGCATGTTATTTATATATGTTTATCGTCTTTCCTGTTTTTTGAAGGGGCTAATACTTTATATTTCAAGTTTTCCATATTTTCGTGTTTTACATATACGTGCAGAACCTCATTGATCTGGCTGGTTCTGAGAGCTCAAAGGCTGAAACAACTGGCGTTAGACGAAAAGAGGGATCTTATATCAATAAAAGTTTGCTAACACTAGGAACTGTGAGTCAAAATTTGCCATTTCTGTTCTGGTCTGCAATTAAGTTCTTTCTCTTTAATCTCTAAGTCATCCGTTCTTATATAGTCTATTTCTGGTGTGTGTGAGTGCACTATGTCTGGGTATATACTTGGTTACTTGATTTAAATTCTATGGTAACTTTAACAAGTGCTTGCAGCGAATAACTATAGCCGACTAGCATAGCATTAAGCCAACTTCCTATTTGATATTTATTCTCACTTTTCTGTAAAATATTGTTGAAATTGAAAGGGAGACACCAAAAGTTTTCCTAATTTATCAGTGTAACTATTGATTGAATTTAGTATAATATGTTTCACGATCTTAAATTTCTTCTTCAAAGATGTGCTTGCTGAGATATTAGTTTCTTAAATTGTTAAGACAAGTCTGTAGTAATCAGATATTTCAACCTAATGCACAGTTAAACTCATGCTTCTGTATCTACTGTCAAGTACACTTCATTTTGTTTTCTGGTATTTTATGACCAGTAAAGAAAATACTAAGAGAAAATGCTACGTGACTGGGCTAAATATATTTTGATTGTTATACAGTTCTGAATTTTTACTTGGATAAGGGTGGCTTTAAGGTGTATTCTTTAACATTTTGAGGTATGTTAATTGCATAAGATATTTTAGAGCACATGATAGTAATTTGTTCTTATAATTGGTGACACTTACTGTGTTTTGAAATCTAATGACGTAAACATATGTATCGAATAGTTTCATAACTTATTCTCCCTCTCTAAATAAATAATTATTTTGGTGTTCATGTGATCTTTATTGAAAATAACAATTTTTTCTGGTCCTATGCGCATTTGTCAATAGTATTATCAATATATTTCTATGGGATAAACCTTGCTGAGCATATGACTTCATTTTGTAGGTTATATCTAAATTGACTGATGGGAGAGCCACTCATATACCATATAGGGATTCTAAGCTGACTAGGCTGCTTCAGTCTTCCTTAAGTGGTCATGGGCGTGTATCTGTAAGCATAATTGGATACCTTTCTTGAAAAACATGTCATATGTCTAGGTCAACAAAAAGATAATTGAAAAATGTAGTGTCATTCTCTTCTCTAAAAAGGTAATACTTGCTTATAGGTCTTGGTTTTATTAATTTTCTTCTGTCTAAAATTTCAGCTCATTTGCACTGTCACCCCTTCATCAAGTAACACAGAAGAGACACACAATACACTGAAATTCGCTCACCG
This sequence comes from Gossypium hirsutum, assembly GCF_007990345.1. NCBI lineage: Eukaryota > Viridiplantae > Streptophyta > Magnoliopsida > Malvales > Malvaceae > Gossypium > Gossypium hirsutum. Next base: position 34,619,379 of record NC_053440.1, read on the forward strand.
TGCTAAGCACATTGAAATCCAAGCTGCACAAAACAAGGTATGGTTTTTGTATTTGCAAACTTACTGAATATACTAGCATGTGTATTGCTTGCGCAGGTTTGTCTTTATGCTATAGGTGTATGTATTGTATCATGTGCTAGACACAAATGTACGTTTGTGCACACATGCACCCATGCAAATACATTTATTTGAATATTAACTTTTTCAGTTTTGTTATTTACTTTGTCAAAATTCAGATTATTGATGAGAAATCACTTATCAAAAAATACCAAAATGAGATACGCTCCTTGAAGGAAGAGTTGGAACAATTGAAGCGGGGCATTGTATCAATTCCTCAACTAAAAGATATTGGTGAAGATGACATTGTACTCTTAAAGCAGAAGGTACATTTGTGCTGCTTTGACTACAATAGCTGAAGTTTTTAATGTTTAATTGTATTTTGATCTAATTGTCAATCTAGTCTATGGGAAATGTTGCTACCTTTTCATTTATAGACCATGATATGTTTATCATCTTTCTAACTAGGTGATTTCAGCTAATAGAGAGGTAGGCAGTAGTACAAAAATGCTGACTCCTTGTGGTAGCATGTGCTTAATATTTAAACATATTTTGGTTGTACTTGTGTCCTCGCTTAACTGATTCTGTATACTTATTTTGTGTATGTATGTGTTGGGGGTGGGGTATGCGGGTTATTAGTCTATGATAATACAGTTTCTGCTGCTCATCAATGTGGATGATTCTGTCTAGCAAAATATTATCTAATGCTTAAACTGCCATTGACCATTTTACTTCCAAGTAGACTACCAGTCATGTGGATAGGATTTTCTACTGAGTAACCTTTTGCTCAATGATCCATCTTTTTGGTCTAGCTGATTTATGGCAACCCTTTTAAAAGCAGTTCCAATGATACAAAATGTAGTTTGACTCATACCCATTCACGTGGATAGGATTTTCTACCAAGTAACCTTATGCTCAATGATCCATCTTTTTGATCTAGCTGTTTGTCAATGTGGATGATTCTGTCTGGCAAAATATTATCCAATGCTTGGCAGCCATTGACCATTCTACTTCCAAGCAGACTACCATTCATGTGGATAGGATTTTCTACCAGGTAGCCTTTTGCTCAATGATCCATCTTTTTGATCTAGCTGATTTATGGTAGTCCTTTTAAGCAGTTCCAATGATACAAAAAGTAGTTTGACCCATTCCATTCATGTGAATAGGATTTTCTACGAGTAACCTTTTGTTCAATGATTCATCTTTTTGATCTAGCTGCTCATTAGTGTGGATGATTCTGTCGAGCAAAATATTATCCAATTCTAAACAGCCATTGACCATTCTACTTACAAGTAGATTACCATTCATGTGGATAGGATTTTCTACCGAGTAACCTTTTTACTCAATGATCCGTCTTTTTGATCTAGCTGATTTATGGTAACCCTTTTAAGCAGTTCCAATGATACAAAAAGTAGTTTGACCCATACCCATTAGCTGGATCCCATTCTTCATGCATAGTCTTGATAGGCAGTGTAAACTCATTTCACTTAAGTGAGTATGACCGCATAGAAATTACTCAACCAAATTGCCTGAATTTCCTCAAAATGTATGGGCAGAGTAAATTAAAGAAGGCTCTCTCCCTGCAAGGTTTATCTTCAGCAGGCTTTCCTATGATTTCTATAAAATAAACCTTGTTGCCAGACATTTTGAACTTCTTCCTTGGTTGTCAATTTGTGGTTATTTTATTAACACAGCCTCCATGGTTCTTGAACCTTTTGGTGACCTTAGAGTAGAGACATGGGGGGAAGAACATACTAGTTCTAGGTGCTTGTGGTAGAAAGAGAAAATAATAATATCCTAAAGAACAGAAAATTTCTTTTTTATTGCCAACCTTCCTATATACTGCACTCCATGTTGAAGATTTGAGATTGGATGCTGATGAGGAATTTTAGGGGAAAGTAAACTTAAGCCAGAATCATCTCTAACAAATCCCTCAATTATGCTATCTTTTGGTATCCTGACATGTTAGTTTAGATTGGTTTAGATTAGATTTCAACTCAAAAGCAGTGTACATTTCATATTCTTGGCATAAGCAGTGTACGGTGTAAGGATATCCTTGGTATCATGTTGAATTTATTTCCCTTCTCCCTTGTATTGCCTTTTTACTTGAAGTATTTTTTATGGTTTTATTCGTCATTTTCATGTCTCACTTTAATCACTTGGTATCAGGATAATATAGTTGATGTGAATAGTTTTGAATTATAGTTGCTAATTTTATCTCAAAGGTGAAAAGAGAGATGAATCACCTCTTGACTTTGACAATTCCTTTATTCTTATCTTTAAAGCTGGAAGATGGTCAAGTCAAGTTGCAATCAAGGTTGGAGCAAGAAGAAGAAGCGAAAGCGGCTTTATTGAGCAGAATACAACGATTGACAAAATTGATCCTTGTCTCCACAAAAGCTTCACAATCATCAAGATTTCCCCAGCGCCCTGGTCTAAGGAGGAGACATTCATTTGGAGAAGAAGAGGTATCATGGTTGATCTTTTACTTCAGATACTTGCTGTTATGTTATACTACGTGCCTGGAGTTGTTTTTACTCGCTAAGACTTCCATTTTGTTTAATTTGATTGTCTTTAATTATAGTTACTTGTGTCCATGCCTAGCTTGCATATCTACCACATAGAAGGCGGGACTTGATCCTGGATGAGGAGAATGTTGAGTTGTATGTTTCCCTCGAAGAGAATGCTGGAGAAGATACAGTTAAAGAGGAGAAGAAAACCCGGAAGCACGGTTTGCTGAACTGGCTTAAGCTCCGAGTATGTTATTCTAGTCTTTTAGCTCTCTATGTTCCCTTATAGTCTATGTTTATCATTTTTCTTCAAGAATACCACTTTTGGGGTTGGTCTTGATAAAGCAGCTATGATAGATTAGTTGATGAATATTCTTTCTCCATCTGATCTTACATTTGTTTCTGCTATTCAGCACACCAAAACAAATAATCTGAAAGAGTCTTACTTTTGTAATGGTACCTGTTGGCTTGTGGTTCATTATCATAGGAGATTTACTAAATGCAATAGTTGTCAAGAAGTAATTGCTTAGGATTGTATACTTATGAAGATTATAAAATAGCTCAACTGCTTTTTTTTTCTTTTTCTTTTTTTCTCAAAGCCATAAAATGTTTTATTAATTAGCAGTTATGAACGAACTTCCACAAAATGGTAGCCCAACAAAAATAAAAAAACCCCCAAATTTGACGACCAAATCCTTACTTCTGTGCTGCATTTTCTTTTTCCTCATCAAGGTTTATATATTGCCTTGCAGAGATAATTGCTTTGCACTTCTCTATTGTGGAGTTCGTAAGATTAATCTATTCAAGAATTACCAAATAAAAATCTGGCAATTACATCTTTCTCTGAATCCTAAAATATCAAAATTGATAACCACCTCTAATATTGCATTGGAAGAATATAGCTAGAAGAAACTTAGTCTAGATGCTATATAGCAAATGCAGTTTCTTTTATTTCTAAACTGGCTAATAAATCAGCCAATGCAAACATAGACACCAAGCTAGTTGGTGTCAGTTACATTAATAGATTTTAAGTCAACTATGGTTAAATCTTATTCCTCCTTAGTAGCTCATATTATTTTATGATTCTTGTCCAGAAACGAGATTCTGGTACAGGGACATTGACGAGTGCCAGCGATATGTCAAGTGGAATTAAATCCAATAGTACACCTTCTACTCCTCAAGCAGGAAGCAGTAACTTCCATGCGGAATCTAGGCTTTCCCAATCCATAGTTACAGGAAGTTCTCCACCCATGGATCTTCTATCAGATGCTAGACATGATAGAGAAGCTCCGGAGGACAATTTCCTTGGACAAGAGACACCTTTGGTATGCAAATGTTTTGTCCTTTCCTTTTTTATTTTTTACGCAAATGTCCTTTTTTTTTCTTTTCTGTTCTGCATAATTTCATGAAGTGTATTAGTTTTTAATTCATCTCTTTCATGCTCCAACTTCATTAAACAACTCAAATGTCTTACGGCATGCTCTCAATTTTTAGGAATGTTATCTAAGTACTGTTAATTTTCCAATTCTCTGTGCCTTATTCATTCATTTAATTTTTAATTTGAGGAGTGTACTGTTCATAGTTCAGCAAGTAAATTTTAATGCCTTATTTGTTCCAGACTAGCTTAAAAGCAATTGATCAGATAGATCTACTAAGGGAGCAGCAGAAGATTTTGTCTGGAGAGGTAGCACTTCATTCAAGTGCCTTAAAGCGTTTGTCTGAGGAGGCTATGAGAAACCCCCAGAATGAGCAACAGATTCAAGTAAATACTGTCTCATTCATGTTATTTGCTTTATACTCTAACTAAATGCTGAATTATGTTGTCTATTCTGTATTTAAGGTTGAGATGAAAAAGTTGAGTGATGAAATAAGGGGGAAGAATGAACAAATTGCTTTGTTAGAAAAGCAAATTGCTGAATCCATCTTGGCTTCACCCAACAAGATGGAGAAATCAGAAATATCTCTAGTAAGTTCAGCTTTTCTTACTGGTTCTCTACGCCATTTGTCTCTCCTGCAACACCATCCTGCGACTCCATCTTACGCATTTTTTTTTCTTTGAATGCTACAGTCCGTTGCTGAATTGGTGGCGCAATTAAATGAGAAATCCTTTGAACTTGAGGTAATTGATTTTCTGTGTATATTGTTCCATGTATTACTAAGGGCAATTTACGTACCCAAGTAAATCAGGTTATATGATGCCATTCTAGTAACCAAAATTGAGGGCATGGTCCATTACCTCAAATTCCTACATAGGTGATGAAATGAGAGATGAATACTCTAATATATTGAGGAAAAACTCACTCAAAATTATGTTTTTCTTTGAAATATGTACAAATATATATACATGAAGCATTGAATCATGCAAGGAAAAAATATCTCTAATTAGAATCTCTAAAAATCAGCTATAATCCCTAAAGATTAGCTATTCAATGCTGACAAATAAATCAAAATTCTCAACACTCCCCCTCAAGTTGGTGCATAGATGTCTCACATGCCCAACTTGCAAAGAAAGATTATGATAAGTCTTACAGTTGAGCCCTTTAGTAAAAATATCAGCCAATTGTTTTTCAGATGCTAGATAAGATAGATTTAAGACACCACTGGCTACTTTTTCCTTGATAAAATGGTGATCTATTCTGATGTGCTTGGTCCTATCGTGTTGCATTGGATTTTGAACTATGCTAATGGCCGCTTTGTTGTCATAGTATAAGGTTGATCCATTTTCGTTCAACAACTTTAGCTCACAAACACTCTCAATACGTGATTCTGCTGATTTGCAACCCAACATGCCAGTCTCTATCAGATGATCTAAGACATGCTTTCTTTGGGAAATAAAGATTCTATCTTTCGATTTGGCCACTTCTATTCCGAGGAAATATTGTAACTTTCCCAAGTTTGTTTCTTAAGCCGGGCCATTTCTTCCCTGTCATCTCTTGTCATAATTATGTCATTAACATAAACTATAAGGAGAGTAATTTTACCCTTGTGATGTTTTATAAAGAGGGTATGATCAACATTACTTTGTCAATAACCAAACGACACCATGACCTTACTAAATTTGTCAAACCAGGTTCTAGGAGATTACTTTAGTCCATATAGGGCCTTTTTCAGTCTACTCACCTTCCCTCGAGTATTTTTATCCTCGAATCTTGGAGGAACTTTCATATAAATTTTTTCTTGTAAGAAGGCGCATTCTTTACATCATATTGCTGTAAGTCCCAGTCGAGATTTGCTGCACATGATAAAAGGATCCTAATCGTGTTCAATTTAGCAACCGGAGCAAATAGTTTCTTGATAATCCACTTTATATGTCCGAGTGAATCCTTTCGCTACTAATCTAGCTTTGAGTCTTTCAATTGAACCATCAGTGTTATACTTAATAGTAAACAGCCATTTGCAGCTAACCATTTTCTGCCCATCAGGAGGATTTACCGGTTCCCACGTCTCATTTTTTTGTTAAAGCCTGCATTTCTTCAATCATAGCCTTCTTCCATATTGGATCAGTGATAGTTTCTTTCCAATCCTGTGCAACAAACATAGATAACTAGGATAAAGCACAAACTCTATAGGATGGGGATAATGAATCATAAGAGATAGAGTCAGAGATAGGATGTAAAGTGCAAGTTCTAACACCTTTTCGTTGGGATATTGGTAATTCTAAATCAGTAGCAAATTCAGGTAAAGAAGATTCACCTTACAGTGAAGAGTTAAGGAATAGAGTAGATTGTACGATTGTATGATTGTATGATGACATCTTCTTTCTTGCTTTTTCTAGTGTATGTCCTTAAATCAGGTCTATCCAACAACCGTCCACTAGTCTTCTCTTGAACCAAAGTCTCTACTAGAACTAAATTCTCTCTCGAAAGAGTAATAAAGTAAGGTGTCATAGCTTCATTTTCAATAACCTCCCCTTGAAGAGATGGTTGTAATGAAGAAAAATAGGGTTCATCCTCACGAATTGTTACATCCATACTTACATAATACTTTCTAGATGGCGAATGATAACATTTGTAACCCTTCTATGTGAGAGAGTATCCAATGAAAACATATTTGATTGCTCGAGGATCCAGTTTGCTCCCATGTTGAAGATGGACGAAGCAAACACAACCAAAGACCTTCGGTGAAACCAAGTAATCCATCTTGCCCTGTAAGATTTCTATGGGACTTTTAAAAGCAAGGACTCGAAGAGGCATCCGATTAATGAGATAAGAAACAACCAAAATCGCATCCCCCCATTAAGGCTTTGGGAGGTTCATAGTGAACATAAGTGATCTAACAACCTCTAAAAGATGTCGATTTTTCCTTTTGACAACACCATTCTGAGCACTTGTACCAGGACAACTAGTCTGATGCAGAATCCTATATGATTCTAAATAATTATTAAAGTTATACTCAGTCCCATTATCAATTCGCAAAATCTTAACCTTAGCATCAAATTGAGTAGTAATCAATTTATGGAAAGAACGGAAACACGAGAAAACATCACTTTTGGACTTCAATAAAAAAACCAATGTCATTCGAGTGCAACAATCAATAAATGTAACAAACCAACAATTACCAGATAAAGAAGTAAGACGAGTAGGACCCCAAAAATCCGAATGAATAATCTCAAAAGGAACAATACTTCTATTATTATGTAAAGGATAACTGTTTTTTGTATGCTTAACAAACTCACATGCATCGCAAACTAAAGAATCCAACTGAGTTCTTGAAAATAAAGTAGAAAACATCTTGGCAAGGACAGTAAATGATAGATGTCCTAACCACCTATGCCACTAAATTATCTCCCAGTTGATATCTTTATTCTCTACAAATAAGGATTGAGACATACTGGACAATTGATCCAGAAGATATAAGCTATCACACAATCTACCACTGTCAATCGTCTTCCCTGTCTGGAGGTCTTGAAAGACACAATGACCAAGAAAGAATTCAAGTTTACAATTTAAGGCTTTAGTGATAGTACTAACAGATAAAAAGTTAACCAGGAATTTAGGGATATGGAGGACAGAGGGTAAAGTGATATTGGAAGTACAAACAACAGAACTTGTTCCATAGACGGAGGTAAGGAAGCCATCAACTATTCGCACACTATCTTTAGATGGACAAGTATTATAGTTAAATAAACTTTTGTTTGATCCTGTCATATGTCTATTTACAACGGAATCAATAATCCAAGATTCAGAAGTAGATGGAGCAATTAAAACAGTACCTGATTTTGCATGATTAGACTTAGCACTCGAGGTAAAATCCAATTGAGATAAGAGGTAAAACTCCCAGCAGAAGTGGACTTGTCCTCTGTCGTCACAGAGTTTGGCAAATTTGCTTGAGATCGAGAATTACCCCATCGCTTTCCACCACGACCTCAAGCGGGGCGACCATGTAACTTCCAGTACGAATCTTTAGTGTGTCGAGGCTTACCACAATAGTCACACGTCAAGTGATCCTTGTCAGACTTACTACCTGATAGACCATCTTGGTTAACAATGAGACCAGCTTTCTCAATAGGTGGATTATAGAGCATAACAACACGACGACTATCCTCCTGTTGTACATAAGAGTATGCCTCATGGAGAGAAGAGAATGGAGTTTTGCCAAGAACTTGAACCCGAATTTGATCATACTCGGTATGCAAACCAGCCAAGAAATAAAACATTTGCACCTTCGCCACCATCTTCTGAAATTTTTCGGCATTATTGGTACAAGTTGCTTGGAAATCTTGATAATAATCAAGTTACTACCACAAGCCAATTAATTCAGCAAAACATTGAGAAATTGTTAGCTTCCCCTGTTTTGTACCATGAACCTTATTATAAATCTAAAAAATTTGCGCATCATTCCCAATACAAGAGTAGGTGAGAGCAGCAGCATTCCAAATCTTTTCTACAGTATCAAGTAACAAATAAGTTTTGAAAATATGGAGTTGCATAGAGTTGATAAGCCATGCCATAACAAGAGAGTTTGCTGAATCCCACTGACTAAAAAGTTGAATCAGTGAGTTCAGGTTTCAACGTGGTACTGGTGATGTATCCTTACAAGCCACGAGCCTTGATAAACAACTAGCAGGACCTTGACCAAGCAAGGTAATTATGTCCATCAAGCTTCACAGGACTAATTTGGAACGAAGGATTATCAGTTGGAATCACGAGCTTCTTGTCCTTCGACATAATGCTGAAAAAAATAACTAATATCCCCCAAAAAAAATCTTCTTGGAAAATTATAACAAAAACCACCCAAAAGAACACAAGAGATCCCATACAAAAAAAGCGTAGCCAAAATACACCACCAATCGGAGGAGAATGATTGGAAGGGAGCAAAGAGTATTGTGATGGCGTCTGAAAAAACACGGTGGCAGTAGGTGAAGGCCACGCGTGGCGCATGAAACATAGATGTAGTAGCTTGTGACGGTGCGTGAGGCCCACACGCAGGTCTTTTGGCCACTGGATTTCGGGGTTTCGCCGGCAAGTGGATGTCGACTCCAATGGTAGGGGGCAGTGAGAAAAATTAAGGCTAGGGTGGAAAGTACCAATTTAGAGTTTCTAGGGTTTTTGAAACAAACTTTGAAAATAAAAAAAAAATTATCCCAAAAAGTCTGATAAAAAATCTGATACCATGATGAAATTAGAGATGAATACTCTAATATATTGAAGAAAAACTCATTCAAAACTATGTGTTTCTTAGAAATATGTACAGAGATATATACATGAAGCATTGAATCATGTAAGGAAAGAATATCTCTAATTAGAATCTCTAAAAATCAACTATAATCCCTAAAGAGTAGTTATTCAATGCTGTCAAATAAATCAAAGATTCTCAACATACAGGAGTCATAAATTTGAATTAGAGTGACGTTCTAAAAAGGAAATAATATGCATTAAAACTTTCCCAGCCTTTTGTCAGTTGTCCCTTTGATTTTTCTGATTTTCTCTTAGTGAGCATTCTATCATAAATTACTGTTTCCAGGTTAAAGCTGCAGACAATCGAATAATCCAAGAGCAGCTGAACCTGAAGGTAGATATACCTATGCAGCATATGTATAAATATATTTGTCCAATTCACATGCCTTTTAAGTTTCCTCCTCTGAGAGCCTGTTCTGACTTGATTCTTTTTTTTTTTCAGATTTGTGAATGTGAAGGATTGCAAGAAACTGTTGCCTCCTTAAAGCAGCAGCTCTCTGATGCACTAGAATCACAAAATGTCAGTCCTATTGCTCCTAATTCTCAACAATTTGGAGAAATGAAAGGTCTGCAGATGGACAACGAAGCTGCGGCATCAAAAGATAGTGATGAAGATTTGCTTACAAAAGCACAGGTACTTCTAATTTCTAAAAACTCGATACCTTCATTGCTCGTATGTTACCTTACTCGTGTGCATTGTTTTTTAATGGCCAAGTCATGCAATTTTATACCACACTTTTTGCAATGCTTTACCCCCATTCAGTAATAGCAATATTCTAGATATTACTTTCTTAGATTATATTTTCTCGAGTAACCAAAACGAAAACCAAAGATAATCTTGTAGCTCATTTGGAAATGTGCTACGACTTTATATTTGTGGCAGCAATTTGATGCTTGATAGAATTTTTTTTTTTTCATTTTACAGAGTACTCCATCGTGAAAAGTAAATAAACTACTTATTTTTCTAAATTTGAGTTCTCAGTTCTCACTGTAACAGAACACCCTTGTCCTATTCTTCATGCAACACTTGAAATGCAGAGTACTTAGGAGATAATGCTTCTCTATCTTAGATTAGCTAGTTAAATATGGTTACTGAAATCAAAGTCTCGTATATGTCTTTTGGGATAAAGCTGGCTATCTCAAACATACAAGTTTATATCAAACCATGTATTGCCTTACTGTTTTTCTTCCCAGTTGATACATTACAGTGATATTAGTACGAATGTTTAGCTTTACACAACATTAGTACTTTTAATGATTTCACTTATATGAATGTCAGTTTTAGATCTAATTCCTGGTTTTATTCTATCAGGTGGCTGAGATTGAAGAACTGAAGCAGAAGGTTGTTGAACTAACCGAGTCCAAAGAACATTTAGAACTACGGAACCAGAAACTAGCAGAGGAGAGTTCATATGCCAAAGGGCTAGCCTCAGCTGCTGCTGTGGAGCTTAAGGCATTGTCGGAGGAAGTTACTAAACTAATGAATCATAATGAGAGACTAGCTGCAGAACTGGCAGCAGCAAAGAATTCTCCGACACAACGTCGGACAAGTACTCTACGGAACAGCCGAAGAGAGAGTCTGACCAAACGACATGACCAACTTGGATCACCCTCGGATCTAAAGAAGGAACTGGCTATGAGTAAAGAGAGGGAGCTTTCATATGAAGCTGCTCTGATAGAGAGGGATCACGGAGAGGCTGAACTTCAAAGAAAAGTTGAAGAATCTAAGCAAAGAGAAGCTTATCTTGAAAATGAACTTGCGAACATGTGGGTTCTTGTTGCCAAATTAAAGAAATCCAATGGAGTGGACCCCGTTGTTTCAGAATCGACATAAGAGAAACAAGGTAAGCTTGAAGTTAACCAGGAACAATTGTTGATGGGGTTTAATAATTCGGATTCAGCTAGAATTGGTTTGGGAGAGTAGTGTCTAGAGAATGTTCGTGTATTACAATCGGGGTGGGGTGGGGTGGGGGTGGGGGCGCACTGTGTATTCCATACGAGTTTTTGCTTTTCTTCAACTTTATTTGGGTTCCTTTCTTTTTATCCATTGATAAGGGCATTGTATATGAAAAGCTCCGCTTGTGCATTATTAATAGTTTTGAAAGCAATGAAGCTCTCAACCTGTAGTTTTATTTTTCATCACATAAATTTGATGGAAGGGGGGATTTCTTGGATAGCTAGGGGGCGTTCAAATGGCGGGTTGGTTCAATAGCCATACCCAACTGAATTTTTAATACCCTTCAAAAGTTAATTGAACTGAAATGTATTACGACTGAATTAATCAACTTCCAATTACTCTTTAACAGAACTAACTTTATGATATTTATTTTTAACACTTGATTTTATATATTGTAATTCTTTCATAACTATTTATAACAAAGCTACAATTATATTTAAAATATAAAATTTAAACATATTAAACATCTAAAACTTTTAGGGCACGTTTGGTTGGAGTGAATGAAATAGAACTGTAATGGAATAGAGTTATAATAATAATTCAATTGTTTGGTTTAATGGAATTGAATAGAACGGTAATAGTATTCTTATGTTTAGTTGAATGGAATAGATGTTGTAATGGCATAAAGAAATAGGCTTAAATGACCAAAATATCTTAAGCAGAAACTTTGTTAGATAAATGATTATTGTTATTGTTATTAAATTTTAGTAAGATTATTATTTAATTATATTTAATAATAAATAATTTAATCATATTTTAACATAATTATTATTAAATATAATTTAATAAAAATAATATATATTTTAATAACCTTCTTAATATAATTTAATAAAAATCATAATATATATAATATTAGAAAAATAATATATAACCTACTTTATTATTTTCAAACTGCAATGCATATTTAATGTGCTAAAATATTATTAGCGAACAAATACTTTTAGTGAATTGATTATCAGTGCAAGAATCCACAAACATAAATTAAGTCTAAATTGTGTAAATAATTCTCATTTGTTTTAATTTCTTACAATGGTTCTAGTTGTCAACCTAGCCAAACATACATTCACATAACAAGTTTATTCTTTTTTATAACGAACATATTCTATGAGTAGATGAGATGTGTTTTTTTTTTCATTTGTCTGCTGCAATTGAAATATATAAATGATGTATGATATTTCATATATATAAGAATAAATTTGTTATAAATGCATATTTGTATATGATAATAGGGAAAAGCTATCTCCAGTTGAATGACTAAAACCAATTTATTCAAACAAAATGACCTTTTGAGTATCTCTTTATCTATACATTCAAACCAAATGATAATAAAGATTTTACAATGAGAATGTACTTAGAACAAGACTATGAACATGAGAAGAGAAGAATTCAATAAATAGCAATACTAAAAAGTACCCAATAACCCTTTTTTTTTCTTGTTTTTTGCTTTTGTACCAACATTACCAAAACAGACAATTAACTCGGCTCCTCTCCTCCCCCCACCCTGCGCGTGCGCGCGCGCAAGCCCACCAGCTACCAAATCCTGCTCGATGCTCACATACAAGCCTTCAAGTATGTCATGAAACACCTATATTTCCCCCACCGATGCTGGAACCAACTTTGCTATTTCATCCGCCTCTCTATTCGCCTCATGGAAAGTATGATGAAAGGTAATTTTTCGGTTTCTCAGTCATAAACCTCTCAGCTATAAACCATTGACACACCGAACCAAACATAACCAAATGGACTAAAGAGCCACATCCTACTTATTCAGCAACTGTACCAACTAGAGACAATCCGATTCCACCTTGAACTGCTTGAAACCAGTTGTCCAAGCTATTTCCATGCCATCAACAATACCCCACAACTCCGCTTGTAAAATATCATACACCTCGACATTTTTACAGACAGAGGCGAAGCTAGGGGGATGGCAGGGGCTCCGGCCCCCCTTAAAATGAAAAATTATTATTTAGGCCCTTTAAAATTTTTTAAAATATTAAATTAATAAAGGTAAAATTGCACTTTGGACCCCTAAAATTATAAATTATAAAAATTCAATTTAATCCTTTAAAAATTATAAAGATATAGACTATAAAAAATTAAAATTTCATTCGACTCCCCTAAAAAATTATTCTGGCTTTTACCCTACTTATAGAATCCAATGATCCATTCATAGCGGTCATCTCGCAACAACCCTCCCGCCGACACAAGTAGAATTAAAAAAAAAAAATTAATTCTGTTACTATTAGTTCTAATCCTTTTTTTTTAGAACTAATAGTAGCAGAATTTTAAAAAAAAATAACACATTCCACTGAGATGACCGCTATGAATGGATCATTGGATTCTATAAGTAGGGTAAAAGCCAGAATAATTGAATAAAGTTCAAGTCTCATGGCATTCTTGAACCAATTAACTCTATCATTGAATTCACTTCAATTCAGCTGAATGAATGTCCTTGAATGCTTCAAAGATGACTCTTGAATTGTCCATTGGCTAGCCAAATAGACACCAGCTCCTTAATGGTGTTTTGAATGCTTGATTTATTCTTTTGAAAGAGCAAAAACAACTGGTAGAAGAAAGGGTTGCTGCTGAATTTTAACGAGTATATAATGCTCTTTAAAACTTGCTTAAATGATGTATTAAACCCCTTTTGTAACAGCTCATTCTTTTGTATTCAAATAGCACTTGAAAACTAAAGCTTCAAGATCAATTCGATATTATAGTGAGTATCGCCCCGGAACTTTTTGGCCATTTTATTTGAATGAAACTTTGTTTCTTTGAGGTTAACTTCCTCTCTAATTTCATACAAGTCTCGAGTGACTTATCTAGTGTGCTAGTGGCGTCATCCTAAACTTGTTTCTGAACTTATCACCAACCCTGGTGTGGCGTTCGTCCATCTACATATACCTTCGGTTCCTGCTTTGCTAAGTAACGGGTTGAGTCCATCAACCTATTCCCATATTTCACCTTAAGCCATATAAGTTCCGGGGCGATACTGCTATAGTATCGAATCGATCTTGAAGCTTGAGTTCGTTTAACTATTCCACCTTCTAAATTATCTATCTCTCTTTATTTGTTACACCGAGCCCATCAAATTATCTATCTTATTTTCTTATAGCTGAACCTATCCATATCATAGTCAACCTATTGTGAACCTATTTCCTTCAATTTACTTCATATTTAGCCAATTACAAATAAACCATTCTTTTGGAATGATACTTTCTCGTCGACGATCGCGCATGCAAATACGATTTGAAATCAAACACGAGGTTGGATCGTATCATTTCTATTACAAAGTTTAATTTCACCTATTTATAGTGCTAGAATAGAGTAGCCGAATAGTCACTAGCATTGATCTTAATGTGCTAATTAAAAGCTAAAATAAAGTTCAAGTGTCTTGGCATTCTTGAACCAATTAACTCTATCATTGAATTCACTTCAATTCAGCTGAATGAATGTCCTTGAATGCTTGAAAGATGACTCTTGAATTGTCCATTGGCTAGCAGAATAGACACCAGCTCCTTAATGGTGTTTGGAATGCTTGATTTATTCTTTTGAAAGAGCAAAAACAACTGGTAGAAGAAAGGGTTGCTGCCGAATTTTAAAGAGTATATAATGTTCTTTAAAACCTGCTTAAATGATATATTAAACCCCCTTTATAACAGCTCCATCTTTTGTATTCAAATAGCACTTGAAAACTCAAGCTTCAAGATCGATTCGATATTATAGCGAGTATCGCCCCAGAACTTTTTGGCCATTTTATTTGAATGAAACTTTGTTTCTTTGAGGTTAACTTCCTCTCTAATTTCGTACAAGTCTCGAGTGACTTATCTAGTGTGCTAGTGGCGTCATCCCGAACTTGTTTCTGAACTTATCACCAACCCTGGTGTGGCGTTCGTCTATCTACATATACCTTCGGTTCCTGCGTTGCTAAGTAACGGGTTGAGTCCATCAACCTATTCCCATATTTCACCTTAAGCCAATAAGTTCCGGGGCGATACTGCTATAGTATCGAATCGATCTTGAAGCTTGAGTTCGTTTAACCATTACACCTTCTATATTATCTATCTCTCTTTATTTGTTACACCGAGCCCATCAAATTATCTATCTTATTTTCTTGTAGCTGAACCTATCCATATCATACTCAACCTATTGTGAACCTATTTCCTTCAATTTACTTCATATTTAGCCGATTACAAATAAACCATTCTTTTGGAACGATACTTTCTCGTCGACGATCGCGCACGCAAATACGACTTGAAATCAAACACGAGGTTGGATCGTATCATTTCTATTACAAAGTTTAATTTCACCTATTTATAGTGCTAGAATAGAGTAGCCGAATAGTCACAAGCATTGATCTTAATGTGCTAATTAAAAGCTAAAATAAAGTTCAAGTCTCTTGGCATTCTTGAACCAATTAACTCTATCATTGAATTCACTTCAATTCAGCTGAATGAAACTCCTTGAATGCTTGAAAGATGACTCTTGAATTGTCCCTTGGCTAGCCAAATAGACACCAGCTCCTTAATGGTGTTTTGAATGCTTGATTTATTCTTTTGAAAGAGCAAAAACAACTGGTAGAAGAAAGGGTTGCTGCCGAATTTTAAAGAGTATATAATGCTCTTTAAAACCTGCTTAAATGATATATTAAACACCCTTTATAACAGCTCCATCTTTTGTATTCAAATAGCACTTGAAAACTAAAGCTTCAAGATCGATTCAATATTATAGTGAGTATCGCCCCGAAACTTTTTGGCCATTTTATTTGAATGAAACTTTGTTTCTTTGAGGTTAACTTCCTCTCTAATTTATTACAAGTCTCGAGTGACTTATCTAGTGTGCTAGTGGCGTCATCCAGAACTTGTTTCTGAGCTTATCACCAACCTTGGTGTGGCGTTCGTCCATCTACATATACCTTCGATTCCTGCTTTGCTAAGTAACGGGTTGAGTCCATCAACCTATTCCCATATTTCACCTTAAGCCATATAAGTTCCGGGGCGATACTGCTATGTATCGAATCGATCTTGAAGCTTGAGTTCGTTTAACCATTCCACCTTCTATATTATCTATCTCTCTTTATTTGTTACACCGAGCCCATCAAATTATCTATCTTATTTTCTTGTAGCTGAACCTATCCATATCATACTCAACCTATTGTGAACCTATTTCCTTCAATTTACTTCATATTTAGCCGATTACAAATAAACCATTCTTTTGGAACGATACTTTCTCGTCGACGATCGCGCACGCAAATACGACTTGAAATCAAACACGAGGTTGGATCGTATCATTTCTATTACAAAGTCTAATTTCACCTATTTATAGTGCTAGAATAGAGTAGCCGAATAGTTACAAGCATTCATCTTAATGTGCTAATTAAAAGCTAAAATAAAGTTCAAGTATCTTGACATTCTTGAACCAATTAACTCTATCATTGAATTCACTTCAATTCAGCTGAATGAATGTCCTTGAATGCTTGAAAGATGACTCTTGAATTGTCCCTTGGGTTGCCAAGTAAACACCATCTCCTTAATGGTGGTTTGAATGCTTGATTTATTCTTTTGAAAGAGCAAAAACAACTGGTAGAAGAAAGGGTTGCTGCCGAATTTTAAAGAGTATATAATGCTCTTTAAAACATGCTTAAATGATGTATTAAACCCCCTTTGTAACAGCTCCTTCTTTTGTTTTCAAATAGCACTTGAAAACTCAAGCTTGAAGATCGATTCGATATTATAGCGAGTATCGCCCCGGAACTTTTTGGCCATTTTATTTGAATGAAACTTTGTTTCTTTGAGGTTAACTTCCTCTCTAATTTCGTACAAGTCTTGAGTGACTTATCTAGTGTGCTAGTGGCGTCATCCCAAACTTGTTTCTGAACTTATCACCAACCCTGGTGTGGCGTTCATCCATCTACATATACCTTCGGTTCCTACTTTGCTAAGTAACGGGTTGAGTCCATCAACCTATTCCCCTATTTCACCTTAAGCCATATAAGTTCCGCGGCAGTAATGCTATAGTATCGAATCTTTCTCGAAGCTTGAGTTCGTTTAACCATTCCACCTTCTATATTATCTATCTCTCTTTATTTGTTACACCGAGCCCATCAAATTATCTATCTTATTTTCATGTAGCTGAACCTATCCATATCATACTCAACCTATTGTGAACCTATTTCCTTCAATTTACTTCATATGTAGCCAATTACAAATAAACCATTCTGTTGGAATGATACTTTCTCGTTGACGATCGCGTACGCAAATACGACTTGAAATCAAACACGAGGTTGGATCGTATCATTTCTATTACAAAGTTTAATTTCACCTATTTATAGTGCTAGAATAGAGTAGCCGAATAGTCACAAGCATTGATCTAATGTGCTAATTAAAAGCTAAAATAAAGTTCAAGTCTCTTGGCATTCTTGAACCAATTAACTCTATCATTGAATTCACTTCAATTCAGCTGAATGAATGTCCTTGAATGCTTGAAAGATGACTCTTGAATTGTCCCTTGGCTAGCCAAATAGACACCAGCTCCTTAATGGTGTTTGGAATGCTTGATTTATTCTTTTGAAAGAGCAAAAACAACTGGTAGAAGAAAGGGTTGCTGCCGAATTTTAAAGAGTATATCATGCTCTTTAAAACTTGCTTAAATGATATATTAAACACCCTTTATAACAACTCCATCTTTTGTATTCAAATAGCACTTGAAAACTCAAGCTTCAAGATCGATTCAATATTATAGTGAGTATCGCCCCGGAACTTTTTGGCCATTTTATTTGAATGAAACTTTGTTTCTTTGAGGTTAACTTCCTCTCTAATTTCGTACAAGTCTCGAGTGACTTATCTAGTGTGCTAGTGGCGTCATCGAGAACTTGTTTCTGAGCTTATCACCAACCCTGGTGTGGCGTTCGTCCATCTACATATACCTTCGGTTCCTGTTTTGCTATGTAACGTGTTGAGTCCATCAACCTATTCCCATATTTCACCTTAAGCCTTATAAGTTCCGGGGCGATACTGCTATAGTATCGAATTGATCTTGAAGCTAGAGTTCGTTTAACCATTCTACCTTCTATATTATCTATCTCTCTTTATTTGTTACACCGAGCCCATCAAATTATCTATCTTATTTTCTTGTAGCTGAACCTATCCATATCATACTCAACCTATTGTGAACCTATTTCCTTCAATTTACTTCATATTTAGCCGATTACAAATAAACCATTCTTTTGGAACGATACTTTCTCGTCGACGATCGCGCACGCAAATACGACTTGAAATCAAACACGAGGTTGGATCGTATCATTTCTATTACAAAGTTTAATTTCACCTATTCATAGTGCTAGAATAGAGTAGCCGAATAGTCACAAGCGTTGATCTTAATGTGCTAATTAAAAGCTAAAATAAAGTTCAAGTGTCTTGGCATTCTTGAACCAATTAACTCTATCATTGAATTCACTTCAATTCAGCTGAATGAATGTCCTTGAATGCTTGGAAGATGACTCTTGAATTGTCCATTGGCTAGCCAAATAGACACCAGCTCCTTAATGGTGTTTGGAATGCTTGATTTATTCTTTTGAAAGAGCAAAAACAACTGGTAGAAGAAAGGGTTGCTGCCGAATTTTAAAGAGTATATAATGTTCTTTAAAACCTGCTTAAATGATATATTAAACCCCCTTTATAACAGCTCCATCTTTTGTATTCAAATAGCACTTGAAAACTAAAGCTTCAAGATCGATTCGATATTATAGCGAGTATCGCCCCGGAACTTTTTGGCCATTTTATTTGAATGAAACTTTGTTTCTTTGAGGTTAACTTCCTCTCTAATTTCGTACAACTCTCGAGTGACTTATCTAGTGTGCTAGTGGCGTCATCCCGAACTTGTTTCTGATCTTATCACCAACCCTGGTGTGGCGTTCGTCGATCTACATATACCTTCGGTTCCTGCTTTGCTAAATAACGGGTTGAGTCCATCAACCTATTCCCATATTTCACCTTAAGCCATATAAGTTCCGGGGTGATACTGCTATAGTATCGAATCGATCTTGAAGCTTGAGTTCGTTTAACCATTCCACCTTCTATATTATCTATCTCTCTTTATTTGTTACACCGAGCCCATCAAATTATCTATCTTATTTTCTTGTAGCTGAACCTATCCATATCATACTCAACCTATTGTGAACCTATTTCCTTCAATTTACTTCATATTTAGCCGATTACAAAGAAACCATTCTTTTGGAACGATACTTTCTCGTCGACGATCGCGCACGCAAATACGACTTGAAATCAAACACGAGGTTGGATCGTATCATTTCTATTACAAAGTTTAATTTCACCTATTTATAGTGCTAGAATAGAGTAGCCGAATAGTCACAAGCATTGATCTTAATGTGCTAATTAAAAGCTAAAATAAAGTTCAAGTCTCTTGGCATTCTTGAACCAATTAACTCTATCATTGAATTCACTTCAATTCAGCTGAATGAATGTCCTTGAATGCTTGAAAGATGACTCTTGAATTGTCCATTGGCTAGCAGAATAGACACCAGCTCCTTAATGGTGTTTGGAATGCTTGATTTATTCTTTTGAAAGAGCAAAAACAACTGGTAGAAGAAAGGGTTGCTGCCGAATTTTAAAGAGTATATAATGCTCTTTAAAACCTGCTTAAATGATATATTAAACACCCTTTATAACAGCTCCATCTTTTGTATTCAAATAGCACTTGAAAACTAAAGCTTCAAGATCGATAAAATATTATAGTGAGTATTGCCCCGGAACTTTTTGGCCATTTTATTTGAATGAAACTTTGTTTCTTTGAGGTTAACTTCCTCTCTAATTTCGTACAAGTCTCGAGTGACTTATCTAGTGTGCTAGTGGCGTCATCCAGAACTTGTTTCTGAGCTTATCACCAGCCCTGGTGTGGCGTTCGTCCATCTACATATACCTTCGATTCCTGCTTTGCTAAGTAACGGGTTGAGTCCATCAACCTATTCCCATATTTCACCTTAAGTCATATAAGTTCCGGGGCGATACTGCTATAGTATCGAATCGATCTTAAAGCTTGAGTTCGTTTAACCATTCCACCTTCTATATTATCTATCTCTCTTTATTTGTTACACCGAGCCCATCAAATTATCTATCTTATTTTCTCGTAGCTGAACCTATCCATATCATACTCAACCTATTGTGAACCTATTTCCTTCAATTTACTTCATATTTAGCCGATTACAAATAAACCATTCTTTTGGAACGATACTTTCTCGTCGACGATCGCGCGCGCAGATACGACTTGAAATCAAACACGAGGTTGGATCGTATCATTTCTATTACAAAGTCTAATTTCACCTATTTATAGTGCTAGAATAGAGTAGCCGAATAGTTGTGACAACCCAAATTAGACCCTGGTCGGAATGTGCTTTCGAGACCACATTACCGAGCCAAAAATTTATTTTCGTGTTTTAATTGCATAAATTGTTGTGTGACAGTGAATATATGAGAAATTAAATGCTTAATATTAGCATTAGGATTGTGAATTAATTCAAAAAGGACCTAGTTGACGAAGTTAGAAAAGATGATAGATGAATTATAAGGAGTAATTAATAATAGGGTGAGGAAGCATGGCTTTGCATGTCAAATTGCCCATAAAATTCATGGTGGCCGGCCAAGGAGTGATGATGCTCCACTCATTCTAATTTAATATGTTTTCTTTTGGTGAACAAATGATGGGGATAATAATAGAAAAGGGAACAAAAAAAATGGGTGTCATACTTGCCATCTCCTAGCCGAAAAACCAAGAAAAAGAAGGGGAGAAAAAAAACTTGGAAAGAATTCGGCCATTGCTTGTGCCTAGGAGGAGTGTTTGATGTTGTGGCATGAAAAATGAGGGAGTTTGAATGCTTAATAAGGAGGGAAGAAGGAGTGTTCATGTTTTCTTTCTTTTGCAATTGTTCTAACTAGAGGAAGAAGAGGAAGCAAGATTCGGCCAAGGTGGTCCTTTAAGTGGATTAAGGTATGTTAATGCTCTATCATTGAAAATCTTTGTATATTTGGAGTGGCCATCAAGTATAGAAGCTAGCTCATGGCAAATGTTTTTTTTTGTAAAGTTAAGAAGATGACATTCGGCCATGGATGGTTGTATTTCTTTGATGTCGTTTTTGATGCTTTAGGGTATTGAGGGTTGATTATAGATGAGGTGAGTTTCTTGATTTAAAATTTGATGGATGTTAAGCTAGTTAGGCAACCAAAGGTTCAATATTTTTGTTATGTGGTTATATGTGCATTTCGGCCATGGTCTTTGTTTGAATTTGAGATTTGTAATGTGATTTTCCTAAATTGTCTATGAATTTTTGGTTGTTGATTTCATGGTAATGGTATATTGAATCCATGACTTGAATCCATGAAAATTTAGTAAGGTTGCATTCGGCAACTTGCTTGGAATTAAAAATTGATGTCTAAGCTTAGGTGATTTCGATGATGATATATATATATTCATAAGTATATTTAGTTGATTCGGCTTTGGTAGTTGCATGAGGTTATTAGCCGAATATACTAACATACATATACATGTGAAATTGGATTGTAAATATTTAGCAAGGTGGTTAAACTAGTTAAATTATTGATTTAGCTCAAGGAGTTAAAGGAGGTGAATCGAGCAAAGGCAAAGAAAAGGTTATCGAGTAGCCGAGTTGGAACCGTCTTACCCAACACGAGGTAAGTCATTAAGCATGTAGTTGGTATTATTTCAATGGTCATAATGTTATGGATTGATGCTGAATGGGATGAATAAATATACATATATATATGCATGTACGTATGTGATGATGAAATTGTTGAATGAAAGAAAAGAGGTAAGATGTACTGAGTTGTTGATCTCGGCACTAAACGTGCGGGATAACCATTTATGACCATGAGATTGGCGCTAAGTGCGCGGGATTAAATTGTACAGCACTAAGTGTGCGGTTTGACTATGTTGCACTAAGTGTGCGAAATGAATATGATGCACTAAGTGTGCGAATTGACCATGCGGCACTAAGTGTGCGAGTTTGACTATGTAGCACTAAGTGTGCGATTTGATTACGTAGCACTAAGTGTGCGAGTTGATTATATAGCACTGAGTGTTCGGGCTCAATATACATTCGTGAATCATTATGGACACTATGTGTGCGACACTATTGAGTCGATCGCGGACAGCGGATCGGGTAAGTGTCTTGAGTACATGGCTAATATGTGCTATGCTTATACTTGGTGTTGAGCTCGGTAAGTTGAACCTATGTGACAACTATACTTGAAGTCACGTACATAAAATTTATCGTAGGATGGGTGAAAGGCCGTTTTGTTGTTTGATTGTAACGAAAATAAATTGATTTATGGAAATGCTTCAATGTCCTATTGATGAGTATATGGATTGTGAATGCATGAATTGATATGAAATTGAATCGATAGGTTGGAGGAACTATGGTATGGTTCGGTATGGATGGAGTAAATTGTCTCGTTCCATTCTGTTTCCTCTTGTGATAATGTTATTGATGGATGGTAGTGCATTGCTTATGACTTACTGAGTTATAAACTCACTCGGTGTTTCCTTGTCACCCATTATAGGTTGCTTGGACTCATCTATTTTTGCGGGGTCAGGCCGTCATCGAAGTCATCACACCGGATAGCAAGTTTTGGTACTTTCTTCTTAGTTGGCTTAGAAGAACATTTTGGCATGTATAAGCTATTACGTTGTGTTTGAATTTTGGCATGTAAACTTTAAGCCATGCGGAAATGGCACGAATGTTCGATTGAGTTGGATCAAGGGTAGGCATGAGATGGACCTAGTCACTTTCGTAACAGATGCTGGCAGCAGCAGTGTCATGAGATTGAAAAATCACTAAAAATAGTAGAAGTGGAATTAATTGATGAATAAATTATGTAATCGAAGCTCGATGAGTCTGCTTTCATGAGGAAGTAACGAAAAGATCATATGGGCAGTATATTAAGAGATAATCAGATTATAGTGGGACAGGGCCAGAACGGTTTCTGGATTCCCTGCTCCGACTTTGGAAATTCATTATAAATTAACCAGAGATAATTAGGGGTCGTACTATATATGTACAGATTCCTCTCTGAGTCTAGTTTTCATAGAAACAAACGGCATCAGTATTGAAGCCCCGTGCAGGGAGATATCCAATCGTAATGGGAAAAGGTCAGTGTAGTCGACCCCTGCAACTTGGGAGATTTTGACTAATAAACTGTACTAATTGGCCCGACCAAAAATTCTGGAAAAAATTACATAGATGGGAACATGAGTCTAGTTTCTGGGAAAAATTACGGAACTGATTTTTGAGTTACGAAACTCAAGATATGATTTTTAAAACGACTAGTACACAGATTGGGCAGTGTCTGGAAAATAAATTTTATAAGGGGTTAAAGTCAGTTAACACCTCGTGTTCGACTCCGGTGTCGGTTTCGGGTTCGGGGTGTTACAGGAACTTTTTGGCCATTTTATTTGAATGAAACTTTGTTTCTTTGAGGTTAACTTCCTCTCTAATTTCGTACAAGTCTCGAGTGACTTATCTAGTGTGCTAGTGGCGTCATCCAGAACTTGTTTCTGAGCTTATCACCAACCCTGGTGTGGCGTTCGTCCATCTACATATACCTTCGGTTCCTGCTTTGCTATGTAACGTGTTGAGTCCATCAACCTATTCCCATATTTCACCTTAAGCCTTATAAGTTCCGGGGCGATACTGCTATAGTATCGAATTGATCTTGAAGCTTGAGTTCGTTTAACCATTCCACCTTCTATATTATCTATCTCTCTTTATTTGTTACACCGAGCCCATCAAATTATCTATCTTATTTTCTTGTAGCTGAACCTATCCATATCATACTCAACCTATTGTGAACCTATTTCCTTCAATTTAGTTCATATTTAGCCGATTACAAATAAACCATTCTTTTGGAACGATACTTTCTCGTCGACGATCGCGCACGCAAATACGACTTGAAATAAAACACGAGGTTGGATCGTATCATTTCTATTACAAAGTTTAATTTCACCTATTTATAGTGCTAGAATAGAGTAGCCGAATAGTCACAAGCATTCATCTTAATGTGCTAATTAAAAGCTAAAATAAAGTTCAAGTCTCTTGGCATTCTTGAACCAATTAACTCTATCATTGAATTCACTTCAATTCAGCTGAATGAATGTCCATGAATGCTTGAAAGATGACTCTTGAATTGTCCATTGGCTAGCCAAATAGACACCAGCTCCTTAATGGTGTTTGGAATGCTTGATTTATTCTTTTGAAAGAGCAAAAACAACTGGTAGAAGAAAGGGTTGCTGCCGAATTTTAAAGAGTATATAATGTTCTTTAAAACCTGCTTAAATGATATATTAAACCCCCTTTATAACAGCTCCATCTTTTGTATTCAAATAGCACTTGAAAACTCAAGCTTCAAGATCGATTCGATATTATAGCGAGTATCACCCCGGAACTTTTTGGCCATTTTATTTGAATGAAACTTTGTTTCTTTGAGGTTAACTTCCTCTCTAATTTCGTAAAAGTCTGGAATGACTTATCTAGTGTGCTAGTGGCGTCATCCCGAACTTGTTTCTGAACTTATCACCAACCCTGGTGTGGCGTTCGTCCATCTACATATACCTTCGGTTCCTGCTTTGCTATGTAACGTGTTGAGTCCATCAACCTATTCCCATATTTCACCTTAAGCCTTATAAGTTCCGGGGCGATACTGCTATAGTATCGAATTGATCTTGAAGCTTGAGTTCGTTTAACCATTCCACCTTCTATATTATCTATCTCTCTTTATTTGTTACACCGAGCCCATCAAATTATCTATCTTATTTTCTTGTAGCTGAACCTATCCATATCATACTCAACCCATTGTGAACCTATTTCCTTCAATTTACTTCATATTTAGCCGATTACAAATAAACCATTCTTTTGGAACGATACTTTCTCGTCGACGATCGCGCACGCAAATACGACTTGAAATCAAACACGAGGTTGGATCGTATCATTTCTATTACAAAGTTTAATTTCACCTATTTATAGTGCTAGAATAGAGTAGCCGAATAGTCACAAGCATTGATCTTAATGTGCTAATTAAAAGCTAAAATAAAGTGAAGTCTCTTGGCATTCTTGAACCAATTAACTCTATCATTGAATTCATTTCAATTCAGCTGAATGAATGTCCTTGAATGCTTGAAAGATGACTCTTGAATTGTCCCTTGGCTAGCCAAATGACACCAGCTCCTTAATGGTGTTTTGAATGCTTGATTTATTCTTTTGAAAGAGCAAAAACAACTGGTAGAAGAAAGGGTTGCTGCCGAATTTTAAAGAGTATATAATGCTCTTTAAAACCTGCTTAAATGATATATTAAACACCCTTTATAACAGCTCCATCTTTTGTATTCAAATAGCACTTGAAAACTAAAGCTTCAAGATCGATTCAATATTATAGTGAGTATCACCCCGGAACTTTTTGGCCATTTTATTTGAATGAAACTTTGTTTCTTTGAGGTTAACTTCCTCTCTAATTTCGTACAAGTCTCGAGTGACTTATCTAGTGTGCTAGTGGCGTCATCGAGAACTTGTTTCTGAGCTTATCACCAACCCTGGTGTGGCGTTCGTCCATCTACATATACCTTCGGTTCCTGCTTTGCTATGTAACGTGTTGAGTCCATCAACCTATTCCCATATTTCACCTTAAGCCTTATAAGTTCCGGGGCGATACTGCTATAGTATCGAATTGATCTTGAAGCTAGAGTTCGTTTAACCATTCTACCTTCTATATTATCTATCTCTCTTTATTTGTTACACCGAGCCCATCAAATTATCTATCTTATTTTCTTGTAGCTGAACCTATCCATATCATACTCAACCTATTGTGAACCTATTTCCTTCAATTTACTTCATATTTAGCCGATTACAATAAACCATTCTTTTGGAACGATACTTTCTCGTCGACGATCGCGCACGCAAATACGACTTGAAATCAAACACGAGGTTGGATCGTATCATTTCTATTACAAAGTTTAATTTCACCTATTTATAGTGCTAGAATAGAGTAGCCGAATAGTCACAAGCGTTGATCTTAATGTGCTAATTAAAAGCTAAAATAAAGTTCAAGTGTCTTGGCATTCTTGAACCAATTAACTCTATCATTGAATTCACTTCAATTCAGCTGAATGAATGTCCTTGAATGCTTGAAAGATGACTCTTGAATTGTCCATTGGCTAGCCAAATAGACACCAGCTCCTTAATGGTGTTTGGAATGCTTGATTTATTCTTTTGAAAGAGCGAAAACAACTGGTAGAAGAAAGGGTTGCTGCCGAATTTTAAAGAGTATATAATGTTCTTTAAAACCTGCTTAAATGATATATTAAACCCCCTTTATAACAGCTCCATCTTTTGTATTCAAATAGCACTTGAAAACTAAAGCTTCAAGATCGATTCGATATTATAGCGAGTATCGCCCCGGAACTTTTTGGCCATTTTATTTGAATGAAACTTTGTTTCTTTGAGGTTAACTTCCTCTCTAATTTCGTACAACTCTCGAGTGACTTATCTAGTGTGCTAGTGGCGTCATCCCGAACTTGTTTCTGATCTTATCACCAACCCTGGTGTGGCGTTCGTCGATCTACATATACCTTCGGTTCCTGCTTTGCTAAGTAACGGGTTGAGTCCATCAACCTATTCCATATTTCACCTTAAGCCATATAAGTTCCGGGGCGATACTGCTATAGTATCGAATCGATCTTGAAGCTTGAGTTCGTTTAACCATTCCACCTTCTATATTATCTATCTCTCTTTATTTGTTACAGCGAGCCCATCAAATTATCTATCTTATTTTCTTGTAGCTGAACCTATCCATATCATACTCAACCTATTGTGAACCTATTTCCTTCAATTTACTTCATATTTAGCCGATTACAAATAAACCATTCTTTTGGAACGATACTTTCTCGTCGACGATCGCGCACGCAAATACGACTTGAAATCAAACACGAGGTTGGATCGTATCATTTCTATTACAAAGTTTAATTTCACCTATTTATAGTGCTAGAATAGAGTAGCCGAATAGTCACAAGCATTGATCTAATGTGCTAATTAAAAGCTAAAATAAAGTTCAAGTCTCTTGGCATTCTTGAACCAATTAACTCTATCATTGAATTCACTTCAATTCAGCTGAATGAATGTCCTTGAATGCTTGAAAGATGACTCTTGAATTGTCCCTTGGCTAGCCAAATAGACACCAGCTCCTTAATGGTGTTTTGAATGCTTGATTTATTCTTTTGGAAGAGCCAAAACAACTGGTAGAAGAAAGGGTTGCTGCCGAATTTTAAAGAGTATATAATGCTCTTTAAAACATGCTTAAATGATATATTAAACACCCTTTATAACAGCTCCATCTTTTGTATTCAAATAGCACTTGAAAACTAAAGCTTCAAGATCGATTCAATATTATAGTGAGTATCGCCCCGGAACTTTTTGGCCATTTTATTTGAATGAAACTTTGTTTCTTTGAGGTTAACTTCCTCTCTAATTTCGTACAAGTCTCGAGTGACTTATCTAGTGTACTAGTGGCGTAATCCTGAACTTGTTTCTAAACTTATCACCAACCCTGGTGTGGCGTTCATCCATCTACATATACCTTCGGTTCCTGCTTTGCTATGTAACGTGTTGAGTCCATCAACCTATTCCCATATTTCACCTTAAGCCTTATAAGTTCCGGGGCGATACTGCTATAGTATCGAATTGATCTTGAAGCTTGAGTTCGTTTAACTATTCCACCTTCTATATTATCTATCTCTCTTTATTTGTTACACCGAGCCCATCAAATTATCTATCTTATTTTCTTGTAGCTGAACCTATCCATATCATACTCAACCTATTGTGAACCTATTTCCTTCAATTTACTTCATATTTAGCCGATTACAAATAAACCATTCTTTTGGAATGATACTTTCTCGTCGACGATCGCGCACGCAAATACGACTTGAAATCAAACACGAGGTTGGATCGTATCATTTCTATTACAAAGTTTAATTTCACCTATTTATAGTGCTAGAATAGAGTAGCCGAATAGTCACAAGCGTTGATCTTAATGTGCTAATTAAAAGCTAAAATAAAGTTCAAGTGTCTTGGCATTCTTGAACCAATTAACTCTATCATTGAATTCACTTCAATTCAGCTGAATGAATGTCCTTGAATGCTTGAAAGATGACTCTTGAATTGTCCATTGGCTAGCCAAATAGACACCAGCTCCTTAATGGTGTTTGGAATGCTTGATTTATTCTTTTGAAAGAGCAAAAACAACTGGTAGAAGAAAGGGTTGCTGCCGAATTTTTAAGAGTATATAATGTTCTTTAAAACCTGCTTAAATGATATATTAAACCCCCTTTATAACAGCTCCATCTTTTGTATTCAAATAGCACTTGAAAACTCAAGCTTCAAGATCGATTCGATATTATAGCGAGTATCGCCCCGGAACTTTTTGGCCATTTTATTTGAATGAAACTTTGTTTCTTTGAGGTTAAGTTCCTCTCTAATTTCGTACAAGTCTCGAGTGACTTATCTAGTGTGCTAGTGGCGTCATCCCGAACTTGTTTCTGAACTTATCACCAACCCTGGTGTGGCGTTCGTCCATCTACATATACCTTCGGTTCCTGCTTTGCTAAGTAACGGGTTAAGTCCATCAACCTATTCCCATATTTCACCTTAAGCCATATAAGTTCCGGGGCGATACTGCTATAGTATCGAATCGATCTTGAAGCTTGAGTTCGTTTAACCATTCCACCTTCTATATTATCTATCTCTCTTTATTTGTTACACCGAGCCCATCAAATTATCTATCTTATTTTCTTGTAGCTGAACCTATCCATATCATACTCAACCTATTGTGAACCTATTTCTTTCAATTTACTTCATATTTAGCCGATTACAAATAAACCATTCTTTTGGAACGATACTTTCTCGTCGACGATCGCGCACGCAAATACGACTTGAAATCAAACACGAGGTTGGATCGTATCATTTCTATTACAAAGTTTAATTTCACCTATTTATAGTGCTAGAATAGAGTAGCCGAATAGTCACAAGCATTCATCTTAATGTGCTAATTAAAAGCTAAAATAAAGTTCAAGTATCTTGGCATTCTTGAACCAATTAACTCTATCATTGAATTCACTTCAATTCAGCTGAATGAATGTCCTTGAATGCTTGAAAGATGACTCTTGAATTGTCCCTTGGCTTGCCAAGTAAACACCAGCTCCTTAATGGTGGTTTGAATGCTTGATTTATTCTTTTGAAAGAGCAAAAACAACTGGTAGAAGAAAGGGTTACTGCCGAATTTTAAAGAGTATATAATGCTCTTTAAAACTTGCTTAAATGATGTATTAAACCCCCTTTGTAACAGCTCCTTCTTTTGTTTTCAAATAGCACTTGAAAACTCAAGCTTCAAGATCGATTCGATATTATAGCGAGTATCGCCCCGGAACTTTTTGGCCATTTTATTTGAATGAAACTTTGTTTCTTTGAGGTTAACTTCCTCTCTAATTTCGTACAAGTCTGGAGTGACTTATCTAGTGTGCTAGTGGCGTCATCCCAAACTTGTTTCTGAACTTATCACCAACCCTGGTGTGGCGTTCATCCATCTACATATACCTTCGGTTCCTGCTTTGCTAAGTAACGGGTTGAGTCCATCAACCTATTCCCATATTTCACCTTAAGCCATATAAGTTCTAGGGCGATACTGCTATAGTATTGAATCGATCTTGAAGCTTGAGTTCGTTTAACCATTCCACCTTCTATATTATCTATCTCTCTTTATTTGTTACAGCGAGCCCATCAAATTATCTATCTTATTTTCTTGTAGCTGAACCTATCCATATCATACTCAACCTATTGTGAACCTATTTCCTTCAATTTACTTCATATTTAGCCAATTACAAATAAACCATTCTTTTGGAATGATACTTTCTCGTCGACGATCGCGCACGCAAATATGACTTGAAATCAAACACGAGGTTGGATCTTATCATTTCTATTACAAAGTTTAATTTCACCTATTTATAGTGCTAGAATAGAGTAGCCGAATAGTCACAAGCATTGATCTTAGTGTGCTAATTAAACGCTAAAATAAAGTTCAAGTCTCTTGGCATTCTTGAACCAATTAACTCTATCATTGAATTCACTTCAATTCAGCTGAATGAATGTCCTTGAATGCTTGAAAGATGACTCTTGAATTGTCCCTTGGCTAGCCAAATATACACTAGCTCCTTAATGGTGTTTTGAATGATTGATTTATTCTTTTGAAAGAGCAAAAACAACTGGTAGAAGAAAGGGTTGCTGCCGAATTTTAAAGAGTATTTAATGCTCTTTAAAACTTGCTTAAATGATGTATTAAACCCCCTTTGTAACAGATCCTTCTTTTGTATTCAAATAGCACTTGAAAACTCAAGCTTCAAGATCGGTTCGATATTATAGCGAGTATCGCCTCGGAACTTTTTGGCCATTTTATTTGAATGAAACTTTGTTTCTTTGAGGTTAACTGCCTCTCTAATTTCGTACAAGTCTTGAGTGACTTATCTAGTGTACTAGTGGCGTAATCCTGAACTTGTTTCTAAACTTATCACCAACCCTGGTGTGGCGTTCATCCATCTACATATACCTTCGGTTCCTGCTTTGCTATGTAACGTGTTGAGTCTATCAACCTATTCCCATATTTCACCTTAAGCCATATAAGTTCCGAGGTGATACTCGCTATAGTATCGAATTGATCTTGAAGCTTGAGTTCGTTTAACCATTCCACCTTCTATCTTATCTATCTTTCTTTATTTGTTAAACTGAGCCCATCAAATTATCAATCTTATTTTCTTGTAGCCGAACCTATCCATATCATACTTAACCTATTGTGAACCTATTTCCTTCAGTTTACTTCACATTTAGCCGATTACAAATAAACCATTCTTTCGGAACGATACTTTCTCGTCGACGATCAGGCACACAAATACGACTTGAAATCAAACACAAGGTTGGATAGTATCATTTCCATTACAAAGTCTGATTTCACCTATTTATAGTGCTAGAATAGAGTAGTCGAATAGTCACAAGCATTCATCTTAATATGCTAATTAAAAGCTAAATTAAAGTGCAAGTCTCTTGGCATTCTTGAACCAATTAACTCCATCATTGAATTCACTTCAATTTAGCTGAATGAATGTCCTTGAATGCTTGAAAGATGTCTCTTGAATTGTCCCTTGTCTAGCCAAATAAACACCAACTCCTTAATCGTGTTTTGAATGCTTGATTTATTCTTTTGAAAGAGCAAAAATAGCTAGTAGAAGAAAGGGTTGCTGCCGAATTTTAAAGAGTATATAATGCTCTTTAAAACTTGCTTAAATGATGTATTAAACCCCTTTTGTAACAGCTCCTTCTTTTGTATTCAAATAGTACTTGAAAAGTTACTTCAATTAAGTTATAACAGCCTTTAAATATAATGGTCGTGAGCTAAGGAAACTCCTACAATAAACACATTAAAATGAACTCATTAAGCATATTAAACACTAATTAAACATATCAAGAATAAATACTTAACTTAAGTAAATGAACTAAACATATGCATTAATTATTCCAGCAACTAGTTAATTAAAGAAGCAAGAATAAATAAACTTAACTCTTGCCTCAATAAATAATTCTAGAAACTAGATTAATTAAGAGCAACCCTTAATAAATAAATTTCAAAGAAAACACTTATTAATTAAACTAAGATGAGTTGAATAAATATCCAACCACTCATTTATTAAACTAAAGATGAGTTTATCAAAATTTTAGTTCAACTTGTAATTAATTGCAAGTGACGCCTATTGGATTAATCCGTTCATGACAAATAGATTCGGCTTCTTGTTCATCCCAAACTCGATCCACATAGCTTGCCAATGCATCTTTAAAGTTCTTAGCTCATGACCTAGTTATAGGCCATTGAGGCAGCTTAATGGATTCAGTAGAAACATCCCAGGCTAATGTCGTATCATGAGTCTCGATCCAAAATTGAATCAATAAAGCTAAAATAGCTTCTTGGAGATGTTTGGCTCGGGCTCGAGTTATGGGGCCTTTAGGGAGCACGAGAGGATCGAAACTTGAATTCGCGGGTGCCCTGGGCGTGCTCACATCACAAATGTTCAGAACAATAATTATACCATGTTAAATGTCATATAAGTGGATGATATGATTAGGGGACCATTAACTTAAGTAAAATAAGGTTTAATTAATAAAATTAAGGTTAATTAAGCTAAATTATAATCCAATCCTAGTATATAAGTTAATTTTCAGTGGAAAGAAAGAGAGTGTCGTCTCCTTCAACTAAATTTGAGAAAGAAAGAAGAGCTTGAAGCCATATCCAAGGGTTTTGAGCTTTTTTGATTTAATTTCATGTAAGTCCTAAGCCATTCTTAGATTTTTATGGAAATTGAATCATGGGAGCTTGATCTAGCTAAGCCATGTAATAATTTGTAAAATTGTTAAAGTTTTAGAGAGTTTTCATGATAGAGAATTGAATGATTTTGGTGTTAAATTGTTAGAAATTAAGCTTGGTATGTGAAAAAGACTAAATTGTAAAGCTTAATTGTTAGTTTTGTACACTAGGGACCAAGTTGAATAAAATGTAAAAATATTGTGAATTAGTGGTAGGGATAGAAAATAAAGGGTCCTTAATGTGCTTTGGTGAAATCAAATTTTAATTCGAGGCTTTAAATTGAAAGTTACGATTGTCCTAATTTTAGGGACTAAATTAAATAATTTACAGAATATTTAAAAGTTGATATTTGATTCTGTTTCAATTGAAATATGATAATGGGATGTGTTTCATGATTACTCATAGCTAATAACAACATCGAACCGTAGCTAATTTCAACCATTAATGTAATTCGATCTGTACCATTGGATTTGGGGAAACTCAACTATAAATAGAGTCCTCTCCCTTCATTTGTATCATTCTTCTTTGAGTTAAAAAATTTATTGAGAGCATTTATTCAAATACCTTGTGTGCATTTCTTTTTTGTGACTTTTCAATTCTTTCATTGCTCTTTCATTTTAAGTTGCTTTCATTTTATTTTTTCAGTGTCTTAGAGAATTTTCGGGAGAATTTTCACTTGTCGAGTGTTAGGCTGATTTAGGTAGATTTTAAGAAAAGAAATCACCTAAGGTTGCACAGTTTTCCAGACTTATGATTTAGCCGTGTGACACAAGATTTATGGCCAACCTTACCCACTCAACCTTTTGCAACTTGAAAAACACTTGAATATTGGACCACATTCAATGCTTGATAATAACCATATGATCACCTTTTTCCATAATGTAGAAAAAACAAAAACACTATCAACCTTAATAAAAAAAAACTTAAAGTTAAAATTGATACGATAAAGCTAAGAACTCCTAACAAACAATGCACTACAAAGAAAACAAAAGAAAATACCACCTTGTGCATGAGTAACAGTAACAAAATAAAGATGGTTTGAAAGTAGAAAGATAGAAGAAGGATAAATAAACCTTCATAAGAACACTTCTTGAACATATTTTTAAGGATTTTCGGCCAGGTGGGATCGTCATCAAAGATGAGAACTCGAAGGCTAGTAGGAAAAGCATCGTTTTGATGAGAAGAAAATCTACTTTTTGCAAGCACAGTTTTTTTTGTTAGTTTCTTTGATATGGTATGATGACCAAAATTTGTGGTTTTAGATTTTGTGAAATTCTAGAAAAGTATTGTGATATTTATCGAGAATTGGTTATCCTAAAATGAATTTAATACTAGAAATTTAATTTTCAGGTTAAGAAATTATTTTTGGAAAATTTAGAAGTGTTGGATTTTATTGGGCTAAGGATTGATTTGAAGGAATTGTGAAAATTGAAAAGTTTTAAGTATTAGGACTAAATTTTGAAGGGAGTGGAATATTGTGACTTTATGTGGTTTTTGGACCAAAGACTTATATGTTATTTACCCAAAGCTTTTATAACCTAAAATCGCAATCCTTTTGTACTAGATTGGCAATCGCCCCTCTTTAAAAAAAATATAATTTGCTTAAGTTTTCTCTTGTGCACCGATAACCATTGTGGGTAAAGGGACAATCAAAATTCTTGATTGGTGATCAAAATTTGAAAGGAAAAATTGAAGACTGAATTCTCATTTTTGATTGCTTCTAGTTTGAGAGTTTAATTACAACTCAAATAACTTAAGCTTTTGCGGTCCTCTAAACCGTCTTTTGCCTCTTCAATTTGGTTTTCTCATTTCTCCTCTTGAATTTTTTATTTATATTTTTAAATATATTATTTATAGTTATATTTTATTTATTATTTATTTAGGGAATAATCGAAGAAAAGTGAGCGTAAAGTTTATTTTTTGAAAAATTTTGCGGTTTAGACTTTCAACACAATAGAACTTCAATATTTTTGCCATAAGTTGAGTTAACGATATCTGTTTTGGGCCCATAGTATATCGATTTTAAGGGATTGAAATATCTAGCTAAATTTATTTCATGGATGAAGCCCAAAACGTCACGAAGATGTCCAAAATTGGTTTGGAAGTTTGACGCAAAAATTACCAAGATATCTTGAAAAATTCTACTTTATTTAATTAAGAGAAATTTTTTATTTTCTTCGATATATTATTTTTCCCTTTAAATAGAAATTATTTGGTTAAGACTTGGGGGATAAAGACCTTGCCATTCTTAGTTTTCTTTTCTTTTCTTTATTTTATGGGTTTCTAAACCCTATTTTTTAGTCGAAGGTTTTTATTATTATCAAAGTTTGATTTAATAAATTTGTGAGACTTAATTATCTCTTTAATTCTTCTTTATTTTTTGATATTCATACATATTCTATTTTAATTACAATTGCTTATGTTTATTGAATGTCTGACCAATATTCGATAGCTTAGAATGATTATAGAGTCAATTAGGATGATTAAATCTGTAATTCATTAATTTATTCTAATACTAGTAATGAACTGCATAACTCGTTTATGTTGTAGTTTATGTTTATGTGGTGTGGATGTGTAATATATCTTAAATGAACCTTGTTGAAGTGAGTTTGTTAGTAAGAATTAGATTTCACTAGTTCTTAATGTTGTCGACAAGTTAAATCTTGAGTGTTGAGTTACAAGGTTATTTATCAATTAAGGAAGTAATTTCAAACGAGTTGCCTATTGATTACTAAAACAAGTAAAGAGAGATTGGTTGCTCAATGTTGAGTCAAAACTAGAACTAATTTATTAAAGGAATTGAAGTTATCCTTTTGTCAGTGATCGAATCTATGAATAAAATGAAGATTTTACGTTTGACTAGAGTTTCTTCTCATTGATTTTCTTTTCTTTTTATTTTATGACTTCTTTTTACTTTTTAAATTTAAACCCCTTTATTTTATTTTTATTTTACTTGTTTATTAAACAAAATAAAGTTATCACCGGTCTTTGTGGATACAACCCTACTTGCTGCTATCTACTAATTTATATTTTCAAGTAGGTTTTATTTTTGTAGATCTCGACAACTTTTTCAAAAGTGAAGAAGCTTTGTTATTAGTCATTTTTAATAAGTTGTTATTGTTGGTGTGTGAAGATAAAAATAAAATTATGAGAAATTAATGAAGGCTTTAAGACGTGTATCAAAGCCACATTTTTTCACCCTCACGTATATTATGATGTGCAAAAGAGTTCCTGGCAACTAAACCTCTAGGATACAATGCCCAATGACTATCTATGTTTTGTACTGATGGAAATATTGCACTGATGGAAATAGTGCACTGAGCATTGAGCGAAGCATAGAAACGATATTGATATCTATAAAGAATTTCTACAAAAAAAATTATAGAACAATCTAAGAATATAAAAGATGGTGGGAGAATAGACAGAAACTTTTGATGTGTTTTTTTGGTGTGTAATAAAAATGAAATTTCACTGCTATTTATAGTTCTCATGTCTCTTCATAGGGACATAACAGTCCAAATGGGTAGTCATATTTTTAGCAATAAACATAAGTATTCAATATATATCCACTTGAATAATTATGAATATTTGTTAATAGTCAAGTGATATAACTTTTGAATTTAAGAGACATAACTCATAACTATAAATAGTGACAACTTTTGGTTAATAACCAAGTGATATAACTTTTGGTTCCTTATAACTTTTAATTTGCAACTATTGGAACACTATTTATATATTTTGAAAATGTTCCAACAAATATGAAATTTAGTTTCAATTGTGGCAGTTATTATTTTATATTGTTATTACAAATTTCTATTTGATTTTTTTTTATAGAAAAGAAACAAGTTCAAGGAATTAACTACAATAAGGCTGATGGGAGCCTATATTAACCATTGCTTGATGAACATCTTCTTCAAAAAAATATCAAGCATGATCATGTGGGCTTCAAAAGCCAATAACTTTTTACGAGCACAAGGAACAACTTTGGCCATGCAATCTGCCAGTCTATTAAGCTCTCGCAGGACATGTCGAAAGTTAAGTAGCCAGACTTGGTTGCATAAATCATGTATTAAACGAAGCTCAAAAATGTTATTAGCAATTGCATAACCGTTCCCAATTATATCAGTCTTCAATGCGTTGTCACTTTTGATCACAACCTTGCAAAACCCATAACAATTGGACACCTCTAACATGTAGAACTCAACTTCTGCACTTTTTACAATTTAGTCCTTTTGACTAAATTGAGTGCCCAAACGTCGAAATTTTCGAACGAAATTTTCACAAAATCATTTTGTGAAATCGTAGACCATAAAAATATAATAAAATAAATTTTTTTTCTAATCAAATTCGTGGTCCCGAAACCACTGTTCTGACTAGGCCCAAAATCAGGATGTTACATTTCTCCCCCTTTAGGGATTTTCGTCCCCGAAAATCTTACCTGTGAAGAGATCTGAGTACTGTTTTCACATAGCCTCTTCGGGCTCCCATGTAGCCTCGTCTATCCCATGCCTATTCCATAATACTTTCACAAGTGCAATACTTTTGTTCCTTAGTTGCTGGGTGTCTCGAGCTAATATCTTTACCGGTTCTTCATCGTAAGTCATGTTTTACTGAATCTCAACCTCTGTCTGAGAAGTCACATGTGACGGATCTGAACGATAACGACGTAACATAGACACATGGAACACATCATGAATCTTCTCTAACTCAGTCGGTAAAGCTAATCGATATGTTAAATGCCCAACTCTTTCAAAAATACCCTATCACCAACTTGGAACTCAATCTCTTTTCTTTTCAAATCTGCATAGGATTTCTGTCTATCTAAAGCTGCTTTCAAGCAATCTCCAATGAATTTTACTTTCTCTTCTGTTTCTTTGACTAGATCAACCCCGTAAATCTGATTTTCCTTAAGCTCTGTCCAATACAAAGGCATACGACTCTTACGTCCATACAAAGCTTAATAAGGTGCCATCTTCAAACTCGACTAATAACTATTATTATAGGAAAAATCTACCAACGACAAATATTTCTCCCAACTACCTTGAAATTCTAAAACACAACATCTGAGCATATCCTCAAGTACCTGAATAACTCTCTCTGACTGACCATTGGTCTGAGGATGGAAAGCTGTACTAAAACTCAACTTTGTGCCCAAAGCTTCCTACAATTTCTTCCAAAATCGTGAAGTAAATCTCGAATCTCTATCTGAGATAATCAATAACGGTACTCTATGCAGTCTGACTGTCTCTAAAATATACAACTCAATCAACTTGTCAAATGAATATTCGGCACTTCGCACCGTACAAGTAATATCTCCAGATTTTCAATGCAAATACAATGACAGATAGTTCTAAATCATGCGTCGGGTAGTTTTTCTCATTTGACTTTAACTGTCTGGAAACATATGTTATTACTTTAGCTTCCTACATAAGTACACAACCCAATTTATTCAAGGATGCATCACTGTAAATCACAAATTCTGTACCCGGTTCTGGCTGTACCAAAACAGGAGCTTCTGTCAACAATGCCTTTAACTAGTCAAAACTCTGTTGACACTTCTCAGTCCATTCAAACTTGACAACTTTTGCAACAATCTTGTCAACGAGGTCGCTATCATGGAAAAGCTCCTTACAAACTGTCTATAATAACCAGCTAATCCAAGAAAACTTCTAACCTCTGACACATTTCTGGGTGGTTTCCACTCAACAATTGCTGAAATTTTACTCGGATCAGCTTTAATACCATCACCTGATACAATGTGTCCAAGGAATCTGACTTCTCGAAGCCAGAACTCACATTTGCTAAACTTGGCATACAACTGATTATCTCTTAGAATCTGTAAAACTATTCTAAAATGTTCAGCATGTTCAGTCTCATTAGGAGAATAAATCAGAATATCATCAATAAACACAACTACAAACTTATCCAAGTACAGTCAAAAGATTCAGTTGATTAAATCCATGAATATGGCAGGAGCATTAGTCAAACCAAATGGCATCACAAGAAACTCATAGTGACCATACCTAGTCTGGAAAGCAGTCTTCGGAACATCTAACTCTTTAACCCACAACTGATAGTAACCGGATCTCAAATCTATCTTGGAGAACACAGTGGCTCCTTTCAATTGGTCAATCAAATCATCAATTCTAGGCAGTGAATATATATTCTTTATTGTTACTTTGTTAAGCTTCCGATAATCTATACACAACCTCATCAAACCGTCTTTCTTTGTCACAAAAAGCACTGGTGCACCCCTCGGAGAACAACTAGGCCTTACAAAACCTTTATCAGTTAATTCCTGCAACTGAGCTTTCAATTCTTTCAATTCCAATGGGGCCCTCTATAAGGAGCAATAGAAATGGGAGTTTTACGTGGAACCAACTCAATACCAAATTCAACATCTCTAACGGGAGGCAAACCTGACAATTCTTCCGGAACACATCTAATACTCACTACACTAGCACTGTTTCAATTTCAACTCTGGATCTTTAGTGTTCAATACAAAGCAAGATAAGCTTCACACCCCCTTTTCTCAAACACTTCTAAGCAGACATAACAGAAATCATAGCACTGTTTCAATTTTCAACTCTGGATCTTTAGTGTTCAATACAAATAGCAAGATAACTTCACATCTAACTCAGAGACATAGAGAAAATCTGACTCATCTGAATCATCTAGATAATATCACATTTCACATTCAACTCAGTGTATTCTTTTGCAATCACTACCACATCATGGGCAGTCAACCAATCCATACCAAGAATCACATCAAACTCATCAAACGACAATAGCATAAGATCGTCCGAAAAACAGTGACCTCTAATCATCAAAGGGCAACTCTTACAAACTTTATCTACTAACACATACTGGCCTAATGGATTTGATACTTTAATTACAAATTCAGTGGATTCTATAGGCATGTTCATACTAGGCATCGATCTCATACAAACATAGGAATGAGTCGAACCCGGATCAATTAAAGCAATAACATTAGTATCATAGAGAGAAAATGTACTTGTAATCACATCAGGGGAGGATACCTCTTCCCGAGCACGAATAGCATATGTTCTTGCGGGTGCTCTAACATTTTATCTAGCTGCTGAGTCTCTAGATGTACCCCTGTTACTTGCTCCAACTCTCGGGTTCCTTTGTGATCTGCCTCTAGTAGGAGCATTTCCGAATCTTGCACTCAATATTGCTTCTCTTTTAAATATTTTAGGACAATCCCAAATAAAATGATCTAGTACACCACATCTGAAACAAGCATTTTCGTTTGCTTGGCACACACCGAGATGAGGTCTACCCCACTGAGCACACTCTGGTCTAGATGGTCGAGTACTACCTACACTTGCAACTGTAGTAGTCTGAGCTCTTGAACCCACAAATCTTCTACCTCTATTTCGGCTAGGATACCCGACTGAAAAATTCATTCTAGTAGAAAACTCTCTAGGCCTCTTGGATGTAGACTGAAATGATCTGCTCATCTACCTTTTCTTCGTGTCTGGAACCTCAATCTCAACTTTGCCCTTTTTTTAACTACTCCTCTACTTTACAGGCTCTTTCAACTAGAACAACTAACTCTTTTATCTCTCGAACACCAAATGACAATCGGATATCATCATTAAGTCCATCCTTAAATCTTTTGCACATAATAGCTTCTGTAGATACACACTCTCGAGCATACTTGCTGAGTCTAACAAATTCACGTTCATACTCAGTCACAGTCATCTTACCTTGTTTTAACTTAAGGAACTCTTTTCTTTTCTGGTCAATAAACCTCTGACTTATATACTTTTTACGGAACTCCTCCTGAAAGAAATCCTAAGTAACTCTCTCACTCGGTACAACTGATATAAGAGTCTTCCACCAATGATAGGCTGAATCTCTGAGAAGTGAGACAACACACTTCATTCTTTAGGTGTACAAGATAATTCATCAAAAACTCTGATAGTATTCTCGAGCCAAAATTCTGCTTTCTCTGCATCATCGTCTTTAGTAGCCCGAAATTCTTCAGTCCCTTATTTTTTGATCTTATCAACTGGTGGCCTTTCTCTTATAACTGTACCTGTACCTGTAACTGGGAGAGCTACATGGGGAATCTAAAAATCATGAGGGGGTATAGATCTAACAGCCGAATTTGTACGAACGAACTCGACAAACGATTCATTCATAGCATGGAAGAAGGCTTCTCGAGCCCCTCCTCCCTGACTAACTGTAATGGGCCTTTCACTAACATTAACATCTGGTGGCACCGTCCCTTCTGCGGGAGCGGGCACATTACTCTCTACTTCATCTGTACCAGCTCGTTCGGGATCTATAACTATAAAAGAAAACATTTCAAAATCGCCAGGAGTCGTCACACTATCAAAATATATAAGTATGGCATGTATAGCTAGA
This sequence comes from Gossypium hirsutum, assembly GCF_007990345.1. Lineage (NCBI taxonomy): Eukaryota > Viridiplantae > Streptophyta > Magnoliopsida > Malvales > Malvaceae > Gossypium > Gossypium hirsutum. Next base: position 34,660,450 of record NC_053440.1, read on the forward strand.
CTTTTATTCGTACTGAATATTTCGAGAACATACTAAACTTGCTCTGATACCAATAAAATGTAACACCCCTTACTCGAGACCATTGTCGGAGTCGAGCATGAGGCATTACTTGACTTAACTTAAAAGTTCGGGGCATAAAAATTTACTTTTAAAAGTTATTTCACTGTTCATAATAAGGCTCTCCACCTGTGTAGTAGTCACTAAATCAATTATAACTTGAGCTACGAAACTCAAAATTTAAATCTGTAAATTTTCCCTGAAACTACACTCATATATCTTCTTACCATAATTTTTTTAGAATTTTTGGTTCAGCCAATTAGTACAGTTTATTAGTTAAAATCTCCCCTATTTAACTATTGACTGTCCTGACCTCTTGTCACTAAAATGCAATTATCTCATTGTACAAACTTCATATGGTGTTTTCACTTGTTTCTACAGAAAATAAACTCAATAAGGAATCTATACATATAAATTAAAACTCCTAAATAATGTTTTACAATTTTTAATGATTTTCCAAAGTCAGAATAGGGGATTCCAAAAACCACTTTGACCTTGTCTAACTAAAATGCAAATATCGTAGAATACATAATTCCTTTGTATACACCGTTATTTTTATATGAAAATAGAATCAATAAAATTTAATTCTATATCTCATCCACCCTCTAATTCATTTTCTACTATCGTTGGTGATTTTTCAAAATCACGTCACTACTGCTGTCTCAAAACTGATTCACTACCAATTTTTACTTTTTCATGATTTCTGTGCATAATTTATCACCTAGACATTTATAACAACAAACACCTTCATACTTAGCCATTTTAATAACTATTCACCATCAAATATTTACATATAATCTTTTGGTCATATCTTAAGAATATACAATCGAAATGACCAAGTCCTTATACATGCCATAGCTCAAAACATTTATTGTCTTAAAATACCGAGATGTGGTGGTTGATAGTGTGAACGCTTTCCGACGTCTTCAAGATCCCGACTATTCTTGATAATACTATATGAAAGAAAAAGAAATAAAAGAAATAAGCATAAAGCTTAGTAATTTTACAAGTAAATAAATAACAACATTTATCATAAACAATTATATTCATAAATTTTTATTAAGCATTAAGATCTTTACTTTCTTCTTTACTTACTCTCTTACTCATTTACTTACTTGCTTGGTTAACTTACTCCTTTGTTCCTGAAATTTCTTTTCTCAACTGATAACTGAGATACTCTTAATCTTATTAACTCACCTGAACTTTCATGTAACATCATCTATTTATTAGCCCGTTGAATCACTTGGAATACTAAGGATACTCGGTCTCCTGTCTGAAAATAACATGCCAAAGCTATGTCCCAGGCATAGTCTTACATGGGATGTTTCTTGTACCGCCAATGCCATATCCCAGATATGGTCTTACATGAGAGTTCTAATATAGGTGCCCATGCCATGTCTGAGACATGGTCTTACGGGGGACCTCTCATCTTGGTGCCAACGCCATGTCCCAAACATAGTCTTACATGGGACCTCTCATCTCGGTGCCAATGCCATGTCCCAGACATGGTCTTACATGGGACCTCTCATCTCGGTGCCAACGCCATGTCCTAGACATGATCTTACATGGGACCTCTCATCTCGGTGCCAACGCCATGTCCCAAACATGGTCTTACATGGGACCTTTCATAATCTCAATGATGCTAATGCCATGTCCCAGGCATGGTTTTACATGAGATGTCTTTACCCAAATGTCATGACATTTGTATCCAATACATTCCTCATGTTTCAACGAGGCCTTTTAACACTGATTCTCTGTCATCTCATACTTGAGCTAACATTAGATATTTTCATGAAATAAATCCATAATTGCTGAAAAATAGCAGCATTAATAATAATTATCAAAATATTGCATTTATTTACCATAAACTTACCTTGGTACAAAATATGATCAAATCTAGCACAAAATTACATTTTTGCCCCTAAACTTTTGCATATTTACACTTTTGTCCCAAAGCTCGGAAATTAAACTTCATCCTTGATTCTTATGTTTTATGGCATGCTGAACATTTTTCCCTTCTATGGCAACATCAAATTCCCACTCTAACACTTATGAACATTAGGTATTTTTACCGATTATGTCGTTTTACTCGTTTTCACTTAAAAACACTTAGAAAAATTTGTTTAACATAATTTCAAGCTTCATATTCGACCATAAAACATCAAAATAAACACATTTCACCTATGAGTATTTTCCCAAATATGAACCCTAGGTTAAATTATTGCTAGAATAAGCTAAATCAAGTTATCGAGACTCTAAAAATGTAAAGAACATTAAAAATAGGGCTAGAACAGACTTACAATCGAGCTTGGAAGCTTCAAAACCCTAGCCATGGTTTCCCCTTGTGAAATTCAGCCATGGGGTTGAAGATGGACAAAAATTGGCTTTTAATTTTATTTTTAATTCATTTTAATAACTAAATAACCAAAATGCCCTTAATGAAAAACTTTGGAAACATGCCTAACCATGTCCATTTTTGTCTACCAACTTAACCAATGATCTAATTACGATATAAGGACCTCTAATTTAAAATTTCATAACAATTGGACACCTCTAACATGTAGAACTCAACTTTTGCACTTTTTACAATTTAGTCCTTTTGACTAAATTGAGTGCCCAAACATCGAAATTTTCAAACGAAATTTTCACAAAATCATTTTTTGAAATCGTAGACCATAAAAATATAATAAAATAAATTGTTTTTCTTATCAAATTTGTGGTCCCGAAACCACTGTTCCGACTAGGCCCAAAATCAAGATGTTACAATGTAAGCATTGTGCTGATCAGATAATTAGGAAGTGTTCCTTGATGACGAAATACATAGCATTCTGTAGCATTGTCATTCAACTCCTTATGGAGGACACTTTGGAGGGATGAGAACTACTGCCAAAGTAATTTAGTCAAGATTTTATTGGCCGAGTCTGTTCAAAGATGCTCATGAATTTTATCAGCCATGTGACCGCTTTTAGAGGATAGGAAATCTATCTAGAAGACATGAAATGTCACTGCAAAATATTCTGGAGGTTGAGTTGTTTGATGTATGGGGAATAGACTTTATGGGTCCATTTCCACCGTAAATGGGCAACCTATACAATTGTTAGCAGTGGGTTATGTCTTTAAGTGGGTCGAAACTGTTGCACTTCCTACTAATGATGCAAAGTCAGTAAAGAAGTTCTTGCACAAGAACATTTTCATAAGATTCGGTACACTTAAAGCCATTATTAGTGATGAAGGATCTCATTTTGATTGTAAACTAGTGGCTAATGTCTTGCATCAATATGGGGTGAAATAGAAGATTGGCACAACATATCATCCCTAAACAAATGGACAAGATGGGGTTTTTAACAGAGAAATCAAGAAGATTCTAGAAAAAGTGGTGAACTCAACTTGTAAGGGTTGGTCCTCCAGACTAGATGAAGCTTTGTGGGCTTATTGTACTGCATTTGAAACATTATTGGGGATGTCAAATTTTAAAGCTTGCTTATGGAAAGCCATGTCACCTACCTATTGAGCTCAAGAATAAATCATTTTGGGCTATTAAAAAGCTTACCATGGATTTTGTCACTGTTGGCCATAAAAGGTTGTTAGAGCTAAATGAAATGGAAGAATTCAGGGTACATGCATATGAAAATGCTAAACTGTACAAGGAGAAGACAAAGCATTGGCATGATAACAGAATTATGCCAAGGAAATTTGATCTAGGGTAATAGGTGTTGTTGTTCAACTCTACGCTTAAATTGTTCCCTTGTAAATTAAAATCTCGTTGGTCAGGTCCCTTTGAAGTAGTTTAAGTATACTCGCATGGTGCTGTTAGTATCAAAAACCTGCAAGCGGGGGTCACATTCAAAGTTAATGGACAACGCTTGAAGCACTACTAGGGTGCTCATGTGGAACGTGACAAGTAATCCATTAACCTCCGAGATGTTTGAGTTAGTAGTTTTGCTTTTATATTTCATTTCTTTAATTGCTTTACTTTCATTTCATTTTTATCATCTGTTATCATTAATTATTTAATGTTGTTTCATTTATATTTTTATCTTTAATTAATGAATCATTTTTCTAGATTTTTGGAGACTGAATAAAAGTGTGAGATTATCAGTTTTGATACTAAAAGGACTTTGTTGTAGCATCTCAGAAGGAAATTATACCGCGACAAACTGGGTGAATGAATGTCGAGGTACGATGTAACATGGGTTGACCGAATAGAAAAGTACATGGGAGAGATTGAGAGCAAAGTGGAGCTAGCTCAAACTCCTATTGCAAGAGCAGGATTTATGAATTTGGGAACCACTACTAATGAAGGGGACACTTTTGCTGAGGAGCCTGAAAAGACGACATCATTAAATCGTGAGAATGAGGAAGAAGAAGCAAAAGATGAAACGGCCACTACTTCTACGACGAAAGGTAAGGACCAGTTCCACCCACCCCACCAGCTTTCATGACTACACAAGACCGTGACATTGATCATCTTATTGATGAGCTCACGAAAACTGATAAGGAGGGGGATGTAAACGGAAAAATATATAGGATTTTTCCTATGTAATCTATCACCTTTTTACTTAAATCCGTTGTTAAAACTAAGTAATTCTTTAATAAATTAATGAAATAAGTGAAAATATGAAATTAGGACATAAAAATTATTAAAATGTGATTTTATGCTTTATTATATAGTTTTCATGCAATAAATGACTTATTTTATATTAATTTGAATATATTATATTTTTTAAGACATAAAGTGGGCCATGCATGATTAAATTAAATAATAAAATATAAAATTATATTTAATAATTCATTTTAAAATATTTCATTAATAATTTGAGTTTTAATTAATTAATTAAATTGGATAAATTTTATTCTTTGGTCCTCTAACTTGTTGATTTATTCTGGATAGGTCTGATAACTTTTCTGGATTATAAAACCGTCCAAATTAGAGACCAAATCAACCCAATATTCGGCTACACATGGTTATCCATTTAAACCATTCTTTGGTTTAATTACACAAAGTCCTTGCAGTGTTGAAGAAATTAGAGATTTGCCCGAAGATTTGCGATTGACCGAGTCTTAGTCTTAAGTTGTATGGCATCCAAAATTTCTTAAAAATCAAGCAAAAAATCAAGTCAAAAGCTACTAAGCATGGCATGCCAAAATTTAAGGAGATTTGAAGAGGTTAACATCCACTATTTTTAGCAAACTATCAACCTCTCCTCACCTATAAATAAGACCTTCTCATTCCTTCATTCATCATCCCTCAAACATCCCTCAAACATTCCTCATTCATTCTCATCATTCATCATTCTCTCTTTTCTCCAAATTCTCCTAGCCTTTTTCATTATCACGCCTAGCATCATCTCTTCATAGAGATTTTAGCAATTAAGCCTATTAAAGAACCGTTAGTTGGCCACCTTAGAGAGCCATTAGCAAAGGAGTAAAGTAAACGAACGAAGGAGCCTCATCAGTCAGAGTCTTAGGTGACAGCCACTCTGAATTGGGTTTAATCTTCCTTTTCTTTAATTTAATATAAAGATGTTTGCTATGTGTTCTTTGTTCTTGTTTACAACAATGTTAGCTTAATTTTATTTAAGCTAGGATGATTTCTTTGATTAAATAATATTTATTTGATTCATGCTTATAATGTTTGTGCCTCAATTGATTATGTTTTCAATTAAAATCAAGTCTGTATTTCATTCATATGTGATTGAAATGCATCTAAATTAGCTTAGCGATCCTGACTAGACGATGGATAATGGACACATAATTGAAATGTGCATGCTCAATTTAGATCCTGACCTGATTAAATTGAAGGTTTCATAAGAACTCTGACCAAGCTCTGTTATCTACATAATTTTTAGATTTGTGTGATTAAATTGTTTCAAACCTAATATGTCCTTGTTACCTCACACAAATGATAAAAAACCCTTAGTAAATAAGGATCAGGAAAATGCATATTTACTAAGTAAAAGATTCTGAAAGAACCTAATGTGGTTTAGAAACTCATGAAAGATTGAGTTGCCATGGAATGTTTTTCCGAATGTTATTAAGCATGTTGATAATAAATTGAGTTTAATTAAAGTAATTGTCCTAGTTTATTTATGTTATAATTGTTTCAAATTGTGTTTAATATTACTAAAATCTATTTCATTCATATAGTTTGCATACTTAGGATAATTTACATTAGGGATCATTGCATTTAGTTTAATATATTTTAATCACCACTTCTCAACTATATTGTGTTTTTATTTACCAAATTGTTAATATAATTTTACAAGTTGACTTAGCACAAATACAATCCCTGTGGAGACGATAACTCGATACTTACTTATTACTTGATAACGAATGTGTACACTTGCACAAACATACGCGTTACAAGTTTTTGGCACCGTTGCCGGGGATTATCAACTGTTGCCATAGTGATTTTTTTCGTGAAATTATATATTTTCAATTTGATTTATTTCTAACATTACTAACTTATTCTTTTTAATTTTTGTGATTTTCTTTTCAGGAGTTTATGTGCATAGATCAAATTATCGATTTACTCCCTGTAGACCCTGAACTTGAGTGAACTTTTAGACAAAGCAGACGTGAACAAACAACTCAAAGACAAGTCGAGATGGATCTTGGAAATCAGAATCAAGACCAAGGTAATGAAGCCAATTATATATGAAATCCTATCCTAATTGCCAATGATAGGGATAGATGCATCAGAAAATATGTTGTGCCCCTTTATAATGAGTTAAACCTAAGATTTAGAAGACCAGATATTGAGGCAACCCAGTTCGAATTGAAACTAGTGATGTTTCAAATGCTACAAACGGTGGACAAATTTTGTGGTATGCCCACGAAAGATCCACATCTCCACCTTCGATTATTTATGGAGGTGAGTGATTTATTCAAGATTGCTGGTGTGATTGAAGACGCACTGAGGTTGAAGTGGTTTTCATACTCGTTGCGAGATCGAGCACGAGCATGGCTCAATTCATTGCCACTAAGTTCCATATTTACATGGCAAGAATTAGCAGAGATATTTTTGGTTAAGTATTTCCCACCTAGCAAAAATGCTAAGTTAAGGAACGAGATCACAACTTTCCAACAATTGGATGACGAGTCTTTGTGTAAGGCTTGGGAGCGATTCAAGGAGATACTTCGTAAGTGTCCTCATCACGGGATTCCTCATTGTATTTAGTTGGAGACATTCTATAATGGTCTCAATGCACATACAAGATTAATGGTAGATGCTTCTGCGAATGGTGCAATTTTGTCTAAGTCTTATAATGAGGCTTATGAGATCATCAAGAGGATCGCGGGTAATAACTATCAATGGTCAACAAATCAAACAGCTTCAGGAAGACGTGTAGCTGGAGTTCATGAAGTTGACGCCCTCACTTCGTTTTCAGCTCAAGTATCGTCTATTTCCTCTATGATAGAACAATTAACCGCTAATAGTACTAATAATTTTGTAGCTCAGTCACCGAGTCCGTTTGAAGTAGTTTCCTGTGTGTACTGTGGGGAAGGTCATTCTTTTGAGATTTGTCCATCAAATCCTGAGTCAGTGTACTATGTGGGGAACAAATATCAAAATAGGAGTGGACAATGACCCTAGTCTAATTTCTACAATCCTTCATGGCATAATCATCCTAACTTTTCTTGAAGCAACCAAGGAAATGGACCGAACAACAACTTATTGCAATAAAGACCCAACAAATCTCAAGGGTTTAATCATCAAGCTCTAAAACCACCTCAAGATGAAGTATCAAATAATTTGGAGAACTTGGTGAAAGCGTACATGGCAAAGAATGACGCTTTGATCCAAAGCCAAGCAGCAACATTAAAAAATTTGGAAAACCAAATGGGCCAGTTAGCTATGGAGCTAAATAATAGACCGCAAGGAACCTTGCCGAGCGATAATCCAAGAAATTTGGGTAAAGAACATGATACGAGTCACAAAGGCCCAATTCAAGTTCAAGGACGTGATAGGCTCAAATTACCACAAGGCCCAATAACGAGGTTAAAGGCAAGACAAATGCATTCAAAACTAAATGGAACCATTCAAGAATTTATTAGCAAGGCCTTAGATGCATACACGAAGGAAAAGGAAAATCAAGATTCACTTTCTTGTTTTCAAGAAAATCAAGAAACCGAATCTTGGTCCAATTTTGCTGTTTTGAGCGATTTCAAGAATCAAGAAAATCAAGATTTCAAATCTTGGAAATCTTGGTCCAAGAAACCAAATCTTGTAGCTAAGGCGCATTGGATCTCAGTTACGAGCATCAACGAACCAATTTTGGGAGAGAACGGATTACAAGCCCAAATGCTTGAAGAAATGACCCAATAGGATGTTCCAAGCCCAATCAAGAAATTTAAATTAGACTTAGTTGAAAATCAGGCCAACTTGTCAAAGTGGCCCAATTTGTTAAGTTTTAATTCTTTAAATACTTAGTTTTAATTTTTAGACTTTATGAATAAATTTCTATGTAAAAATTCAGTCCAAGAGGCCATTTAAAGTCCTTGGCCGCATTTCCCCTTGAAAGTAAAAAAAATAGGTTTTTTTTTTAGTTTTCCTATTAGGACTAGGAAAATAGTTAGAAGGCCTATATGTATGGCTTGGCCAGCCACCCTTATACACATTACCCTTGAAGAATGCATTGAAATCATATTTGTTTTGTTGAGTGAAAATTCTCTTTGAGTTCTCCAAGAATTTTCTCTTGAGTTTTCTTTAGAAGGAGTTTTAATAATATTTTTGATTGTGGGAGCCATATTCAGCCTTCTTCTTGCCATTGTTCTTCATCGGAGGGGAGATTAGAGCCATTTGAAGGGAGTTGTGAAATATTTCTCAATTTCAAGGCTTCTTAAGGCTTTATCTTTATTTTTCTTGCTGTTCAATCTTTTTAATTTTCTGCTTGTGTCGATTTCGTTATCTAACTTGTTTAAACTCTCTTGTTGCGTCTCCAGCCCCGTTCAACCTTCAAGAATCTGTTCGGCACCAACCTTGGACAACAAGAAATGTTTTGATTTCACAAAACCCCTCTTTATTGCCGTCCAAACCCTAGATCTAATTGATTTCGTGATCTGCTAAGTTTTTTTTGAAATTAACTTGCTGTTTTGTGTTCTTCTTTTCATATTCGACTGTTTGGAACCTATCTTGAATTCAATTCCATGTTCTTGGCTTCCAAGATTAGATTCCTAAGTGTTTTTAATTCTTGGCTAATCTTTTATTGATTTGGGTGTTTTTACTTCAGATATTTTAATTCTAAGTTCGATATTTCTGTTTCGTTTCAGATCCGATTGTCTAAAGTTTTCTTAGGAGTTTTCTCGTGACTTGGCAACTCGATCTTGGTGCGCGCGCAACCCCCTATCATTTGGTATCAGATTTTGGGCGTTTTGGGTGTTCTTGGGTGATTTCTAAACTGATCTTCTTTTAAAAACATTAAACAGCAGTTTTTACCCAGAAAAATTTTTGGAAAAAAATTCATTTGAGTGGGTAAACATTTTCCGATTGGTCTAAAATTTTTCATGTATATTTGTGGCATTGTGATAGAATATAAAAAAATATTTCCCGCAAAAAAATCAGTAGAAAAAGTCAAAAAATTGAAAAAGATGAAATCAAGTAAAAATTAAAACAAATATTCAGCGGGTTGAGTTTAGTGCCGAAACTTTCTAGATCAAATATAAAATATTTAAGGACATTCTAGTTTAAATTTCATGATTTTTGGAGATCGGAAACACCTCGAACGAAGTTGTCAAGTTACTGCGCAATTTTTTCGGGTTTCCGGGTATCAACAATTTTTATTGATTCTTAGCTGTAGGTTTTCATTTGTTTTTCTTTTATTATTCCTTTATACTATCTAACACCTTCTTGTTTCCTGTGTTAGTAGGATTTAAACGTGTGCACAATTCTTCCTCGGTGCGACACAAATCAGTTGGTGTCTCGCCACTTTTTGGACTCATAGTGCAATTAGGATTCCTTGGTAGTTACGGTTCATACGCTTTCGAAATTGATTGATATAGGCTCTACTAAAGAACTCACAAGACTGAATTCTACCTCTTTGAGAATTTGATTTTCCTTTTGAGTGATTAACAGAGAGGTTTGTTAATTTTTTTGAGTGTTGAGTGTTTGTTTTGCAGGTTTTAAAATAAGATGTCTAGAATTTGTCAAGATGATGATGAGAATAATGACCATAATGAGGTCCTTGTAGTCTGCCACACCCTTAACATCCAAATGAGAGACGATGTTGATAATCAAAGGACCAATATTTTCCATTCTAGGTGTTTTATAAAAGGTAACTTATGCTCACTTATTATTGATAGTGGGAGTTGTTCGAATGTAGTGAGCAGATATTTGGTGGATTCTTTAAAGTTACCTTGTACCGAGCACCCTAAGCCGTATCACCTTCAGTGGCTTAATGAATGCTCGGAAGTTAAAGTTACAAAACAGGCCTTGATCACTTTTAAGCTCGGGAATTACGAGGATGAGGTATGGTGTGATGTGGTCCTAATACATGCGACACACTTGCTCCTTGGACGGCCTTGGCAATTTGATCGTGATGTTACACACCAAGGCAAGCTCAATAGATACTCTCTTGTGTTTAAAGGCCGAAAATTCACTTTTGTTCCTTTAAATCCCAATGATGTATATAAAATCAATTAAAAATGATGAAATTTTGTGAGGGGGTGAAGGAGAAAGGACAAATAAAAAAGATAGAGAGAAAAGAGGCTAGTAGTGAAAAATGTCAAAATTTAAATAGGCCAAAGGTGAGTGAATCCGCAAGTGGTAAAACTAGAGGAAAAAATTTAATTACAACAAAAAAAGATGTGTGGAGAGCCCTACTCAATAAACAGCCTTGTATCCTTATGAGGTTTAGGTAAAAATATTTATCTCTATCTAACATTAATGAAAATTTGCCTAGTGTGTTTTAATGTCTTTTGCAGGATTATGAGAATGTTTTTAGTGAGGCCCTTAAAGGTTTACCACCTTTACGTGGGATAGAACACTTCCATTGGCCACATATGAAGAAGGATGTCGAAAAGGTTCCCGAAAGACTGAAAGATAACTTTCAACTTCAATACCTTTCCGATGAAAGACGCTTTCATACAATCAACATAGGCAAATATGAAATCACACTACATGAGCCCGAAGGTAAGCGAGGTAAGGAAATTTTAGCAACTGAGTCCTGGGCAGATTTGAAAATTATTGATAAAACTTTTGGTGACTTAGTTATTAAAAGATCCCCTCATTTTGATCCGATTAATTGTTACTCTTCGATTTTGGTTGATGAAGTCATTATGAAAGGAAGCGTGAGTTGTTATTCTCTTGATTTGCCTTGTGTAACATCCGCGAACTTGTGCAAATCTGTTTTGGTGAATAAAAAAAGTTTTGAATGTATGTTGGTATGTATGCGAAAATCCTCATGGTTTACCTTGATTGGTTTAATGAAATCTTTGTTACACTTCGGCATGACTAATCAAAATCAAGTTTTTAAACCCGGAATCTGTTTTGGTATATTTTGTTGGAAAATCAAGCATCATCTATTCTGTGCAAATACTTTCTATTGTTTTGATACTTGGTTTTTGATAAAGGTAACGAAATTCGCCAAATTTGTTTTCAATTTATATTCGTGCCTTAAACAGTTTCTGTGGTTGTACATGAAGTTTGAGTTCTATTTGACAAAGGTTAACTCAACAATGGAGCTTCGACTACACTATGCCCCCGATAAGCGAAGGTTTGTATTAAATGGAAAAGGTAAAACCGACCCTTATTCTTCTGCTTATAAAGGTAAGATGCTTGAAACTTTTGAAACACTTTTGTACTCCTCGGATAGTGACAAAGATCGTGTTGATGATTGAATTTTTGTAAAACACTTAGATCGAAACGTGCTTGACTGTCCTATTTTATTTATTGATGATCTATCTGTTTTGATGGTTGATAAAAAGATTATTGTTCTTGATAATTTTTATGATGCATGTGTGAGTGAATCTATAGTCCGTCGATTAATGCATGGTATGATTGTGCAACTCTGTGAACTGTGTGAACCTTTTCAAATACCTACTTGTGACGATTACGTTTACCATTTGATTTATTACTCGCGATTTATTCATGGTTTGTGGAAACAATTTGAGATGACTGAATGCCTTAAAACATGTCTATCTTTGTTTCGAATATTTGACGAGGCATTGGCGAGTAAATTAGCTTATTTGCATGGTTATCTGAATCTGTCCATTCGCATGCGTTATACTTGTTTTGTTATGCTTGTGATTGGACTACAAGTTTGTTTGCGTTGCTATTTACTAACTCATGGCTATTCTTTTCAGTGGACTCAATTGCCATTAGTCCCGTTCGATCGAGGAAAGTTGAGTCCATTTGATTTTTCAGATTCAAAGACGAATCTTTTTGAGGAATGGGGGAATGATACGAGTCACAAAGGCCCAATTCAAGCTCAAGGACGTGATGGGCTCAAATTACCACAAGGCCCAATAATAAGGTTAAAGACCAGACAAATGCGTTCAAAACTAAATGGAATCATTCAAGAATTTATTAGCTAGGCCTTAGATGCGTACACGAAGGAAAAGGAAAATCAAGATTCACTTTCTTATTTTCAAGAAAATCAAGAAACTGAATCTTGGTCCAATTTTTCTGTTTTGAGCGATTTCAAGAATCAAGAAAATCAAGATTGCAAATCTTGGAAATCTTGGTCCAAGAAACCGAATCTTGAAGCTAAGGCGCATTGGATCTCAGTTATGAGCATCAACGAACCAATTTTGCGAGAGAATGGATTACAAGCCCAAATGCTTGAAGAAACGACCCAATAAGATGTTCCAAGCCCAATCAAGAAATTTAAATTAGACTTAGTTGAAAATCAGGCCAAATTGTCAAAGTGGCCCAAATTGTTAAGTTTTAATTCTTTAAATACTTAGTTTTAATTTTAGACTTTATGGATAAATTTCTATGTAAAAATTCAGTCGAAGAGGCCGATTTAAAGTCCTTGGCCAAATTTCCCCTTGAAAGTAAAAAAAAAATTAGGTTTTTTTTTAAGTTTTCCTATTTGGACTAGGAAAATAGTTAGAGGGCCTATATGTATGGCTTGGCTAGCCACCCTTATACACAATATACTTGAATAATACATGGAAATCAGATTTGTTTTGTTGAGTGAAAATTCTCTTTAAGTTCTCAAAGAGTTTTCTCTTGAGTTTTCTTTAGAAGGAGTTTTAACAATCTTTTTGATTGTGGGAGCCATCTTCAGCCTTCTTCTTGCCATTGTTCTTCATTGGAGGGAAGATTAGAGCTGTTTGAAGGGAGTTGTGAAATCTTTCGGGATTTCAAGGCTTCTTAGGACTTTCTTTATTTTCTTGCTGTCCGTTCTTCTTTATTAATTTCTGCTTGTGCTGATTTATTGATTAACTTGGGATTAATTGTTCTGGTTGCGTTTCAGCCAGTCCAAACTTTAAGATCTGATTCGACTTCATTCTTAGGCATCAAGAAACGTTCTTCATTCATAATTTCCAGATTTCTTGCCGCCCAAGTATTTCTTATTCTATTCGATTTGGGTTTCTTGATCTGACATGTTTAGTTTTCTATTTTCTATTTTCGTCACAGCCAATTTGTTTATAGATTTCGTAGGACTTTCTCGTGACTTGACGACTCGATCTTGGTCCGCGTGCAACCCCCTATCAGAACATATCAAGGCAGTGGCATTGCGAAGTGGTAAAATTCTAGAACCTCGATTGATTGATGTCGAACATAAGCCTATCGAGAAGAATCAACCAACTATTGAAGTTCCTACATCAAAATAATTAGAATCTGCAAAGTCTGACATGGTAAACCCTGACTTAGTGAATTCAGATATTTTAACATCTTCTTTGGATGTAGATTTATCTACTCAGAAAAGTTGTCCGGTTCAACTGAAAGTTCCATCACCTCCATATTCGCAAAGATTACAGGAAAAGAAACAGAAATATGAGGTGCAATTCAAGAAGTTTTTGGATGTTCTGAAGCAGTTACACATCAATATTCCATTGGTGGAGGCTTTAGAACAAATTCCAAATTATGTGAAGTTTATACAGGATATACTGTCCTAGAAGAAACGACTGAGTGAGTATGAGACTGTTGCCTTGACAAAGGAGTACAGTGCGTTCCTGTAGACCAAATTGCCACCAGAATTGAAAGACTCAAGAAGCTTTACTATAGCCTGTAACATTGGTGAATCTTACTGTGGTAACGCTTTGTGTGAATTAGGAGCGAGTATCAACTTGATGCTTAAGTCTATTTTTAAAATGTTAGGGATAGGTAAAGTAAGACCTATAACTGTGACGCTTCAGCTACCGGATCGATCTTTAGCATATCCCGAAGGAAAGATCGAGGATGTGTTGGTAAGAGTCGATAAATTTATTTTTTCTGCTGATTTCATTGTCTTAGATTTTGAAGTAGACAAGGAAGTGTCGATCATCCTTGGGAGACCTTTCTTAGCCACGGGAAGAACGTTAATTGATGTGCAGAAAAGAGAACTCACCATGCAAGTTCAAAACGATCAGGTAACCTTTAACATTCTTAAAGCACTTTTCCAATTCGGCATGTTCAGTTGTGGAAGAGATAGAAACCGTGGTTTCTATGAAAAGCAATTTTGAAGAAGACCCATTGGAGAAAGCCTTAGATCGTGACCCTTTGAAGGATGAAGAAGGTGAAGAAAACATGACTTTGATGGAAGCCAATTTGAGAAATTTTAGTCAATCCATACGGTTTGGACCGTTGGAGTTGAAAGTCAGAGAATTTGTGCAACCCAAGTTGTCAATTGAAGAACCACCTAGACTCGAACTAAAGGTACTTCCTTCCCATTTTAAATACGTTTATTTAGGTGATTGTTCTAATTTGCCTCTAATTATTTCAGTGGAACTGACGAAAGATCAAGAGGAGCAACTAATTGTTGTTCTAAAGAAATTTAAGAAAGCAATTGGTTGGACCATAGCTGATATTCGAGGTATAAGCCCTTCTTTTTGTATGCATAAAATCATTTTAGAAAAAGGTGAAAGAGCTCGAATTGATGGGTAAAGGAGGCTCAATTCTATTATGAAGGAAGTTGTGAGAAAATAGGTGATCAAATGGTTAGATGCAGGAATCATCTATCCTATTTTAGATAGTTCGTGGGTAAGTCTGGTGCAGTGTGTGCCGAAGAAAGGTGGAATCACGATGGTTGAAAATGAGTGTAACGAGTTAATTCCAACAAGAACAGTTATCGGTTGGAGAATCTGTATTTATTACAAAAAGTTAAACAAAGACATTCGAAATGACCATTTTCCGTTTCCTTTTATGGGTTAGATGTTAGATCGGCTGGTAGGTAATGAATTCTATTGTTTTTTAGATTGTTATTCAGGATATAACCAAATAGTTTTAGCCCCAAAGGACCAACATAAAACAACCTTTACTTGTCCATACGATATGTTTTCTTTTAGGCGAATGCCTTTTGGTTTATGCAATGCACCTGCAACTTTTCAACGATGCATGATGGCAATATTTACTGATATGGTAGAAAATTTTGTTGAGGTTTTCATGGATGATCTTTTTGTTTTTGGTAACACTTATGATATCTGTTAGAGTAATTTGGCTAAGGTATTGAAGAGATGCGAATAGACAAATCTTGTCCTTAATTGGGAAAATTGTCTTTTTATGGTCAAGGAAGGGATTGTCTTAGGTCATAAGATCTCAAAAAAGGAATTGAAGTCGATAAAGCAAAAGTGGACGTAATTGAAAGATTACTGGTCCCAATGAATGTGAAAAGAGTCAGAAGTTTCTTAGGCCATGCCGATTTTTACTGAAGGTTTATTAAAGATTTCTCAAAAATTTCTAAACCGTTGTGTTTGTTGATAGAGAAATATACAGTGTTTGATTTCAAAAAAGCATGTTTGGAAGCTTTTAAAGAGCTAAAGAAGCAGTTAATCTCAGCCCCAATATTTGTTACACCTGATTGGAACTCAACTTTTGAGTTGATGTGCGATGCACGTGACTATGCCGTTGGAGTTGTGATGGGTCAAAGAAGAAATAAAGTGTTTCACCCTATTTACTATGCAAGTAGAACTTTGACGGGAGCCCAATGCAATTATACGGTAACCGAAAAATAACTTTTCACTATAATTTTTTCTTTTGACAAGTTTTGCTCATATCTTATAGGTACCAAAGTTACAGTATTTATTGACCATGCTACCATTAAATATTGCTCACGAAGAAAGATGTAAAACCAAGGCTAATTCATTGGATACTTTGACTCCAAGAATTTGACCTTGAGATCCAAGATAGAAAAGGTGTCAAAAATCAAATAGCTGATCATCTGTCGAGGTTGGAGCAAGATGAGGTAACTCAGTCATGTGTGCCTATCAACGAGAATTTCCCAAATGAACACTTATTTAAGGTAAATCAAATTCATGAAATACTCTGGTTTGCTGATTTTGCCAATTATCTTGCATGTGGAATAATTCCTCGAGAAATGACATACCAACAAAGGAAAAAATTCCTTCATGATAGTCGGTATTATCTCTGGGAGGATCTGTTTTTGTTTAAACAATGTGCAAATAATATAATCCGAAAGTGTATAACTGAAAGTGAGATTGCTGAGATCTTGTATCATTGCCATTCATCTTCAAGTGGGGGACACTTTGGTGGTTCACGTACTGCAGCAGAGATTTTGCAAGCAGGTTTCTTTTGGCCTACACTATTTAAAGATACTTATGCTTATGTGAAGAACTGTGATAAATGCTAAAGGACTGAAAATATATCAATGAGGAATGAAATGCCCTTGACAAATATTTTAGAGATTGAATTGTTCGAAGTATGGGGCATTGACTTCTGAGGCCCGTTTCCTTCTTCGTATGGGAACAAATGCATCTTAGTTGCTGTGGACTATGTATCCAAGTGGGTTGAAGCTGGAGCATACCCTACAAATGATGCTAAGGTAGTCATGAGATTCCTACATAAGCATGTGTTTACACGATTTGGGACACCAAGAGCTATTATTAGTGATGAAGGTTCTCACTTTGTGAACAAATGGCTTAAGTGGTTGCTTGACAAATATGATGTGAAGCACAAGATTGCTACTTCCTTTCACCCTCAGTCTAATGGGCAAGTTGAAAGAGTGAATCACAAAATCAAAGGTATCCTTGAAAAGGTAGTACGGTGTAGCAAAAAGATTGGTCTTGAAGGCTCGATGATGCATTATGGGCCTATCAACGACATTTAAGACTCCATTAGGAATGACTCCTTATCGGTTAGTCTTTGGAAAGACATGTTGTAATACCCCAAAATTTCTAATTTCGTTATTGTGAAAATATGACACAATATCTGTCAGCTTTAGTGGCTATGTGTTTTGGGAGTGTCTAGGAGGTCCCAAGTTCAAGCATTCTCTTAGGTAAATTTTAGTATTTTGAATGAATTAGGCCTTACTCTTATTCAGTTGACTTTTATTTGATTGTCGGGTAAATTACATCAGAATGGGCCCGCTGGTCTGGTGGTTAAATGGTGTGTTATTATGGTGGAGGTCTTGTGTTTGAATCCCTATGCAGGCAAGTGTATTATTATTTTTTGCTCAGATTTCGGGATAGAGTTGTGTAATAGGGGGATTCTGAGTAGTGGATATCTAGTGGGAATTAAGGAAGAAGATTAAGGGATTTGGGGGGTTATCGGGATTTTATTTTAATTTTTTCCCATAATCAAATTTTGACTCTCTTTTCCAAAAAATTCTGCTGTCTATTCTTCTCCCTCTTCTCTTGCCACAATTCTTTGAGTTTTTCCATCTTTCTCTTCTTTTTCTTCTTCTTTATTTTTCCCTAATCCATTTATTTTCCTTCGTTTTCGCACGCAGTTAGTGCTCACTTAGTTTCGATAATTGTTTCTCTTCATTTCTGTCATGAATCTCTTAACGACTGAAGTGGTAACGTTTTTCTCTATGATTTGGGCGTAGGGGGAGGCTCAGACTGGTGAATTCAGTGTTCTGGTCTTAACAATAGTTAAACACAGGGTTATCGTTGGTGGTAAGTTGGGTTTCTATTCGTTCTTGGTTGTCAATTCACTGGTAAATTCGTTAAATTTATGTTCAGTGTCTTGATTATAGACTTTGAAGTGCTCGGGGATTGTTTTAGCATCAAACAAAACCAGATGTGTACCTGAAATGCAAAAAAAAAGGATTTTGCAAAAAGCTGAAATTGCTTGCTGTTTGGACAGCAATAGTAGGCTAATTTTGAAAAATTACCATAACTTGTGGAAATTGAATTAGAGGATAAAAAAATATGGAATTAAATCTTATTGAGTCTAGTGTCTCATAGAAGAAACAGTATAAGTAATGAAATTGTAAATTGTGAGGTATAATAAACTTTGTGGGACAAGGTCAGATTAAATTCGGGTTCCCCTATTTTGACTTTGGAAAATCATAAAAAAATTGGAGAAAAATATTAGGGGTTAAAATTTACATGTTTAAATTATTAATGAGTCTATTTTCAATAGAAACAAATGGAAACATCATCAAAATTTTGTACTAAGAGATAATTAATTGTTAGCAAAGAAGGGATGAAGCTGTCACATAACATAATAAGGGTAAGTTTGAAGATTTTACTGTATTTATTTGCTGAACCAAAAACTCTAAAAATTTTATGATAAAAAGGTATTTGAGTCTAGTTTCAAAAACATTAAGCGGATCTTAATTCGGAATGCTGTAGCTCAAGATATAAATAATTTAGTAACAGTGACTCAAGTAGACAACTTTGAAGGAACATATAAGTAAATAGTGAAAACATATATGAATAATTAACTAGCACGAGTTACATTAAAAATGGATCACGTGGCCAAGGCAAATTTGGATCGAGTGGGCCACATGGGCATGTGAGCCCATTTGTTTTGAAAAGTTCTGTAAGGTTGCACGGGTCACCCAAGTCGACTGCGGACATACTGTAGGGTCGATAAGCTTTACTTAGACCCCTATATGTGTGATCTGTCTGTTGGATTTCTATACTGAGTATGACTTATGATATCTGATTGTATGTACCATTAATTGCATAATGGCATGTCATATTTTGCATTGCATCGGGGTGGGTTGATGATATTTGGAGGAAGTGTCTGAAAAGTTATTAAGCCTGTTATCTGGCAGCTCAACTGCAATCTTCTGATTATATGCCATATTTCGGTACAGCATGGTGTGTAGGGATGGGTGGGTTGATTTAATCCCCACATGGTGTGTAGAGTTGGACGGAGATGGTGTGTAGATGCTGGTGGGTAGGATTCTGATTTACTATTTCTGTATCTGATATGGGCCAAGGCCCTAATGTATTTCTGAGACAGTATCTAAATGGGCTAAAGCCTAAATTGATTCTGTGATGGGCACAGTCCCCAGACTGTACCTAACTAAATTTTGTTGATTATCTGTATGCATGTTTTTTGTGGGGATTACACACTGAGTTTGCGAAAACTCACCCTTTCTCTTTTTAATATGTACAGGTAATCCCCAGACTTGACGGGTCAGTGCAACGGAGGACTCGACGGTGGCCACACGTAAATTTTAGACTATTTTCCCTTACTTCCTAGAATTTATTACTGATTTTGGGGTTTTTGATGTATCTTCTGGACTATGGACTAGTTGGCTTTAAAATTGGGACTTTATACTGTTTTTTATGGATTTTTTTTTAAAACTGTAACTCCACAAAACACGGTTTTTTTTCTAAAAACTAAGGTTTTTCGTAAATAGAAATGATTTTTCCTAAATTAATTGGTTACAACAGCTTCCGCTAAGAGACAAGTTTTAAAGCAAATCAACTAGTTTTTTTTTTCGAATTAAATAAAAGCTAACTTACTGTAATGGTTTTTAAACTCGACAACCTTGTCTTCAAATCCCTTTCCATGTGACATTGCTAGATTCGGCCATAACGTCTAGGCTGGGTTTGGGGTGTTACACATGTCATTTGCCATTAGAGTTGGAGAATAAAGCTCACTGGGCTTTGAAGCAGTTGAACTTTGATCTTAACCAAGCCGGTGAGAGAAGGATGTTACAACTTGATGAGTTGGAAGAGCTGAGTTTGTTTTCCTATGAGAATGCCAAAATGTGTAAAGAAAGATCAAAGAGATGACATGATAGACATATACAATCTCGCGAGTTAAAGAAGGTCAGAAGGTTTTGTTGTTTAATTCAAGGTTGAAGTTATTTCCTAAGAAGCTTAAATCCCTATGGAAATGACCTTATACCATCTACCGAGTTTATCCTTATGGAGCTATTGAGTTATACAACAATTAGAGAGGTACATTTAAAGTTAATGGTCAACGTCTCAAACATTAGAAGATGATTCAATTCAAAATACTTTTAAGAATATCTTTAATACTTTTGTTCCTGAATTCCCAGATGCTATCTTTGAGACATGGACGGAAGATACTAACGATGCAATCGGAGATGGAGCTGAAGAAGACAAGGGGAATAAGTCAGAAAAACAAAAGGGGGAATTCTTGTCCTGTTACTTCTTTAATTATTTTTAGGTCTTTAGGAATTTATTTCTTCCATAATAAGGATTTAATTTTTGTAGAATAAAACATAGCAAGCATGAACAAACTTAACACTTCTTTTGAAAGAATAAGACTAAGTGATGTGGTAATGGGAATGAACATGTCTAGGATTGGGTTATTAGGGAAGACTTGGTATTTAAGTAGTCTTAATGACTTACCTCTCTTTCTTTACAACCCTATCAAGTGTTCAGTTTTCATTCATTACTTTGTTCTTGCAATGAGGACATTGCTTCTTTTTAAAGGGGGTAAGGCAAATAAATTGCTCAAACTTTCAAATTTTTTTCAAGTATGCTTCAATTATTTCTTTCATAAGTATGTTTTAATAAAAGAATGTTTAGAGAGATTTTTTTTGTTACTAAGATAGTTTGTATGCAAGTATGAATGATGATTTTATCTAAGTGAAAGTATATTATCATGAAGAATGGAATGCTTGTACGATCTTAGCCTTATTAATGTTTGCCATGAAAACTTAGTTTCTTTTGAGATTAAACATGCATGAAGGTTTATATCTTTAGAATTGACTTAGTAACTTTCTTGAGGCAAAATCCTAGGGGACATAAAAATTTAAAATGATATAGGCACTATTTCTTTGGATTGTTTGAGCCTTTTCAAGCCAGCCCTATGATATTAGACCCTTGAAACTGTAATTTTGAGCTTAAAGGCTTGTTTTTTCAATGAATCTACATTATAAGCCAACTACCATCTTTTTAAAATTATCCTAATTTTGTGCACCTATCTTAACTAAAGTTGTCTTGGGAATTAACATTTGAGGAAAATTTCATAAAGATGTATGTACTCATGCTTAAAAAAAAAAGAGCAAAGAAAAGTTCGCTCAGTCTCCAAAAAGGAAAAATGTATGAGCTTGAGCTCAAAATAAGTTTGGGGGTGTTCCAAAGGTTCACTTAAAGAAAAAGGTTGTATTACGAGAAAACCAAGACAAAGTTAAATGTTAAGATTTTTAAAATCGAAATGTCCCATCTCTTAAAATCCCTACCTTTAATTGAGCCCCATTACAACCTTATAAAAGACCTATTGATTTGATGATTATGTCACCTACATTAGTGGAGAGCAAGTCCTAAGTTCAACATATGAAGATCATAAATAAGTCTTGTGATTGTTTGCTTGATTGATAGGAAATTATGTTGAATGAAGAATGTTATCTATGGTTGTGACATACATGCAAACTATGATTCATGTTGGCACATTTTGAAGCTTAGTATAATCTTAAGGCATGTTTGCATATGAATTATTTGTTAATAAAGAAGATCGATAAGCATGAAGTTATTAATGCATGATTATGGGACAAAGATTGATGCTACTTACACAATTAGCAATTTTACCTTAGCACGACCTTTTGCTGTGCATAAACATTACTCGGGACGAACAATGATTTAAGTTTGGGGGTGTGTAAACGGAAAAATATATAGGATTTTTCGTATGTAATTTATCACCTTTTTACTTAAATCCGTTGTTAAAACTAAGTAATTCTTTAATAAATTAATGAAATATGTGAAAATATGAAATTAGGACATAGAAATTATTAAAATGTGATTTTATGCTTTATTATATAGTTTTCAAGCAATAAATGGCTTATTTTATATTAATTTGAATATATTATATTTTTTAAGACATAAAGTGGGCCATGCATGATTAAATTAAATAATAAAATATAAAATTATATTTAATAATTAATTTTAAAATATTTCATTAATAATTTGGGTTTTAATTAATTAATTAAATTAGATAAATTTTATTCTTTGGTCCTTTAACTTGTTGATTTATTCTGGATAGGTCTGATAGCTTTGCTGGATTATAAAATCGTCCAAATTGGAGACCAAGTTAACCCAATATTCAGCTACACATGGCTGTCCATTTAAACCATTCTTTGGTTTAATTACACAAGGTCCTTGCAGTGTTGATGAAATTAGAGATTTGCCCGAAGATTTACGATTCACCGAGTCTCAGTCCTGAGTTGTGTGGCATCCAAAATGGCTTAAAAATCAAGCAAAAAATCAAGTCAAAAGCCACTAAGCATGGCATGCCACAATTTGAGGAGATTAGAAGAGGTTAACATACACTATATTTAACAAACTATCCCCATCTCCTCACCTATAAATAAGACCCTCTCATTCCTTCATTCATCATCCCTCAAGCATCCCTCAATCATTCCTCATTCATTCTCATCATTCATCATTCTCTCTTTTCTCCAAATTCTCTTAGCCTTTTCCATTTCCACGCCTATCATCATCTCTTCATAGAGATTTTAGCAATTAAGCCTGTTAAAGAACCCTTGGTCGGCCACCTTGGAGAGCCATCAGCAAAGGAGCAAAGCAAAGGAACGAAGGAGCCTCGTCACTCAGAGTCTTAGGTGACAACCACTTTGAATTTGGTTTAATCTTCCTTTTCTTTAATGTATTATAAAGATGTTTGCTATGTGTTCTTTGTTCTTGTTTACAACAATGTTAGCTTAATTTTATTTAAGCTAGGATGATAGCTTAATTTTATTTGCTGAGCGATCTTGACCAGACGATGGCTAATGGACACATAATTGAAATGTGCATGCTCAATTTAGATCTTGACCCGATTAAATTGAAGGTTGCATAACAACTCTGACCAAGCTCTGTTATTTGCATGGTTTTTAGATTTGTGTGATTAAATTGTTTCAAACCTGACACGTCCTTGTTACCTCACACAAATGCTAAGAAACCCTTAGTAAATAAGGATCAGTAAAATGCGTATTTACTAAGTAAAAGATTCCAAAATGACCTAATGTGGTTTCCAAACTCATGAAAGATCGAGTTTCCATGGAATGATTTTCCAAATGTTATTAAGCATGTTGATAATAAATTGAGTTTAATTAAAGTAATTGTCCTAGTTCATTTATGTTATAATTGTTGCAAATTGTGTGTAATTTTACTAAAATCTGTTTCATTCATATAGTTTGCATACTTAGGATAATTTACATTAGGGACCATTGCATTTAGTTTAATATATTTTAATCACCACTTCTCAACTATATTGTGTTTTTATTTACCAAATTGTTAATATAATTTTATAAATTAAGTGACTTAGCACAAATACAATCCTTGTGGAGACGATAACTCGATACTTACTTATTACTTGATAACGACTATGTAAACTTGCACAAACCTACGCGTTATACGGGACAAAATGAACCCCATGAAGAGGAAGCTACGATATAAAGTTAGTTCCCGTAAATCCACTCACAGGGCCGAATGAAGTAACTACACTCCAACCCAAGCCAGGGAAGTTTTTTTCCCCTACCTCATGCATCTTATTTCTTTTGCCATGACATTTTCTGTACATATCTATATATTTTTTCTGTTACAGATCTGTAAATGCATTTAGGACAATGCATCCCTTAGGTTTAGGGGTGTATTGTGCATTTAAGATGCATTATATGTTTAGTATATATGCACATTCTAGTTTCATTAAATTTGTTTTTCCACTACTACGTAACTACTGAGTACTATTTTGCCTATGCGGAGTACAATTTTTACTTCTGATATTCGATGAGGAGGTTAGTTCTTCAATAAATCTAGAACATGTGACAGAGGATTAGGTGTATTTAGCTTAGCTTAGGTTGCTTGTAGATTACCTCCTAAATATGAAATGTCCTAACCTTAGTTATTTTTAGACTATAGCAAGTATCTTTTAATGAACTTAGAGACTTTTAAAGCCAAACTCAGTCACATTGCCATAACATTACTTAAATAAAGGACAATAGACACTCCACTTGTCGAGTAAGTCAGCACCACTTTGTTTGCTGCATGGTGCTGTTGACTAGAAAAGTGAGTCCAAGTGTGTAATAAAGAAAAGAAAATTAAGGGCACTCCACTGTAGTAACAAGCTGAGTAGCTAAGGAGATAGTTTTTTTCTCCATCCATCTTCTAAGTTAAAAGCCTTAGCTTCAAGAGTGATTTTTATTTAAATTATGACAAGATTGAGTACTCGGTAATTCAATGTATGTTCTACTGTGATTATCAAGTCAAAGAATTTCGTGACATGCTAAATCCCCTAATATGCTTAAAAATAAATAAAATAAATCAAAAAAAGAAAGAAAGAAAGAAAGAAAGAAAAAGGAAAAAACAAAAAGAAAACACAAATACAAATAAATATTTATGCAAGCTTAGAACAGAGGGGCTACAAAGTAACTTGAGTTTAGGTAGCAAATGAAACTGAGTAAATTGGGAGATGTTTGTTATAGCCAGAAAGCATACATGAGTACTTAGGAAATTTTGTTTTTAGGGAGCAATTTTTTGCACTATCTTTGTTGAGAAAACCTTTGAAACTTGAATAAGTTCTGAGAGATAGAAGATTGCTGAGAACTGAAGTATATATTGTTCTCTGAATGGATTGGCAGTACAAGGTGGTTACGTGCATAGGCGAAAGTCGTTGCATTTATGCATTCATGTATATTTTTCTTGAGGACAAGCCCTAACTCAGGTTTGGGGGTGTGGTAACTCTTGAAAAGAGTATATTTCATGGTTTTAGATCTAGTTAATTACCTGTACTTAGGTACATTTAGTTGCATTTTAGGGCATTTCATTAGTATTTTTCTTGTTTTAGCATTGGATTAAGAGCTTGGACTATGCTTAAACGTTAGTTATTTTTAATTGCTTGTGGAAGGGTTGTGTGTGGTGGTGGATTGGCAGGTGCAGGTTGAGGAACAAGAAGAAAAGGAGTGAAGGATTTTCGGGGCAAGGGGTTGAACAGTTTGCCAGCACAACTATCGTGGCAATGTGGGACGATGGAAATGTGCAAGTGTACACCATCGCAACAAGTAATAAAGTGACAAGTAAATGTCGAGTTAGTGTACCCACAGGGACTATGAAAAGAATTATTTATGAATGCAATTAAAAACATTTTGGTGAAGAAAAATATTTTGATTTGAAGAGGTGATTAAAAACTAATATTTTTAACTAAGTAAATAAATAAAGAGAAAATAAAAGTTCCAATGCACGATTTCAAAAGATGATTTTAATTAAGATGACATAATTGTGTTAGGTTAATTACATTTCTTAACTTAGAATTACTAAACTCATGTTGATGTTGTTACGAATAAATTCATGACAACTTGGTAATTTGCTAACTTATGAACATACTCATCTACCAAAATCCATTTATCTCTTGACTATATCTCTATGTCAATTCAACTGATTAAACAAATTTTAATAAGCATATGCGTTAATGAACATACATACTTATGAAATTAAAAATACTCTTGTACATATCTCTATACCAATTCAAACAATTAATTCAATCTTATAAGCACATAAAAGATTACGTGAGGTAGCGATGATTCCTACCTTGAACCAGTTTAATCACAATAATCTTGCAAGTTATGCAAGGCTAATGTATCGTTCGATACCGTTACTAATTTAACCCTCAGCTACCTTAGATGATTAAACATGGACTGATTAAGTATTGTGTCAATTAATTACAATTTCAACCCGTTTAAATAATTAATTCATTAGTTACCTTACAATTGTAATGCAAGAATAACTTAGTCATGGTTTTACTTAATCAAACATCTTACCAAGGCTTATAACAACACAAACACAATTTTAATAAATTAAATGGACAAAGTGCAATCAACCTAACACGAATTAAATTTAAGCCATATTAATTAAATTAAACATATCAACATCACAATTATTCATAGACATGTTCATAACAACAACAATAAAATTAAAAAGGATAAGGAACAAGAATCAATTTCGGTGTTTCTCCGAGGCTTAAGTAGTTTGCTCCGCTCCTCCTTCTCTGCTTGTTCTTGTTGAACTGAGACTTCCATGAACACTTGAATGTTTCTTCAAATGGTGGTTGAAGGAATCTTTTTCAAGAGGTGAAATTGACAAGGGAATGAGGAGGAAAATGAAGAACAACGGAAGGGGATTGAAGAGAGAAAGTGAGAGAGAAGTGAATGGATGAGAGGTTTTTAGATGTGTTTGAAATGACCAGCCAAGGGGGGTATTTATCGGTTGAGATGGCTGCTAAAAATAGCAAAAATCAGCAGCCGTAGACCCCCTCCATGGCTGGCCACACATGTGGCAAGTTTGAAGGTTTCAAACTTGCTATTTTAAGGTAGGGGCAAATCTAGTAAGGCATGATAAGTGGAGGAGTTTGAATGCAAATTCAAGGAATCTTCATGGACTGTATGCAAGCCAAATAATCAGCCAAAAAAGTTGATTGGGTCAGCATGTGGGACGGTTTTGGGTAGCCCAGTGCTCGGTTGGATCGATTTTCTCGATTTAGCTTAATTGGGCCTCTTGTCATAATTATTTAATCATAATTATTTAACCCAATATAAATTGGATTAAAATTAAAATTAATTATATTATTAATTAATATTCTTAATTTGGACTGTCGTCGGCTAAAAAATTAATTCTCCTCGATGCTTCAAAATTTGTTTCTCAGTTTTGCTCTTATAGCAGTGTTTGCCGAGCCAATTTTCACCCTTCGTGCAAATATGTCGAAAATGATCAAATTTAATCAGAATTCAACATATTAATAATTTAAGTACAATTTAATCATTTTATAATAATTATATATTTTTCGACAAGAATTACTACGAATTTTGATGAATTTGAGTTAAAAAGGGCATGAAAAAGTGTATATATTTTTGTGTTTCCACAATGCTTGGAAGATGTCCAATCATCACTCAAAGCGTACTGGTCTTAGGCCCAGTTAAACTTATACCAGATATATCTACCTAAAAAGGAGGGAAGAAAATCATGGGTTGTTGGATTTACTCTAGGGAAAAAGATTATAAAATCCAAACGAGGAAACCCTAAAGGGGGTAAAGAGAATAAAAAAGAGAAATAATAGAGGGTAGCGGCTAAATAGAAGAGGAAGACAAAGGCAGTCCCTCTCAGCCACCATATGACACTACATCGTTGAAGTGTGGGCTGGATACGCGAAAGCTATCTTCCCTAAGTTCTTCCGTTATTTCTTGATTACTCTTCATGAATTGATTTAATGAAAATGATGTTGAATGATACTTTGGATTTGAATTTTAATTGCCAACCCATGAGCTAAATCTCTTAAGGTTGGGATTACTTGATGAAACTCTTATTTTCTTTAATGGCTGAAGCGTGGATCTACTTTAATACATTGTCTCATTCCATGGGTTTTTACAAAATTGCATGTTTGCAAACTCTAGACATAGATGGATGTACAACATGTTCATTAAATTATTCTAATTCTGGCAAGGTTAGGTTATTCAGATTGAAATTGAATGAGATGAGCGAGTGTTCAACTGAATACTTGTAGTAGCCTCTAGACATAGAGCCACGTTCATTCAGAAAGAAAACAAAATAGTTCAAGGTACTGTGCTCAAGGCCTATAGACATATATCACTTAAGCCAAGGTAACTTGAGGTTTCGTTCTCGAAAAAACCAAACCATTTTAGAAATCTTCTGAGCAGAAGATTGAGTATGGTTTTGATGAGGCATTACTGTTAGTAATAGCAGATTCTTAGTAATCCCAACCTTCCAAATCAACATCGTAGACCCTCTATCCTTTGTCGTAGTGTCTTTGCCATAACATTTTTAGCTATTTACTTGTTTGTTTGCATATTATTCACGTAATTATTCTCGAATTTGCCATTGCATTCTTACTTGTGTCTTGTCATAGCATTTCCATATTGCACACATCATTCTTCCTTCGAATTACCACTGCATTCTTATCATTTTTTTTGTCAAAACATTAATCATACCTCACTCTAAAATCTTGACCAAATTATACCGTTATAATCCCTGTGGAGATGATCTCACTTATCATTTTGTTGCTTGATTCGACGTGTATATTTGTAAAATTCACCATTTCACATACGACAGCAGTGTTCTGGTGGCTGACGGTGGTTGGTCTTTGGTGGTTGAGCAGTGGAAGAGTTACACTCCTACTGGGGCTTTACCAGAGAATTTAATTTCAAATTAACCATTCCAAAATAATATTATTTTAATAGTTTAATATTAAATTTAATTTAATACTTATCTTAATAGTATTTTATTGATTTAATATTAAAGTTATTATCTTAATATTAAATTTAATATAATGTTTATCTTGTAGATAAACATTCTATTAATTTAATAATATTTTATATTAAGTTTAATATAATATTTATCTGGACAAATATTATATTAATTTAATATTAAAGTGATTAAATTTAATCATAGTTGAAATCTATAAACTCTCCATATATAAAGAGAGCATTGGTCATTATTTTTCACACACCCATATATAATCTTTCTTACGTATGATCCAATGCTTCAAGTAACCATTCATCGATAGTCATTTTGTCTCTCATTAAGGAACCAACCGATTCCATTCTAACTGAACCAGATTTGAGAGTTAAGTATGCACAAGTCAACCACAAAAATTTCCATGTTTTCCAGTAGAGCCTGCTAACTTACTATTTTATTAAATTAACTACCAACTCTCCTTTTACTTCGAGACTTGAATGAAAACTAGATGTGACAATTCCTGTCCAGGCCATGCATTTCAAAATCAGATTGCTACTGTTACAACTTTCCTATTAGAAAATAAATTCATTTCGACTCTTCCAAAGTAGCCAACACAAGATTGAAAAGAAAGTTGGCCATTCAATATCAACTTCCATGATACTTCCCTCATTCATGATGTTTCATTTCAACCAAGTTTCTAGCAAATAATTAAAGAAATAAGCCCAAACATTTTTAGGTACAATAGTCTTCTAAATCGTGATAGCAAATTGGTAGCCCCACACAGTGTGAATTGA
Organism: Gossypium hirsutum; assembly: GCF_007990345.1. Lineage (NCBI taxonomy): Eukaryota > Viridiplantae > Streptophyta > Magnoliopsida > Malvales > Malvaceae > Gossypium > Gossypium hirsutum. Next base: position 34,689,801 of record NC_053440.1, read on the forward strand.
TGTTTCCATAGGTTTACCACACGACACACAGTGTGCATCATCAACCATTCCACATATCACTCTCTCCCCATTAGTAAGCAACCAAGTATGTCAAAGAAGCCATAAGAAGACCCTTACTTGTTGGGGGAGTATTAACTTTCCAAATCATCAAGTTAAGGCTTTGTGATAGTAGATCTCTTTTCTCAACAAGTTGTTTGTAAGTTTCAAAAGAAGTCCATCTCCATAAAAGCCGGTCAGGACCTGAGGCTTGTGTAGGCAGCAAAATTGCTGCAATACAAACTAAGATGTGTCGAGGAAGAAGAAATGCAAGTTGATGTGCATGTCGCGTGTGCGCGTAAAAATAAATAATTTTATAAAAAAATCTTACAGGTGCAGTTTTGATTGCAAGCAGATAGTGTCAGTTATAATATTGATAGTGTCTGATGGAACACCGGAGTATTCTAAGGGGTCAACCCAAAAAAGTCAGTGATTTAATGATTTCTATTTAACAAGCATGTAAGAAAGGAGTCTAGATTGCTACTCACTACTTTCTATATTATGGTAATACATAATTTGAGGTTTAATTAACCTAATTAGTTACCTAAAATAGAAAAGGACTAAATTGTAAAACAAATGTAATTAAACAAACAATAATTAAATAAAAAACAATGGTTGATTGACTTCCACGTTGCTAATTAATGATTAGGGATCTAAACCATTTAAACCCCTAAATTGGTTCCATTTTAATTCTCGGCCTCATCTTTACCAACTTAAACAAAATAGTCTGGTTTATCTCTTGACCTCACCAACTAATCCAGGACTAATGAATTACTGCCCGATAAGATCTCCTGTCAGTCTCACTTACCTAAAATTTCCATTAGGGGTGTCATTCCTATGTTTTTAAGTCTATTCAATTTAGTCTCTATACAAAAAAAAAAAACTAACCAAACAACACTTCCATCAACCAACCACCTAAGGTTTAACTTAAACTTAAAAGAGAAATGAATAAAAATCCAACTTTAACTTCCAACAAGCAAAAATTCAAGCAACAAAAACATTAACTTAAAATTAAAGGGAAGTGAATAAAAAGCCAAGCTATCTTGCAAAAGCTTGGATAGCACAACAATGGAAGCAAGATAGATGAATAAAAATTCTAAAGTAATGATTTTTAACAATTGAAAATAAAGAAAAGTTTACTAATATTAAATGAGGACTAAAATGTGTTTACAAGAGAGTTTAAGGTGTTGAACACATAAATGAACCTAACTACAGTGAAAACTAACTTAACTAATGGAAACACGATAATTTATGTGTTTTTACATGCCTTTTTTAACTTAAAATCATGCTATTTCGGTTAAATTCTTGTCAAAAAATAATTAAATATTATAAAATAATTAAATTATGTTAAAAATATGAACATGAAGAATTTTAATTAATTTTATAGTTAATTTTGATTAATTTTGATAATTTTTGATAGATTCGTACAAAGGGCGAAAATTGGCTCGGCAGACAATACTCGAAGAATAAAACCGAGAAGCAATTTGAAGCATCGAGGAAAATTTATTTCCAGCCTAATATGGTAAAAAAATGTGTGTTAATTCATAATATAATTAATTTCAATTTATTCCCAATTTAATTTGGGCTAAATAAATTATTATTAATTAATTATGGAAAAAAATGGTCCAATTGAACCGCATTGGTTGAACCGAATCTAGTGAGCCGAACCAACCACCAATTGGGCTGCCCAGAACCGTCCATATGCTGACCCAAATCAGCATTTTATCTGACTAAATAAGCTTGCAAAGAAGCCCCTGAAGAACTTTCAACCTTGCATTCAAACCCCTTCAAAAAATGTGGCTTTATGGATTTGCCCCAGGCTATTTTTAGCAAAGTTGAATCTCTCAACTTTGCCATGTGTGTGGCCAGCCAAGGGGGGTCTCTTGGGCTGATGAAATTTTCTATTTTTAGCAGCCACAATAAGCTATAGAAGCCACCCCTTGCTGATCATTCAACTCAACCCTCACTCTCATTCTCTCTTCTCCTCTCTCACATTCTCTCAACTTTTCCTTCCCATTTTCCCTTTTGTTCAAGTGCCGATTTCTTCTTTTGGGAAAGAGGTCCTCATCAGCCATTTTTGAGCAGAAATTAAAGTGTTCATATGCCACCTTAATAGCCGAGGACAACAGAGAACGAAGAACGAAGAAATCAGTCAAGCCACGGAGAAACACTGGTTTTGCTTCTTGTTCCCTATCTCTTAAAAATTTTGTTGTTTTGACAAACATGTTTATGAATATTTATGCTATTGAAATGGTTATTTTAGTCAATCTAGCTTGAATTTAATCCGTGTTGGATTGATTACATTTTTCCTGCTTGAATTATTGAAATTGTGTTTGTGCTGTTATAGGCCTCAGTAAGATGCTTGATTAAGCCTAAGTTATTCTTGCAATATTAATTTTTAGATAACTAATGAATTAATTATTAAATTGTATTGAAATTGTAACTAATCGACACAATACCTAATCAGTTGATGTTTATTCTTCTAAGGTAGCTGAAGTTAATTTAGCATTGTATTTGGCGATACATATGCCTTGCATAACTTGCAAGATTATTGTGATTAAACTGTTTAAAGGTAGAAATAGTTTTGTACATATTGGCTAACCTATCATCACTATATTACACTAATTATTCCTATTTCACTCTATTTTAAAAAAACCTGTCGTGATGTATCTACCAAACCCTTAATACATATGGCTAGACGTCTATAGTCGTACAGTTTAGGACCAAAGAAAAGGGTAAATACAAATTAACGATTTTGGCTTGGGTATTGTATAAAGGTTCATTAAGAAGTGTTTTCTGGCTCAAATATAGTTTCTAAGGATGAATAAACAAGGTTAGCTTTTTGGCTCTTGGTGTATATCAAATAATGCTTTAGGTCATCCCTAGGTATCTCAATATTCACAAATTTAATCAATCAAACAATCACAAATTCAACTATTTATCATCCATACTAGCATGCTCGTTTCCCTTATTCTCTTTATCATTTGGTATATTCAATTACTCAATGCCTATTTACAGTGTAATTTATAGAACTTAGTAGTCTAGTAGTCAAAAATTTAAAATCATTCACTATCATGCCAAATTTATAGCAAACACAATCAACCTATATACATGCTCCTAACCAATCACTTGCATTTCTACAAGCTCAAGCACACATTTGAAAATAAAAAATAAAAGGAAATCATGAAAATAAAAATAAATTTCCTATATTACCCCCACACTTTAAATAACACATTGTACTCAATGTGTATCCTTGAAAAGATGAGGAAAAAAGTTACCTGGTTGATAGTGACATTGCTATGGTCTAACGATGGTTGCTTCCTCCCTTATTCGCTATATGTTCAAAAATGTTGTACTTCTTTCATGTGAGGTTTCTGCATAGAAATTTTAAAATAGAAAAGAAAAACATATATAAAAGTCTACGATTAATCCTACTCCTAAAATAAAAAATTTTCAAAATTTAATACAGTCTTGCAAAAATAAAATTTAAAATTTCAGTTCAATCTTCATCCTCTTCAAAATCCATCTCATTCCATTCTTTTTCTCCTCCCTCGTTCTCGCTCCCCTACTCCTCTTCTTTATTCTTAAAATGTATTGGGCCAAACATATCCAATGAATAATTCTGTATTCTAATGTCGTGACACAAGTCCTGGTATGTCGCAACATTGACTCTAGATGGAATAAAACACGATATAATAGGCCTTTTGGTTCGTACACTCAAACTTAAAGCTCGATGATGTTAGCTAACCTAGGGTTAAAGACGACGGTCAGTTAAAATCTATAAATAGGCTCCTTTAGCACATGTTATTGACATCATTCACTTAGCCTAGATTTTCTTTAGTAAATTTAGTTTAGTTTTTCTTTCATTTTTAGGTTTTAAAATTTGTTTCAGTTGTTCTTCGTCATTCTCAAGAGATCTGAATTGTGGAAAGCATTCAAACTTTTTGGATTCACAATTAATCTCAATACAATCAGGCTCTTTTATATACTCTATACTATCGATTTAATTAGCATGCTTTCTTTTTATATTGATTATATATTGTATATAAAAGCCATGAGGAACTAATCCCTCTATGGGGGATTAGCAAGTAGAGGTATGATATATTAACTGTTTTGTAGGGTTACTCAATGGATCAGCTGTTTGAAAAAGGAAGAACGCGAAACGAACCCTAGGCCTAACAACCCTAGGAAGTTATGAATGTCGGAATTAACCCAAAATTGGTATGGCCCATCCGTGAACACATTCACCCCAATCCAGTCTGGACTGTGAGGTCAGAAGATAAGTTGTCCTTGCTGACTCATTATGTTAGCAGAAGATTAGAAGATCCTGCTGAGGTAGTGACTAGTTGATTGACGAGGAACCCGAAACAATAGTTGATGGGGATTACCGAAGCGAGCTAATCACCCATAATCAATATTTGATTAAGTATCATTTTCTATCTCATGAAGTTTATTTCTTTTATGATATATTGTTTTATAACTATAAAAAACCCTAAAAATCCTTTATTTTATTTTTTCATACTATAACTAATTTAAAGTAATAATTAAATCTCTTATTGTTTAGGTAAGAATTGATCTAGCACTCGCTCCCCTTGGGTACGATCCTTGGAGTACTCACCTACTATATTGTAAAACTATATTACAACTTGACCCGTATACTTGCGGATACCGTCTCATACTTCTATATTTTATTGCAATATTCATGATTTGGACGTTTCCCTATTTCAACTTTAGAAATTCTCTTTTTCTCTTTTCTATGTATAGTATGTTGATATATGTCTTTTTGAACTCTAATTGAAACAAATTCCTATTTATTTAATTTTCAAAAACAACTGTTGTCAAAGTTGTCCACCACTGATAAGCTTCATCTTTCAAAAGTGACATGATGCACCTAACTATCTTCAAATGAACCTACTATTTTATCAAAAAATCGCTAAGTATTTTTTTTCCAGTCAGTATTCAACTCTAATCAGATCATCATCATTAATTTTACCCCTGAATGCTTCAACTCCACATTTCCAAATCTTATCATTTGAAGGTCTATGCACATTTATTGAATTTTGACGACAAAGGGCGTAACATCCCAAAAATCAGGGGTTAGTAAAATCGGGTTTGTGAATCGAGGGAGAGTAGTCATGCCTTAATTTTTGAGATTATCTATGTATTTTTAAGAAATAAATGATGTATTTGTTTGTTGGTTAAAAGTTAGTGAAACGTTCCTTGGAACCCAAGTTCAAATCTCTTCTCTCTCACCATTTTTATTATTTTGGAAATTAATTTTGTCTTAAACCCTAGTATGTGACATGCCTTGTTTTTAAAATAAATATTGCAAAATTATTTAAAGAATGAGGAAGAAGCCTAATGGTTAAAAGAAATATGAGAAAGCATGGAAATTAAATGAGGTCCCAAGTTCGAATCTTTTCCCTTGTGAAATAATTAAATTCCTCTATTCTTTTCTCTTCAATTTTCCCCAAATTTGAAATCTTGAACCCCAATATCGACCCTGAACATTGCCAAGAAAGTTTCATTGTCGTTTCTCTCAACTTAGGTAAGATCACTTTTCTCTTCAATTTATTGATTAATCTTGTCAATTAAAAGACAAAATTTCTAGATCTGGAATTTGGTGTATTTTAAATTATTTCAAATGTATTTTTCTAGATTTTAATGAGATCTCAAACCGTTTTAAAATTTAGCCCCAATTTTGGCCACTATGGGTAGTGGTGCGTACGTTTATTTGCAATAAAGGGGTTGTTTTGTTTCTTGGGTCTTGCTAATATTTTTCTAGCATTAAATTGTGTTCTTGAACCCTTATAATCATCCTTTAATCACATGTTAATTAGGGAGAGACATTCTTGATCGTTTGGGCATTCAAAACTCACAAATCGGGAAGCGTAAGTGCAATTAAGCGTAAAATTATTCTTGTTTCGACATAGTTGTAGGGTAAAAGTTATGGATTGAATAAATGAAGGAATTTAATCATTATTAACTATTGATTTTCCAGTATATTATTGAATTAGGTGCTGACCCAAACGCCTCAAATCATCTGTAAAGGCGAAGAACGATTGTACATAATGTTCGTATCGATATAGTGTAAGGAATCTAACTAGTTTAGATTCATAAAATAGTTATAAGTTCAAGGATTGGTTTGAACTCATAAGTGGGTGTTTGGGGGCTTGCTTAATGGTAAATTGATTGAATTTATACTGAATTTTGGTTTAGGTTCGTTTAAGGAATTGTTAAGGAAAATTGAAAGATTCGCTAGTGTGCTACGAAAAAGTGAAAAATAAGGTGTGGGTCCTAAACTCATAAGATTGTTTGAAATATCATGTTATATTTGATAAATTAGCTTGCTGATTGGATTGGCTTAATAGCCAGATTATTGATTTTGTGAGTGATCGAACCAAGTATGTTTCGAGCCTTAAACGATTGACATGTTGGCAAAATTACTATCAACTTCATCAGTAATGACACGGTGTGGTTCTGCCGACATCTTTATATCTATAAGAAAACAAGGTCAGATCGGATCAAATAACATCACACTAAATCGTATTTTCTAGACTCAATACATGCTACGTTCATTCTTAGAATCGACTAAATTGTAACTCTGATACTACTAAATGTAACACCCTTTAGGGGGAGAGTTGTAATATCCCGTTTTCAGTTAAATCAGAATAGTGATTTCGAGACCACAAATTTGATGAGTAAATTATTATTTTATTATTATTTTAATGTCTATGGAATGTTAGTAGAGTCATATAAAAATTTTGTGAAGAAATTTGTGACATTTGCATGTTTAAATGTGAAAAGGACTAAATCGTAAAATGTGCAAAAGTGCAGTTCTTGTAGCTAAAGGTGTGAAATAGTTATGAAACTTAAATGTGAGTGGACTTAATTGGTAATTAGTTCATTTATAATGTTAGTGGACTTTATGGACACAAATTAAGTGATTTTAAGTTAAAAACATAAGGTTAATAAAGTAATTTAATTAATAATGTAAAAGAAAAATAAAGAAAACAATTGTATCATCTTTCTAAACACTTTCCTCCATCGAAAAAAAAAAAACTCCATTGTTGCACCTTGAAGATTCGGCTAGCATTTTCCATTGCATGTAAGTGATTTTTGAGTTTGTTTTTAATGATTTTTATGTTTTCGAGATCGTTGTAGTTTAATCTAACTAGCCTAAGGACCAATATATAGCTATGCCTTGAGTCTACTAGTTATATAGCATAAAATAATTGGAACTTGAAATAATTACAACAACTAACTGCCATTAACAGACTCATCTACCTTAACAGTCCTTAACTAACTTCTGTTACATATCCCATAACAGTTTACAACACTCAGTTCAATGGTAGAAGAAAAAGTATTTAGAGATCAACAAATCACCTTTCCAGCCATCAAAGAAAGAGCAAAAGACTAGAGCTAAACGAAAAATACAGAAAAATAAAACCAGTCAAGCTCCCTTTTTTGCCTATAAAGTCAGCCATACCATTTACTTTTACCAATTTTCTTTAAAAAATTTCTAAGTAAATTTAGTTCAAACAATACGGCCGTATATGCTTTAAATTTGTGCTCTCTTTTTTCTTTTTCTTTTTTCATTTTCCTCATTTGATTACGAATTGGTTTTTTATTTCTTTGTTGATATTTGACAAAAAAAAAGTCAGATTATTTAATTAATTATTTCAGATAAATTTCACAGATTAACTTAAAAAAAAAACTTCAAAATAATCATTTTTACGAACTTAAAAGACATTTTATCAATGATTCAGTGATGGGTGATATCGCTTTGTTTAGAGAAGTGTATAGCTGATAGAGTATTAAGATGGGTGAAAACTTTATGATCATATCTGTGTTTATTAAGACTGCATCGTACTTGCAATTGATGGTCATTATGTAAAGAGAGAAATTAAAATTTTAAAAGTTGGAGGAGAAAAATAATATAGGTCAAAGAATGAAGTCAATGACATCGGAAATTATGTAATTACATAATATAAATTTACCTTATTTTAAGATACAAAAATAAAAATACTTTTTGAGAAAAAGATTTTTAAGTGCGTTAATGTGGTTCTAAATAAACCATGATTGCTGCGGTGTCCACAACTCTGCCACTACTTTTTCCTTCAATTTTCTTTTTCTATGTTAATTTTATCATAGATTCTTATTATATTTGTTCTTTTTTATACAATATTTAAAATTATTCATAGTCATCTCTAACCTTTAAATAGAAGGATAATACGCTTGAATACTTTCGAACTCACATCCTCTTATATTGGCAACAATATCGATACTAATCGACCTAAGACTCAATCGGCTTTTCCTTCGATTTTTATTCATTTAGGTATTTATTAAATGATATATTTTTATTGAGAATAACTTATATTAACATCATTAGGGGTGTAAATAAATAGAACGTTCGTGAACCGTTCGTATAACATTCGTTTATGTTCGCTTATTAAGCTAAATAAACGAGTATGAACAAAATTTTTATGTTCGTTTAATAAACGAACGAACACGAACAAAGGTGCGTTCGGTTTGTTTATGTTCACGAACAAGCTCGTTTATAAGCTCGTTTCTGACTCGTTTATTTATTAATGATATTTTCTTATAAAAATTTCATTAGTATATATTAATAAAATTATTTTGGTTTATATTTTTTCATTTATAATATAATTATTAATATTTATATTTGACTATTTTATATCTAAATAATATATATGTGTATGCATTTATTTATTTACTGTTTATTATTTATTAACATTGTTCGTGAATATGTTCAATTATATGTTCATGAACATGTTCATTTAATGTTCGTGAACATTAAATAAACGAACATGAACACATATAATTTTAAATAAATGAACATGAACAAAAATTTGAAATTCTTAACGAACACAAATTGAACACGAACAAGCTTAAAAATAAACAAACAAACATGAACAAATGTTTTTTCGTTCAAGCTCGGTTAATTTACAGTCGTAAACATCATCCTAAAAAATATAGCTTTTAGGAACTACTAAAATATTGCCACATAATCAATTTTTAAAGATAAGAAAGTATTATTATAAACTCATCTATAACTATTATATTTTCCAACTTAATTAACTTTAATTAAATTACTTAAAATAATTAGTATTTACATAATAAACAAACATATTTTCTTCTTTAACAATTTTTTAATCATTTTTAGTGTTTTTCCCAAAATTTAATACTTTTTATTTTTCCGCATTCAGTTAAAAAAAACTTGTTTCTAGGTATAGAATTTTTTCTTCTTCCATTTTAAATTGTTTTCTATTTCATTTTTTAACTTTTAATCACATAACATAGTTTGATAATATAGGGCAAATTACACATAAAAGCCCTATTTTTTAAAAATTTACCGAAATGGGCCCGATATTTTATTATTTACCGGAATGGGCCATTTTCTCGAAAATCCCGTCCACGTCAGCGCGATGTCAGGGGACGTGTTAGCAAATCGCATCCACGTCAGCTCGATTACTTACGTGGCAACAAATCGCGTCCACGTAAGCGCGATTTACTGACGTGGAAGCAAATCGCGCTTACGTGGACGCGATTTACGCCGCACGTGAACAGTACCCACCGGTCAAAAAATTGACCGTTTATGTTCTTTAGCTTGGAAAACTTTGAAAGGCCATAACTTTTGGCTCGGTTGTCCGGTTGAGACGATTTTTTTTTATTTCGAATAACTTTTCGAGATCTACGCGCTGACAAACGGCCGAAGGCGGTTTGCCGCAGTTTTCATCGAAAAAGATCCTTTTTTACATCTAAATTTTGATTTTTTCGGTTTAAAATTGAATTTTGAAACATTCAAATCATTATAGTCCTTATTTATTTGAAGTAAACACTAGATTTTTTTACAGAATTGTTATATTTTTTTCTGATTTGACACGTGTATGGAATAGGTCCGATAAATCGTTAGAACGTAAGTAATATGATTAAGATAATAATAGTATTTTTATAATATGTCAATTAATTAGTTTAGCTTAGTTGGTTAAGATGCTTGCTCTTTTCCATTAGTACCTTGGTTCAAATCTTGTTGGTAATAATTTTGAATCTTTTTTGTACTTGTTGCATTTATTTTTTTAATCAACTAACTCCTCAATATTACATTAATATATATTATTAGTACAATAGTATAGACGAATTGACAATTTGAGCTACAATATTATGAATATTAACTACAATACATAATTTGAGCTACATATTACAGTAATACATATTGGGGCAAAATACCAAAAAAAGCTCTATTTTTTAAAAATTTATCGAAATGGGCCAGGTATTTTATTATTTACCGGAATGGGTCATTTTCCCCGAAATCGCGTCCACGTCAGCGCGATGTGTCAGCAAATCGCGTCCTCGTAGGCGCGATTTGTGTCCACGTAAGCAAAGCGCTCTGACGTAGATGCGATTTGCTGACACGTCCCCTGACATCGCGCTGACGTGGACACGATTTCGGGGAAAATGACTCATTCCGGTAAATAATAAAATATCGGGCCCATTTCGATAAATTTTTAAAAAATAGGGCTTTGTTTGGTATTTTGCCCGATAATATAATTAGTGGTGCTTATAATTTTTCATTTTCCAATTAATTTTTTTAGTTTCTTTTTTAATTTTAATTGTTGGTTTCTTCTTCTTTTTTCAATTTTTTTTTTCTTTTATCTCTTTTTTGTTATGAATGTTATTAAGTGGATGTTCATTATAATCAACTCTTCACCTTTCATCTTCCTTAACTCTTCATATTTTATCTTCTTGTAACCATTTTTCTATTTATGTATTAAAAAATAAGGAGTCTAATCTCCCTGTATATATATAAGAGTATACTACTTGTAATAAGGATGAAAAAATAGAGAAATGCAATAGAAATCTCCCTTATTCTCATCTATTATTCTTGTGTTTTTTGCATCATCATCATCATTATTATTTTATAACACGTCATCAACACGAGCTTACTCGATAGTATTCAATATTCCATTGGAGAACAAGTAATCTAGACATACAATGTCCTTATTGAAGCAACATTCCTAAGGTATGTGATTTCTATGTGTGTTTGAAAGATTTTGAGATTTCAATATTCTTAATGAAAAAAGAAGTTAAAAATGATGCTCATTTTTTTCGTATTTAAGTATGAATTTATGTTTTATATATTCCATGGTATGCTTGTTTATGATATAAGACTTTGAATAAGATTGAAGTATGAATAACTTGAATATTTTTACTTAAATATGTATATATTTCATAACATATTTCATTGATATGATTAAAAAAAGTAGTCATTTTTAAAAAAAAAAATTTGTTTTATCCGGTGACCTTTACCAAATATATTACGTTGTCTATTAGATTATTTCTAATAGAGCCACACATTATTTGTGAGTATAAACGAATTTGACTTTTTATATAGACAAAACAAAAATCATTATATTTGTCCAACATCATCTACATAAATGATTAAAAGTAGAATATTTAATTGCGAAAGATCCTCTTAGTCTTGAATTGCATAATAATTTGAAAGAATGATTTGACCATTAGAAAACGATTATACTCTCTAAAGTTTGTTATGATTGAAATATATTTATGTGCTCCTACAACAATAATATTGTGAAAAGGGCTTTAAAAAGTATTTTGAAATGATATCATGCCTTCTAGTGAAAAAGGCTTCATTCCCTGGAGTGAATGTAACAATACATAATAATTATGAAAAATCAAAATATAGAGATCGTGGTTGTCGTTGTGATGGAGGATGTGGTTGAAGACGTACTAATAATTGTTATCATGGTGGTTATAATAGTGGTTATAATAGTGGAACTTCTAACCAGTAGAAAAAAATAGAAACGAAATAGAAATCTCTCTTTATTCTCATATATTATTCTTGCGTTCTTTGCATTGTTATTATTTTATAATAAGGAAAAACATTAAAATGGTGGTTAAAATATTCGAAGGTTATTGAAAATTCATGCTACTAATGTGGTATGAAAATGGATTAGTCACGTACATGTCGTATGTTTAAGTATCTTGTAAAAATTTATCAAAGCATTCATTAAAAAAAAGGGAAACAATATTGAGATAAATTTCTTTATCCTGAAATGATGAAATGGAGGATAATTTTTTGATAAAAAATGAAAAATTTTACTACGATGCTAAAGTGACCACACATAGAAGGATGATTAATATTTTCTTAGTTTGTGTCGAAATTTTGTTGGGATCTAAGCATTAAAATTTAACTCTTTGGTTTAAGAATCATTAGAATCAATGGCTACTTGATATTTGCTTAGGGAATCTCTTTGTCTTCATTACAAAGTATGCTTATAATTACTGTTTCTCATCCATGGTAACCTAAGTCAGTCTAATCAACTACTTTTGAAATTTGATTTGATTTCTATTAAGAAATTTAATTTATATAGTTCTCTATCTATAACCCTATGAAATTTTAAAACTCTTCACGCATTTAGTAATTGGGATTTTTATGTGGAGATAAATGTTTTTATTTTTGTATTGGTTCATTTTTAATAGAATTGATTGATTTCATTTTAATTTTCATTAGGATATATGATTATTGCTGAATGAGAGTAAAAGTACTTACTTGTCATGAACTTCAGGATCTTCACCCGGTCTGGATAGTTTCATGATTGAGGTGAAGGTTAGAAAATATTTATGTTTAAATATTTATAGCTATAAAATTACTTTAATATGACCTTATAATATTTTGCATTTTATTGTGTTATGGTATATATATAAAAAATATTATCTATAACTATAGTGATCTATTAGTAACATGAATTTATTACTTGTTATGTTTAATATATGTTTTATTTATACCTATTCATTTTATTTTTATATGAATAAATAAAGTTTTTGAAGATAATTTTTGGAACTACAAAAATTTTTATCATTCATGTTGAAAAGAAGTGCAAAAGTGTATATTATTTAAAATAAATTAAGCATTCATTAAGGCTATATAATAAAATAATTACGTGCTCTTAAAGAGCTAATATTGCATCAAACTGTCAAAATATTTTTAAGAGCTAATATTTTACCTCCGTGTGTTGCAAAATTTTGTAAAATAAAAATTATTTTTCAGATCAAGAAGATATATGTTGAAGAAAATCTTTATGTGTTTTACATTAAAACCATGGATAGAAATTACATGAGATACTCGTGTTTTTGTATTATAAATATTCCCCGAAGGAATTCATTACATGTATACGATTGACATATGGATAGTGAAAAGAAGTTCATAGTGTTGGCATGACTGGTTAGACCATCTTGAGTCAATGATGATGCAAAATGATTTAATGAAAAATTATATGATTTTATTAAAGAATTAAAAGTTATATTTTAATAATTGTCATCAATATTAGTTCTTTGGAGAAAATATTGAACTAACACCAACTAAAGTTAAGGGCCATTGCATATTTAGATGATAACCAAATAATATATGAGCTCATGTATCACATGTGTGCAACCCGAAGTTTGCAATATTACTTCTTGAAATAATTTGATTGTGCACAATCTCTATGGTATGCAATTTGTGCTAACAATGTTGGTGCATTATATCCTAAGCTTGATTTTCATAGTTTTAGCTGGGATGATATTAAATTGTCTATGCCTATATATGTTATACTTAATGGTTAGCAAAATTATGTCTCCATTTAATTGTTTAATCATTAATATAAGAATAGTTTTACAATAAGCATGTAATTTTATTTGCATCAAGCTAACATGTAAGAAATATTTGTCTCATGTTGATTGAGTCTTAGCTCGATTGGCATGGACATTATTACCAATGTAGGAGGACATGTGTTTGAGTGTGCTGAAGTGCATTATCCTCCTATTTATGGGTTGGGATGGGACTATGGGTAGTTCTAGGCATTATATCAAAAAGAGCAAATATGATCAAAACTTATAATGAGATTGTTCAAAAAATAAAAAGAAATATTTGTAAGCCAATAGATTGCTCAAAAAGAAATATTTGTCTCATGAGAATTTTCATTTATAAGCCAATAGATTTCATCTAAGAATATTTGGAATTGCAATATTTATTTTATATTCCACCATAACGCACTAATATGAAACATCAAGTATGAAGTTAAGAAAAATTAGAATTTTCATTAGATGTTAAAAGTTGAAAAGAGTTATATTTATAAATTTGAAAAAGTATTGTCATATTGAAAATTTTCTCGATATTAGGGGGAGACAAATTGATTAAATAATTATGTCATCAATTTTTTTTTGTGATCCTCACTGATATTATGTGCACAAAGTTTGAAGGATAAAATCATTTGTCAAACATGTTTAGTGATGACATTTAGAAATTGCATATATTAGCTGATACATATACCAACTAAAATGCTCCAAATAATTATGTTTTCCATGTGATAAAAATAAATCTTGGGCATGCTAGAAGCATGATAAACAAGTCGATTCTATAAAATAAAAAATTCTTGAAAGAAAGGAGAAAGAAATGAAGATAATCATATGCTAAATGAGGCAGGTACTTATGAAGGGACCCAACGCATAACTTTTGATAAAACCTAGAAGAGATTTAGGTACCTGAAATTATGAATATAACGAGATATCTCAATCAGTTATTTCGTGACCAAAGATGATGGAGTTGACAAATGGAAATATTATGAAAAAGTGGGGATTTTGAATGAAAATATACTTTAAAGTATTGAGATGAGAACAATTTATCAAAATAAATAAATGATTCTATTATAACTTATAAAATGTATCTTGAACATGAAGTCCTAACTCCCAGAAGGTGTAAAGCCAAGTGGAGTACATGTTAGCATAATAGCGAAAAAAATATACAAGTCATAATATATAGAATTAACTTGTAACACAAACTTTCACAAGACATTTGGTTTTAGTTATGAAAAATGATTAATTTGTTGTGGATGCAATAGTCTGACACTAAATAAAATTATTTATTTAGGTCAAGTGAATTTGTATTTAGCTGATATAAATTATTTGATAATATTGATGCCTGAAGCATAAAACTCGAGTTTCATAAGAAAATCATTAAATGTGATTATGATTTTGTTAGGAGTTTTTATTAATTAATGTATTTATACATATAGGTTATTATCATCATTGTTGATATTAATGTATCAAATTTTATTGGAGTTCTTGAAGAATTTTCAAGAGCAATAATTATTCAGTAGATAAATTTTATAATGATAGTGTATCTAAAAATGAAATTTTGTCTCGATGTGAAGATTGAGTGTTCAATAAGGACAAATTGTTACACAATGATATTATAAAGAATTACTACTGAGTATCCAATAGTGTTTATATAATCAAAATTAATCATGTTAATTTTTCATGTAGATTGGAGATATTGAAACGGAAGACAAATGGTCAAACAATAATTTTATAAAACGATGGTTCTGAAATACCATTTCTTTATGTGCCCAATGCACTTATTGTGTCGGTAATAATGAATGATACAATATGATCTACAAAAGAATGTAGATATAAATGTTCAACAGATTTGTTCAAGTGAGAATTTGACAGATCTTTTTACTAAGACACTCCCTATTACTACATTTGAGAAGTTAATTTTCAATATCAGATTACGTCATTTCAAATATCTTAAGTTATGCTTAAATGAGGGGAGTAAATTCGTACTACATTTTTCTTTTAAGGTTGTGACATGCTTTAAAAGATTATATACTTTTTTTTCCTTCATTAGATTTTTCTCCCACCGGGTTTTTTCTAGTAAGGTTTTTAATTAGACATATCTTTTATACAATGAACATCCAAAGGGGAGTGTTATGAATGCTATTAAGTGGATATTCATTATAATCAACTCTTGACCTTTCTTCTTCTTAGCTCTTCACATTTTATCTCGTTGTAACCCATTTTCTATTTATGTATTAGAAAATAAGAAGTCTAATCTCCCTGTATATATATAGGAGTATACTAATTGTAATAAATATGAAAAAAAATACAATAAAAATCCCTCTTATTCTCATCTATTATTCTTATGTTTTTTGCATTATTATTATTTTATAACATTTTCTAAATTTTTAATAATTTATTTCAGCATTTTCAATTTTTTTCCTTATGATTTTTCTCAGTTTCAACATATTTGTTTCTTTTTAATTATTTTTATGTAATTTAATTAAAGCTAAATTAATTAAAAAAAAATCATATAGGGTAAATTATTAAAATAGTCACTTATGTTTGCCCCATGTAACATTTTAATCACTTTTGTTTCAAATATTACGATTTAGTCACTTATGTTATCGTGTTGTAACATTTTAGCCACTAAGCCGTTAATTGTTGTTAACAGTGTAACGGTAAGCTGATTTGTCATGTTAAATCATCATTTTAAATGAAAATTTTAGGTTAAATTATACAATTGATCCCTATATCTTTTCATTTGAGCAATTTAATTTTTTCTTTTATATTTTTGAACTTTCTTTCTTCTTTCTTTATTTTCCATTCTTTTTCGCTTCTCACTCTATTTTCCTTCCTTCTCCATTTCTTAACATAGTTTTTCTATGTTTTCCATTTGTTAAAACTATTTCTATGTTTTCCATTTGTTAAAACTAATCCCTTTACTTTTATTTTGGTATTGGGTATTTCTTGTACGTTATGTTTAATCTTCATTTTAATTAGTTTTCAATATGTTTTCAACTTAGGGTAACAATTTTGTATTAATATTCAATGAAAATCCAGAATAAAGATTTTTTAATCTTTTTTGCTTATTATAGACAGTTGTGAATTGGGGTTTATGATATTTTACAATTATTGCTGAAGCTATACAAAGGATCCAAAAATGCATTATTGTAGTGATTTTATAGAGTTACTTGGACTTGATATTTCAATGAAGATTCTCATATATTTGGTTAACCCTTTTTATCTCATTAAAGTTAGCTTGGTTTCTAGTTCTTGGCATCAATTTGGTAAGCAAATCAACGTCTTTCGTAGAGTTTAGCTTGGTGTTCTATTATATATCGAAGAAGAATCGGTACTGATTAATTCAATAGTATCAATTTTATTGATCTTACAGTGATCAAAAATGGTATCTGAATTTACACAGAGAGTATGTAATCAAATATATTTGACTTTAAAAAATAAAGAAATAAAAATAAAAATAAAAATAATTAAATTATTCAAAAAAATAAAAATATAGGGACTAGATTTAACAAATGAAAAACATAGAAAAACTAAGTTTAAAGAAATAGAGAAGGGAGAAAAATAGAGGGAGAAGCAGAAAAGAATAGAAAATAAAGAAAAAAAAGAAAGTTGAAAAAAGAAAAGAAAAGAATTATATTATTCAAAATGAAAAAAATATAGGGAGCAATTGTATAATTTAACTTAAAATTTTCGTTTAAAATGATGATTTAATGTATCAGCTTTCTGTTACATTGTTAACTACAATTAACAACTTAATAACTAAAATATTACATTACGATAACGTAAGTGACTAAAACGTTACATTTGAATCATAAATAACTAAAATGTAACCTGAAGCAAACAAAAGTGACTATTTTGATAATTTATCCTATCTCATATATATATATATATATACATTATTTGTATATTTTTAATCATATGACACTATTTTATTAGTGCTTTAAATAGTTATTCTCATTTTTATTTTTCGGTTCGGTTGAGTGAAATATGGAGCAGCAAAGAAGCACATCGGAGTCGTCGCAGAGCCCTAGATCTCCACCTTCACAGCGATATCTATCAGTCTCCGTTTCCGATCCCGTTAAATTAGGCAATGGCGTCCAAGGTTACATCTCTTATCGCGTCATCACTAAGGTAATCCTTCTTTTCTTCTTTCTTTCTTCTCCTTTTAATTTAAATACTGATGATATATTTGGGGGGGGGGGATTCTATTGTTTGGATAGACCAATTTCCCGGAATACCAAGGGTCGGAAAAGATTGTTATTAGGCGTTACAGTGACTTCGTTTGGTTACGTGATCGCCTTTTCGACAAGTACAAAGGCATTTTCGTTCCTCCTCTCCCCGAGAAGAGTGCTGTAGGTAAACTAATTTATCATTTTTCCCCTAATTCTATTTGTTTCATTACAATGAGTTTATGATCAATTCTTTTGAGTGTAGTATTGCTCTTTTTTTTTTAGTAATTCTGAATGTATCTTTGTGGTTAAATGCGAATGCTTGCATATGAACTTTGAAGTAATTTAAGTTTATTGTTATTGCTGTTGCAGAGAAGTTCCGATTTAGTGCTGAATTTATTGAGACTAGGCGTCAAGCATTGGATGTATTTGTTAATCGAATAGCTTCTCATAATGAGCTTCAGCAGAGTGAAGATCTTAGAACCTTTCTGCAGGCAGATGAAGAGGTGATGCTTTTAGGGTTGTTGTTTTGAACAATTTGCTTGAGCTTTTATCTGTGCTTGTTTATATGATAGTAGAGATCATCTGTTAGGATTTTTCTCACGTTGAAAAAGGGGGGGGGGCTTAATCCATTCGTCACGTTTCTCATAATTACAATGTTAGCTTTGTGATTCCTTTAGACACTGTTGACTAAGATACCCTTTACATTTCTATGTGAGTTCTTATCCAGAATACCAGCATTGTTGCTCCATCCAGGACCATGCTGGAATTAGGGATGCTTTTTCTTCTCCTTTTCCAAATGAAAGTTTGATATTAACTTTGTAGTTTCTTTTTCAGTCAATGGAGAGACTGAGATCTCAAGAGACTGGTATTTTTAAGAAGAAGCCAGCTGATTTGATGCAGATGTTCAAGGTAAACGAGTTCATGACTTTGTGATGGCAGTGGTATGACTCTATAGGAGACTTATGCAAATAAAATTGTCTAATGACTAATGAGATTTCCTCAAACTTCAATTTGAACACTTTTTTTTTTTTTCATTTTTTTGTAGTAGAGTTGATTAGGGGAGAAGTATAAACAAAAGCTCTTGCCATAATAATAATTTGTTTCTACAAATTTAACCTGGCTAATTGAGCCAGGTTTAAGGCGAGAAGACCTCATAGGCTCTAACTCAACTTATAAATCTCTCTAGATAACTTGTTGCTTCTTATCTGAAACTCAGAGGGAACTTACCACTAGCTTTTATAATAATTTGGTTTCCCATTTTTTCTGCTTTAAGGTATAACCTTTATTGCACAATTCTTGCCTCTGCCACTATTTCTCAGGCTTGAATTTAACATGTTTATGGTGTTGAAATTCTTATGTTATTTGATCTTGCATTAATTTGTCTAGAAATTAAACAGGATGTACAGTCAAAGGTGAGTGATGTTGTTCTTGGAAAGGAAAAACCTCTTGAAGAATCAAATCCTGAATATGAGAAGCTTAAACACTATGTTTTTGAGCTTGAAAATCATTTGACTGAAGCTCAGAAGCATGCATATCGCCTTTTAAAGAGACATAGAGGTGAGGATTTTGATGCTCTGAGCATTTTTTATTCTTGTTTATGTCCTTCTCATGTGTTTATTTCATTTTGGTTTGAATACCAATTGAACAATTTTTTTCATCTTTTTGTCAATGCTCAGAGTTGGGGCAATCACTCTCTGGTTTTGGTAAAGCAGCCAAGCTTCTTGGTGCTTGCGAAGGACAAGCTCTTGGCAAGGCATTTGATGAACTTGGGGCTAAATCCGAGACACTATCAATTAAGCTGCAGAAGGAGGTAGGCTGCCTTTTAAGTTTGAGCCTTTTCCTTTGGTAATTTGTTTTGCAGCCTTTGAGGGCATGCATGTTTGTGGTCAGATATATGATACCCAAACTTTTTCATATAAGTGGTTCACATAGGTAACATTATGTTTCCACAATCCTTGAATTGACTACAGGCCCATCAACTCTTGATGAATTTTGAAGAACCCATGAAGGATTATGTCCGTGCTGTCCAGTCCATAAAGGTGCGTTAGGCTGCTGTCTTGTGTAATGTTTAATGGCTGGCATATACTAATTAGCAGGCATAGCTTTCCATGGAGAAAATATTGAAGAACAATTTGTTTTCTAGCTACAATGATTAAATCAGTTAAGTAGGAAGGAAATAATATCGTGGAATCATTGATGGAGCATCTTCTGAACTGAGCTCTATTTTTATCTTTTTTGATAATATTGATGTGGAAGGTTTATGACAATTCCATACGAGACCCACTTGCATTCATGTTATGACAGGTCACAATAGGAGAGAGAGCTAACGCATTCAGGCACCAGTGTGAACTGGCTGAAACAATGAAGTTGAAGGAGATAAATCTGTATGCTTCTAGTCTTCCATATTTTACTCCTCTTTCTTCCTCCCTTTTCTTTTTAGCTATCTATTGTTGGCGGACTCTTTGCATGATACTTTGATATTTGCAAACAAGCAGCATATTTGACAATCTTTATAATTTTTATTTCGTTTGTAATTTGAGAATATTTATTGTTTGCAGTGACAAGCTCATGCTAACACGCTCTGATAGGGTGGGAGAGGCTGAGCAAGAGTACAAGGAGGCAAGTCATTTTATCTTATACGCCTATTGGGTCTAATTGCTTTAGCCTCTGCTAATACAAGTATTGTGATTGCAGTTGAAGGCCGAGAGTGAGGAGGTGACAAGAAGATTTGAGGCAATTGTGAGACGGATGAATGAAGAGATAGTTCGATTTCAGGAACAGAAAACACAAGATATGCGGATTGCCTTTCATGAGTTTGCGAAGGGACAGGCTCGACTGGCAAAAAGTATTGCGGATGCCTGGCGAAGTCTCCTTCCTAAGCTGGAAGCTTGCTCTGACACTTCCTGACCTAATGAATTAGGAGTAGTAAGTAGTAATGACCTGGATGGTTTTCTTATATTTGAGGGATGGCAGATTAGATCTTGCATTGTAATAACTTGAACTATCAGGAGCTAGGTCTACCATTATTTGCTCTACCATTCATTGTTCGTTGGGACTCTTGGATTTTCTTTGTACAATTTTAGTGTCTAGGTTTTTTTTTTTTTTTCACGTGTAAATTTAGGCCTTTTTTATTATTCAATAAAAAGAATTTCATTCATGCAATTAATACAAGTAATCATCACTATTGAAGATAATTAAAATAAAAATCAAATTAAGGAAAAAAAAGGAAAAAGATTTGGTGTTTTTAAACTTTACATGTAGGATTCGGAGTTGACAAGTGTCTTATAACGATATAGTAAAATATTAAAATAAAAGATATACATGTCAATTTTTTAGAATTGCTTGTGGAATAAAAAAAGTACACTAGTCGTGTATTAGATACTAACTCAAATAAAAAGTAATTAGAATATATAATATTTCAAATAAAAATAATTAGAATATATAATATTTAAAAATAAATTTTAAATCATAAATTAAATAATTGTATTATATTAAAAGATTATATTTATACAATGTTTAATACATGGACTTGGAGATGTAGATTCGGAATTTTTATTTTTCAAATTTCATTGCTATTATTTTGATTGTCAAATTAATTTGGATGTCTAAATTATTTAAACAATTAAAAGTTTTTATAGGTAAATTATCTAAATAATTATACAATATTTATTGTAAAGTGAAATTATTTATTATAATTATTAATAATTAAAAATAGCATAAAGTAATTCTAAACAAAGTATAAACTAAAACTAAAATTAAAATGAATAACAACATACTATGATAAAGTCAACTTTTAACGTTA
Organism: Gossypium hirsutum; assembly: GCF_007990345.1. Classification (NCBI taxonomy): domain Eukaryota; kingdom Viridiplantae; phylum Streptophyta; class Magnoliopsida; order Malvales; family Malvaceae; genus Gossypium; species Gossypium hirsutum. Next base: position 34,711,473 of record NC_053440.1, read on the forward strand.
AAGAATATAATAATAGGATTTTTATTAAAATCATTTTTAAAAAATTGACTTTCATTTTTAGCAAAAAGATCTCTCCATAAGTTGATATCATATGTAACGTTCTAAATTCAATAGTTACAAAAAAGTTAAAATTGAATTGTATTGAGAATGGGTGATACACTTGTAACACCCAAATTTCTAATGACTTGGAAATTAGGAATAATTGGAGGATTAAATTGAAAGAAACCATAAGTTGGTGACCTCCATTAAAAGAAATGGGAAGGCTGGAAACTAAATTGGACATGGTTGAAAGCATAACTTGTTTCGGTTAGGATGGAACCCACCGGTTCCTTAGTGGGTGACATAATAATTAGCGATGGATGGTTCTCCTAAGGTTGATAATAGTGCAGGAAGGGCTATAAATAAATGGGAGATGGCTCCTAAGGATGATTTTTCTCCCCGGCTTTATTTCAATTTCTCTTCACCTTCTTCAGTGGTTTTGAAGAAGAGGAGGCCATGGAAGGTTCTGCAGGAGCAGACTTCATAAGGATTAAGATGAAAAAGTATGGACACCGGCAAGCGGGTAAGGTTCTTAACCCTTCTGTATACGTAAAAGTTAAAAAATGAGGTAATGGATCTTTAGAACTGTTTTAAGGGTTCTACATAATATGAAAGTTTAAGCTTTTAAGATTAAATGCAACTTTAACCATTTAGTTATAAGTTGCTGCTAGGAGAATGGAAGCTTTGGTGTTCGAGAGAAGGAATAAGCTATGAAAACGATGAAGTTTCAAGTAAGTTCCAAACTCCAAGCATACAGTTATGGTCTACGTTGTTTAAGTATGCCATGGAACATCCTGAGATATGGCCTGGGAGTTTGTACATCGTAAGCAGGGTGTTCGCTAGTAGTATGGTAAACTAGTGTCTTCTAGAAGACTTTCAGCAGAGTTCGCCAGCAAGATCGATGAAATAGTGTATGTCTAAGGACGTGGTAAGGAGTGTTTTCCAATTGTTTCGCGAGGTGGGGTTCGCCAGTTGGTTTGGCAAGCTAAGGTTTGCTAGTTGGTTTGGTGAGTAGGGGTTTGCCAGTTGGTTTGGCGAACTAGGGTTTGCCGGTATAAGTCGAGTTACACTTGAATTAGAAAGTTGAATTGTTTTCCAATTATGGCATTATCCATGCACGTAACTTTCTCCTAAGTCAAGTAAGGTATACGAAGAGTACTAAAACACTTAGTGCCTATAAATTAAGTCATTTCCATAAAAAAATTTCTCTTATTGACTATTATTTTGTCAAGTCCCTGTTTTGAACTGAAGCTCTCAAAAACCAAGGTAAGCCTCTATTCTGCTAGGATTAATTGTCTAGGGACTAGGTTCGCTCATATGTTTGAATTTTGTGTTTTGTTAAGTAATTTATGTTTATGTAGGTTTCGAACTAGCTGGACCATCTACTAGCAAAGACAAAGGAAAAGCAAAACTTTTTTAAATTCTCAGCTAATTGGTGATTGTTCAGGGATTGCCATTTGTGTGCGAACCATTATGTTTTCAGGAGCTTAGGGTTTTTAAAACTAAGTTCCAAGAGCAAGGTTTTCTATAAACCCCGTTTTCAAAATATGTGATTATGTTTTAAAGATATGTTTTATGCGTGTTTCTACGTGAGATTATGTTTTAAATGTTTTAAGATATGATTTCAAGCATGATTTTACAAACTATGTTTTTGTGAGTTGCTATACAAGCTTTATGTGAAAAGTATTTTATGCGAGCTCTTTATGTGAGCCTTACGTTTGATATATTGGCATGCCAAAGGATTGTGACTACTCACCTATAAACTCTGTGATTTGGGCATTGAGGCCTTGAGACATGTGGAGAGATAAGGGAATGTCGAGTTATGCTCCATTCAAAGGGACATGTTGGTGTATAGGAGAGTGTTTTGCTTTATGCTACACTTATGGGACTTGTTAAGGACTCTCTGAGTCACAAGTGAGGCAATATAAGGAGATTCACTTATCCAACAGTAAGATATGACAAGTATAAGAACATGATATATGTTCAGGAAGAAGAACAAACACAAGGACATGTCAAGTACATGACTATGTTTTATGTTTTCTTACGAAAACAAGACAAGTTTTTAAGTATGATTTTCAACAAGTACATGTGAAACTATTTTACAAACTTATATGTTTCTCTAACAAGCAGGTAACTGCAAACTGGGTCTCACACCTTTTCTGCGAGCTAGCTCGGGATGTGGTTTTCAAACTAAGCTTTGTTTTAACTCCATATTTTAAGCATACTATGTTGTTTTCTGTATATTCACTGAGTTCTCAATGAACTCACCCACTCTTCTCTTACTTCATAGATAAGTAGATCGCGAAAGGTAGTGGCGAGGTGATTGATCCAAGCAAGGCTAGTTAGGATGGGTATCATCGAACGCTGGGAAAAGGCAATGTGGTTAAATTCTTGGGATTAAAATCGTTATATTAGATGACTTTGCTATTATATCACACAAATTTTCCTTAAGCTTATTTTATTTTCAATTCTGCAAACCATGAAGTTAATTATTTATTTCTTTAATTATTGTTGACTTCCTTTCAATATGAATAAAGTTCTAAGCTTCATTAACCTTCCTTTTGTGTGTGACCTGTTATGTTATTTTAATTTTGACTAAGCATAACTTAACTCTTTATGTGAACCAGTTTTGATGAAAGGTATCCATGCATGCGACCCTTATGTGTTTACGACCCCAAAATTACTTGTGTATTTTATTCAAGTATACGAACCCTGAAAATCTCGAGTTTTTACCTCATGCGAACCTTTCCTCTTTATGTACATTTTATGTGCTCACATGTTTTATATTCCATGCATGTTATTATAAAATTTCACTGTATTATGATAACTTAGCACATTTTTATGCTGTATCCATGGTGTATTGGAGGTTAGGTTGGGAGTTAATGGTGAGTCACTCTGGTGGCTAATGTGGCACGCCGAATTTGGGTTGAACCAACTCGGCCAGGTCTGGGGTGTTACATGCCATGTTTGTGTAAACATGAGATATGATGAGATATGCATACATTGCTTATTTGTGGGAAAAACCTGCATAGGATAGACGAAGTTAGGAAAGGAAATGAGGATTGACCTTATTAGATACCACCTCGAGTGAAGCTCCGGGACTTACGGAGAGAACATTGCGGTGTTCAAACATTAAAGTTAGGTGGTGTAAAAGAGGTAATGGGAGGAGGATTTGAGAAATAAAATCATGGAAAAGAATTTACCACGATGACAGTATCTACTAGTCCTTCGAGGTGACACCGTGACAACGGTATATAGCATAAGACCATAGATGAAATATGCTATGGCAATCTCGCATAAGGTATATGGCCACATGGTACACGGTATAAGGTATACGGTGTAAGACCATAAATGAAAGATGCGATGGTAGCCAAGTATGATGAGTAAGACCATGGATGAAAGAATCTATGACATCATAAGGTAGTACACCAGGATGGAAAAACGGTATAAGACCATGGATGAAAGACTCCATGGCATCCATAGAGGTAGTCCGCTGAGACAGTAAACACAGAATAGAGATAGTCCGCTGGGACAATAAACACAAAATAGAGATAGTCTACTGGGATAGTAAACATAGAATAAAGATAGTCCATTGAGACAATAAATATAAAATAGATAGTCCATTACGACAATAAACACATAACAAATAAAGTCTGTTAAGACAGTAAACACGAGGTAAGCCAACTAGGACAGTAAACAGAGGGTAAGTCTGATAGGACGTAGAGAACAAGGAAAAAAGGTATAAGACCGTAGCTCAGCTATGGAAACCCATAGAGTCTACCATAGAACAGATGCAGAAGTACGCAAAGACCTCGAGTGAAGGGTATACGACTGGAAACACGAAAATTTATGTGTTTTTACATGCCCTTTTTATCTTAAAATCATGCTATTTCGGTTAAATTCTTTTCGAAAAATAATTAAATATTATAAAATAATTAAATTATGTTAAAAATATGAATATGATGAATTTTAATTAATTTTATAGTTAATTTTGATTAATTTTTACTATTTTCGACAAATTCGTATAAAGGGCGAAAATTGTCTCGGCAGACAATGCTCAAAGAATAATACCAAGAAGCAATTTGAAGCATTGAGGCAAATTTATTTCCAGCCTAAGATGGTCCAAAAATGTGTGTTAATTCTTAATATAATTAATTTTAATTTATTCCCAATTTAATTTGGGCTAAATAAATTATTATTAATTAATTATGGAAAAAATGGTCTAGTTGAACAGCATTGGTTGAACCGAATCTAGTGAACCGAACCAGCCACCAATTGGGCTGCCCAGAACTACCTATATGCTGACCCAAATCAGAATTTTAGCTGACTAAATAAGCTTGCAAAGAAGCCCTTGAAGAACTTTTAACCTTGCATTCAAATACCTCTAAAAAATGTGACTTTATGGATTTGCCCCAGGCTATTTTTAGCAAAGTTGAATCTCTCAACTTTGCCATGTGTGTGGCCAGCCAAGGGGGGCCTCTTTGGCTGATGGAATTTTCTATTTTTAGTAGCCACAATCAGCTATAAAAGCCACCCCTTGCTGATCATTCAAATCATCCCTCACACTCTCATTCTGTCTTCTCCTCTCACTTTCTCTCAACTTTTCCTTCCCATTTTCCCTTTTTTTCAAGTGCCGATTTCTTCTCTTGGGAAAGAGGTCATCATCAGCCATTTTTGAGCAGCAATTAAAGTGTTCATAATCCACCTTGATAGCCGAGGACAATAGAGAACAAAGAACAGAGAAATCAGTCAAGCCACAGAGAAACACCGGATTTGCTTCTTGTTCCCTATCTCTTTAAATTTCGTTGTTGTTTTGACAAACATGTTTATGAATATTTATGCTATTGAAATGGTTATTTTAATCAATCTAGCTTGAATTTAATCCGTGTTGGGTTGATTATAATTTGACTGCTTGAATTATTGAAATTGTGTTTGTGCTGTTATAGGCCTCGGTAAGATGCTTGATTAAGTAAAATCATGCCTAAGCTATTCTTGCAATATTAAATGTTAGATAAATAATGAATTAATTATTAAATCGTATTGAAATTGTAATTAGTCAACACAATACTTAATTAGTGCATGTTTATTCTCTAAAGTAGCTGAAGTTAATTTAGCATTGTATTTGGCGATACATATGCCTTGCATAACTTGCAAGATTATTGTGATGAAACTGTTTCAAGTAGAAATACTCTGTTACCTCACTTGATCTTTTATATGCTTGTGAAGATTGATAATCGCTTGGATTGACATTGAAAAATGTTCAAGAGATTGATTAATTTAATAAGTATGTATGAGCAGTAGTTAGCAAATTACCGAGTTGCAGTGAATTTGTTCATAGTAGTATAAACATAAGTTTAATAATTCTAAGTTAAAGGAATGTAATTAATCCAACACAATTATATCATCTTGCTTAAACCTTATTTTAAATTGTGCATTAGAACCTTTTTATTTTTAATTTTTTTACTTAGTTTTTAATCATCTTTAAACCAAAATATTTTCCATCCCCAAAGTGTTTTAACATTAATTTCATTAATATTTTTTTACAGTCCCTGTGGGTACGATAACTCGACATTTTCTTGTTGCAATTGTGTACACTTGCACATTTTCGTCGTTCCAAGTTTTTGGCGCCGTTGCTGGGGACTATTTTTTAAAAAAAGTCATTATTTGTGAATCTGTTTTTACATTTTGGTTTATTTATTTTCCTATTTAAATCTTTACTTACTTAATCTTTCTATGATTATTTCAGGTGTTTATGAGTATTGACTAGATTATCGACTTACTCCCTGTGGACCCTAAAATAGAACGAACCTTTCGACAACGAAGAAGACAAGCAAATAAGAGAAGGACCGAAGATATAAACTTTGAGAATATGAATCAAGGAAACGGAGCAAACCTTGCTCAGAATCCTATCCTTATTGCTGATGATAGGGATAGAGCTTTACGACTGTATGCCGTGCCAATATTTAACGATCTTAATCTAGGTATTAAGAGACACGAAATTGAGGCACAACAATTCGAGCTGAAGTCAATTATGTTCCAGATGCTTCAGACTGTGGGCCAATTCAATGGAATGCCTACTGAAGGTCCTCATCTTCACTTAAGATTCTTTATGGAAGTGAGCGATTCTTTCAAGTTAGCTGGAGTACCCAAAGATGCATTACGACTGAAGCTGTTCCCATATTCGCTAAGGGACAGAACTTGTGCCTGGTTGAACTCATTGCCACCGAACTCCATTTTTACATGGCAAGAGTTAGCTGAAAGATTCCTCATGAAGTATTTCTCGCCGAGCAAGAATGCCAACTTGAGGAATGAGATCACTGCCTTCAAACAAATGGATGATGAGTCCCTATATGAGGCATGGGAAAGGTACAAAGAGTTATTACGAAAGTGCCCTCATCATGGAATCCCACATTGCATTCAACTTGAGACATTCTATAATGGTCTCAACGCTCATACGAGGATGGTAGTGGACGCCTCTGCTAATGGTGCTCTCATTTCTAAGTCTTATAATGAGGCTTACGAAATTATTGAGAGGATTGCTAGCAACAATTATCAATGGTCAACCAATCGAGCAGAATCAGGAAGACGAGTCGCTTGAATACATGAAGTGGACGCTCTCACTTCACTCGCATCTTAGGTATCTTAAATATCCTCAATGCTTAAGAATTTTACCACTAATGGGTCTAACAGTTTTCCAACCCAACCACCTAACAAATTTGAGAATATAGCCTGTGTGTATTGTGGGGAAGGACATTTGTTTGAAGAATGTCCATCGAACCCCGAATCCGTATATTACATAGGTAACCAAAATCAAAATCGAGGAAGGGAAGGATTGCAATCCAACTTTTATAACTCATTGTGGCAAAATCACCCGAATTTTTCCTAGAGCAACCAAGGGGCTGGAATCAGTAACACTTACACCCACCCTAGACCAACTCAGTTGCCTAGTTTCCCCCAACAAGTTTAGAAACCAATCCAAGTGGAACCATCCAATAGCTTAGAGAATCTATTGAAGGCATACACGGTGAAAAATGACGCCACTCTAAGGAATTTAGAGAATCAAGTAGGCCAGCTTGCTACTGAACTCAGGAACCGACCACAAGGTGCTCTACCTAGTGACATAGAGAATCCGAGAAATCTGGGGAAGGAACATTGTAAAGCGTTGACATTGAGGAGTGGAAAGACAGTAGAGCTTAACATTGTCGAAGTTGAAAAGGAGCCAATTGACGCTCAAGATTTAGAAGAAGTTCAACCAAGTGTTGAAATTCCAGTTTCACCAGAACCAGAATCTGCAAAACCCGACAAAGTAACCTCAGGACCAGCTAATTCTGATCAACTAACAATGTTGTTTGATGTAGAATTGCCGCCAAAGACGAATCAACTAGAACCAGTCCCAGTAATGAAACCACCACCACCCTACCCTCAAAGACTTCAGAAACAGAAGCAGGAGATTCAATTCAAGAAGTTCCTTGACATACTGAAGCAACTTCACATCAACATCTTTTTGGTTAAAGCACTTGAGCAAATGTCAAACTACGTCAAGTTCATGAAAGATATCTTGTCTAAGAAACGAAGACTTGGAGAATTTGAGATGGTAGCTCTGACAAAGGAATGTAGTGCATATTTTTAAGACAAACTACCCCCAAAATTGAAGGATCCTGGATGTTTTACCATACCGTGCAACATTCGAGCAACATATTGTGGTAAGGCATTATGTGACTTAGGTGCAAGTATCAACTTGATGCCTATGTCAATATTTAGAAATTTAGGGATAGGAGAAGTTAGACCAACTGCAGTTATGCTTCAACGAGCAGATCGATCCTTAGTACATCCAGAAGGAAAAATCGAGGACGTATTGGTACTTGTAGATAAGTTTATCTTTCCTGATGACTTTGTAATTCTAGATTTTGAAGCAGACAAAGAAGTACCAATCATCCTAGGAAGGCCGTTCCTAGCAACTGGAAGGACCCTTATTGATGTGCAGAAGGGCGAGCTCACTATGCTTGTTCAGGATGATTAGGTAACATTTAACGTCTTTAAGTCTATGCGATTTCTTGACACAATGGATGATTGTTCTGTAGTGTTCGATTTAGAGGATTTAATAGTGGAGAAGGAACTCAACTGTGTTGAGGACCCACTGGAAATAATTTTGACATTGGATCCTCAAAATGATGAAGAGGATGATGAATACTTAGCTTTGCTAGAAGCTAATCAAAGGGGATTTAATCCGCAATCCTGTTTTGAATCTTTGGAGTTAGAAAAGAGGGACTATTCCCAACTAAAAGTGTCGATCAAGGAGCCACCTAAATTAGAACTCAAGGTATTACCTTCTTATTTAAAATACTTTTATTTAGGTAACTACTCTGCCTGTGATTGTTTCAGCAGAATTGACCACTAAGCAAGAAGAGAAACTTATCTTAGTTCTGAAACAATTCAAGAAGGCCATCAGATGGACCATAGCTAATATTCGTGGTATTAGTCCATCTTTATGCATGCACAAGATTATCCTAGAAGATGGAAAAAAAGGGATGATCGATGGACAACGGAGACTGAACCCCATCATGAAAGATGTAGTAAAAAAGGAGATTATCAAGTGGTTAGATGCGGGTATCATCTATCCTATCTCAGATAGTTCATAGGTAAGCCCAGTCCAGTACGTGCCAAAAAAAGGAGGTATCATGATCGTAGGGAATGAGAACAACGAGTTGATTTCAACTAGAACAGTTACGAGATGGAAAATCTACATCGATTACCGGAAGCTGAACAAGGCGACTAGGAAAGATCACTTTCCTTTGTCGTTCTTGGACCAGATGCTGGATAGACTCGCAGGACGAGATTAGTACTGTTTTCTGGATGGATACGTAGGGTATAATCAAATTATAGTAGCACCGAAAGATCAACACAAAACGACATTCACCTGCCCGTACAGTATGTTTGCATTTAGACGCATGCCATTTGTTTTATGTAATGCACCTGCTACATTTCAAAGATATATGATGTCTATTTTTACTGACATGGTTGAGAAATATTTGGAAGTTTTTATGGATGATTTTTCAGTATTCGAAGATACTTACGATGATTGCTTAGCCAATCTAACTAAGGTACGAAGGCGATGCGAAGAAACGAATCTTGTACTCAATTGGGAAAAGTACCATTTTATGGTACAAGAAGGAGTTGTTCTAGGGAATCAGATAACGAGTCATGGGATCGAGGTAGACAAAGAAAAGGTAGATGTTATTGAGAAACTCCCACCTCTAATATCTGTAAAGGGTGTTAGGAGCTTTTTGGGCCACGCCAGTTTTTATCGAAGATTTATCAAGGGCTTCTCTAAAGTTGCTGAACCCTTATGCAAATTATTGGAGAATGACTCTATAGTCAAGTTTGATGAGAAAAGCTTAAAAGCCTTTAACGGTTTGAAGAGTCGATTAGTCACGGCACCCATAATCGTCACAACAGACTAGGATTTACCATTTGAATTGATGTGTGACGCAAGTGACTTCGTAATTGGAGCTGTCTTGGGCCAACGAAGGAATAAAGTTTTTCATCCCATCTACTACGCAAGTCGAACCCTAACAGGAGCTCAACTGAATTATACGGCAACAGAAAAAGAGTTACTTGTTATTGTGTTTGTTTTCGACAAGCTTCGATCTTATCTGGTAGGTACCAAAGTGACTGTCTATACGGACCACTCGACAATTAAGTATTTACTTGCGAAGAAAGACACTAAGCTGAGGCTGATCCGATGGGTACTTCTACTTCAAGAGTTCGAACTAGAAATTCAAGATCGAAAGGGAGTCAAAAATCAAGTAGCAGATCACTTGTCTAGGTTGGAGCCACAAGAAGGGAATTCTCCTCTTATACCAATTCAGGAGACATTTCCCGACGAACATATCTTGAAGGTAAATCATGTCCATAATACCCCTTGGATTGCTGATATTGCTAATTATTTAGCTTGTGGTTTGATGCCAATTGATAAGACGTATCAACAAAGGAAAAAGTTTCTTCACGATGTGAAGTACTATTTTTTAGAAGAGCCATATGTGTTTAAAAAGTGTGCAAATTAGACGATCAGGAGATGCGTGGCAGAAGATGAAATACCAAAGATTTTATACCACTGTCACTCAGCTCCAAGTGGGGGACACTTTGGAGGTACACGTACAGCGGCCAAAGTATTGTATGCCGGATTCTTTTGGTCAACACTATTCAAGGATGCATATGCTTACGTGAAGAACTGTGATCGATGTAAAAGGGTTGGAAATGTCACCAATAGAAATGAGATGCCTCGAACAAACATCATTGAGGTAGAGTTGTTCGATGTATGGGGTATTGACTTTCTTGATCCTCTGTCTTGCGGTCACAAGTACATACTAGTAGCAGTAGACTATGTGTCTAAGTGGGTCGAGGTTGAGGCATATCTGACAAACGATGCTAAGGTTGTGATGAAGTTTCTGCAGAAGCATGTGTTCACAAGGTTTGGAACCGTAAGAGCTATCATCGATGATGAAGGATCCCACTTTGTGAACTAGTGGTTAAAATGGTTATTAGACAACCACAGAGTGAAGCACAAGGTTGCAACAGCTTACCATCCGCAGACAAATGGGCAATCTGAACTGGCAAATAAGGAGATCAAAGACATACTCGAGAAGGTAGTCTGCCCGAACCGACGAGATTGGTCCAAAAGACTAGATGATGCTTTATGGGCTTATAGAACAACATACAAGGCACCTTTAGGAATGTCACCCTATAGGTTGGTCTTTGGGAAAGCTTGTTATCTACCTCTGGAGTTAGAGCACAAAGCTTACTGGGCTCTTCGACGACTCAACCTTGATCTTAAGCTTGCTAGAGAGAAACAGATGCTCCAACTAAATGAGCTAGAGGGATTCCGAATGTTCTCATATGAAAATACCAAATTACTAAAAGAAAGACTCAAGAAATGCATGACAAACGCATTCGAGTTAGAGAATTTACAGCAGGTCAGCAAGTCTTGTTAATTAATTCCAGATTGAAGTTCTTCCCAGATAAGTTAAAATCACGTTGGTCCGGTCCATTTATGATTCAACACGTCTATCCATATGGAGTTGTTGAACTCCAAGGTAAGGGAGGTAATTTCCAAGTCAATGCTCAACGTTTGAAACATTACTACGGAGAAAAACCTGAATGGGATCAAATCTTTTTCAGTTTATCAGATATTTAAATTTTCTTGTTTTTAATAAATTATTTAGGGTATATTTTCGGGTTTATTATGTTTAAATAAATTCTATCTAGGAGATTGGAACTTAAGCGGGACCGCTTGTGACCCCTCCAATCTTCCTCGGAATTGATTTTTACATAATTTTTCGAGAAATTATTCCTTGAATGACGAAATAAATTTTTAATTTTTCAAATAAAAGGGTCAAATTGTGATCCAAGTTTTAAATTACAACTTAATTTTAAATTTTCATTAAGTCTAGGGAATTAATTGAATTATTTTTAAAATTTAGTCGCTCTTTTTGTAAATAAAAAAATTAGGTGCCTTTCTTTGTGAATATTTTCAAAAAGCATCTAGAATAAATATCTTTAATATTATTAATAATTTGATAAACTTTAATATATAATTATATTATTTATAATTTATATATTAATTTTTATCAACTTAGCTTAGAATTAGGATTAATTAGGAATTTTTTATTTCTGCACAATAAAATAAGAGATGGGAATCAAAAGTAAATATGGAAAAGTAGTAAAGTTTAAAGTGTGGCAATAGGTATATACATGTCTAGGATTGGATCTAGGAAGAGCTTGGTACTTAAGCAGTCAAATTGACTCACTTCCTCTTTTCTGGAATCCTACCTGGTGTATAGTATCTATTCACTTTAAACAATGAGGACATTGTTCATTTTAAGTTGGGGGGACCGAAAATTGAAATTATTTCCACTCAGAATAAAATTTTTCTTTTAATTATGAATATGATATATTTTTGTACAATAAATTTGAATTTTGTTAAGTAAGCTAAATTTAAGTATGAATAAATTTGTTAACTTAATAATGACATGAAATGTATTTCTAATAAATCATGCAAATCATACCATAAAATTTTAGTTCTTTAGGAAAGTTAGGCATGCATGAAAGTTTAAGTCTTTAGAATTGACTTAGTAGTTTCTTGAGGCGAAATCCTAGGAAGCATGGAACATTAAAAATAATTTAGGCAACTGCTGTTTGGATCGTTTGAGCCTTTCAAGTCAACCATGATGAAATTTTTATCCTTTGAAACCCAACTTTGAAACTTTGTGGCCTAATTTAATTTGAACCCTTACTAAGTTAGCCATCACTTTTCTTAATTATCTTAAAAATGTCTCAAACACTAGACTCAGTACTATTCAGAGTATTCTTTGAAAATAAGTTTGGTGGAGTTGCAAAGCAGTATGAAATGCTCTAAAAATTATAGTACATGCAGTAAAATACTAAAAAAAAGCATATGTACTTGAAGTAAATTGCACTAAAAAGCATGTGAAAAGGAAAGAAAAGTTGATGTATTGAAGGTAATTATTTCGAAAGGTCCGATACAAGCTGAGTCTAGGGTTTTTTTTAAACCTAAAATTATTTATCTTTTACTTACACCTAAGCCTAGCCACGTTACAACCTTGTTAAAGACCTATTGATTCAAAGTTCCAATGTGACCTACATTAGTGGAGAGAAATTTCTCTGTTCAACATATGAAGACATCAGTTAAGCTTAATGATTGCAGTTTAATTTTGAATAAGGGATTAAAATAAAATTGGTAGGGATTAAGATGTCTTTATTAAGAAACATTTAGTCTAATTTTTCTATTGTAGTTTTTGTTGAGATTAATTTGAACGATACATATACTTGAGTAGCATAATTATCAAATTTCTTGTTTTTGAGCATAAGTATATTGATTTCATGATTTTGGGAAGAATGTTGTTCTGAAAGAGATTTTCAAAAAGTGTTTCCGAGAAAATTTTGTTCAAATTTCTGCATTACTCGGGAAAAACAATGAATTAAGTTTGGGGGTGTGGAAACACGAAAATTTATGTATTTTTACATGCCCGTTTTAACTTAAAATCATGTTATTCCGATTAAATTCTTGTCGAAAAATAATTAAATATTATAAAATAATTAAATTATGTTAAAAATATGGTCATGATGAATATTAATTAATTTTATAGTTAATTTTGATTATTTTGACTATTTTCGACAGATTCGCACAAAGGGCAAAAATTGGCTCGGCAGACAATGCTCGAAGAATAAAATCGAGAAGCAATTTGAAGCATCGAGGCAAATTTATTTCCAGCCTAAGATGGTCCAAAAATGTGTGTTAATTCATAATATAATTATTTTTAATTTATTCCCTATTTAATTTGGGTTAAATAAATTATTATTAATTAATTATGAAAAAAAGGGTCCAGTTGAACTGCATTGGTTGAACCGAATCTAGTGAACCGAACCAGCCACCAATTGGGCTGCCTAGAACCATCCATATGCTGACCCAAATAAGCATTTTAACTGACTAAATAAGCTTGCAAAGAATCCCTTGAAGAACTCTCAACCTTGCATTCAAATCCCTCCAAAAAGTATGGTTTCATGGATTTGCCCCAGGCTATTTTTAGCAAAGTTGAATCTCTCAACTTTGCCATGTGTGTGGCCATACAAGAGGGGTCTCTTTGGCTGATGGAATTTGCTATTTTTAGTATCCACAATCAGCTATAAAATTCACCCCTTGCTGATCATTCAAATCATCCTTCACACTCTCATTCTCTCTTTTCCTCTCTTACTTTCTCTCAACTTTTCCTTCCCATTTTCCCTTTTGTTCAAATGCTGATTTCTTCTCTTGGGAAAGAGGTTCCCATCAGCCAGTTTTGAGCAGCAATTAAAGTGTTCATAATCCACCTTGATAGCCGAGGACAACGGAGAACGAAGAACAGAGAAATCAGTCAAGCCACAGAGAAACACTGGATTTGCTTATTGTTCCCTATCTCTTTAAAATTTCGTTGTTGTTTTGACAAGCATGTTTATGAATATTGCTATTGAAATGATTATTTTAATCAATCTAGCTTGAATTTAATCTGTGTTGGGTTGATTATATTTTGCCTGCTTGAATTATTGAAATTGTGTTTGTGCTGTTATAGGCCTCGATAAGATGCTTGATTAAGTAAAATCATGCCTAAGTTATTCTTGCAATATTAAATGTTACATAACTAATGAATTAATTATTAAATCGTATTGAAATTGTAATTAGTTGACACAATACTTAATCAGTGATGTTTATTCTTCTAAGGTAGTTGAAGTTAATTTAACATTTGTATTTGGCGATACATTTGCCTTGCATAACTTGTAAGATTATTGTGATTAAACTATTTCAAGGTAGAAATACTCTTGTACCTCACTTGATCTTTTATATGCTTGTGAAGATTGATTAATCGCTTGGATTGACATTGAAAAATGTTCAAGAGATTGATTAATTTAATAAGTATGTATGAGCAGTAGTTAGCAAATTACCGAGTTACCGTGAATTTGTTCGTAGCAGTATAAACATAAGTTTAATAATTCTAAGTTAAACGAATGTAAGTAATCCAACACAATTATATCATCTTGATTAAACCTTATTTGAAATCGTGCATTAGAACCTTTTTATTTTTAAATTTTTTTACTTAGTTTTTAACCCTTAGTTTTTAATCATCTTTAAACCAAAATATTTTCCATCACCAAAGTGTTTTAACATTAATTTCATTAATACTTTTTTACAGTCCCTGTGGGTACAATAACTCGACATTTACTTGTCACTTTATTACTTGTTGCGATTGTGTACACTTGCACATTTTCGTCATTCCAACGACCAGTGCACCGAGAATAGAAAATCGTGTAGGTGGAAAACGAGTTAAAAGTAAAGTGTAAGTAGTGACAAGTGGATCTTGAGGAATCCGAGAAAAGTGATGAAAGCAATAAATATGTAGAAGCTAACAAGGAATGGGTAATGACCCGACAAGAATTAGAGAAAGATAGGTCGTGCGGGAGCTGGCCTAAGTATGGAAAAGTAAGAACGGAAAATCATTCGAGGATTACAAGAAAGGATATAAAATCCAGAGCCACTAGGAAGTGCTCGATGAAGTGGTATGCAAAAAGCAAACCTCATGAAAGGGATAAGAATACCATTCTCAAGATAAGGATTTTGTCCAGGGGGCAAAATGTCTATCATGATTTTTCCTCATTGAGGAAAGTCTATTGCGAGTACGCGACCATAAGGATAGCCATAGGGCGGAAACGACCAAGTGGGATGGCAAGCTCGTATAGTCGCGGGAATGATAACTTGCTAGTTCAGCTAGACCGATCAATCTTCACTTGTAGGACAAGTGAGTCCCCAAGTAAAGAATAGAGTGAGGGGCGGATTACCGAAAGTAATCCCCCACTGTTACCAATAGGATAGAACAAGAATGGGTTCGCCAAAGCGGCAAGGTCTGTCATAAGTCAGCATAATATGAAAATGTCAACAAGTCCTTCGGGACTATGGTATTGAAATTAGGAAGTCCCTTAAGGGCTAGTTTGACTAAGGATTTCCATTAAGGAAAGAAAGGAAGGATAAGAGAGAAGGAAGGATAAGACTCGCTGATATATCAAGGTACCTGGATTATGATCAAGAGGAGAGTCCGACAAGAGGAATGTCTTATAGTGACTCAGTAGCTCAGAGAATCGGGTGGAGTCCACCACCCTGACACAAAATCTTGCCTTGAGCAAGCAATGAGTATTCATGTTTATTTTATTTTACATTTGCTACCTTAGTACGATAGGGTTAATTTATGGTACAATAAAGGAACTCACTAAGTTCATTCGAACTTACAAGTGGTTGGCGAATTTTTCATGATTTGTGAGGTTGATCGAGGACTTCGTGGAGGGACTAGCCAGGCAGTGATAAGAACGGGGATCGCAAGCAACTAAAGTCATGTACATAGAAAGGGGGTACCATTAGAGGCTTCACCTTAGGATTGATCATGGAATAACCAAACGATGTTCTTAGGGTCTGGGTTTTGAATTAGCTATCCCTAAGTTTAGGAAACCTTAAGGGTCTCAATGTAATAAACAGTTTGATTAGATATAGGAATTTGAGAGATTAAGTATTCAGTGGCTTAAGGCCTTAGATGTACAAATTATTATTTTAAATTTCATTATTTAATTGGTTTTATTATTAGTCTACTTTATAGCAGTTAAGATAGCAAAATTAAGTATAGGTCTATTTGTGATGATCCATACTAGGATCCGGCGGATGGGTTGGGCATTACAACACTGCATATGGTGAAATTTACAGTAGGTGTGAATCTTTCGAGTTCAAACATCAGTGTTGGTTGGGCAACCAAGAAAGTTCATATAAGATCAGATTTACCACCAAATGCGGATGATCTGACAGTGGAAGCAAATGGACAATAGATACAGATTTCGTGCATCTCTAAGGCGTCGTGTAAATCAACGTTACTAGGGGCTTCATCGAATCGTATGCAGAACATGGCCATGGAGAAAGATTTTTCACTCATATATGGGGATGTGGTCATAGTGGTGGTGGATGGTATTTCATCAATAACATTCTCGAATCGAGTATAGGAGTACATTGGATGTAAGATGGTGAGGAAAATTGTTGTGAAATTGTTAGGCAGAAGAGTAGGATTTAATGCTTTATTTAATAGGGTTTCTTTGATGTGGAATCCTAGGTACCCAATTGAAATGATGGATGTGGAAAATGATTGTTTTTTTAGGTTTCAAGATGAAGACTATTTCAATACGGTTTTAGTAGGGGCCCATGGGTAATATTTGGCCATTACTTATCTGTCTGTCCATGGTTGTCGGATTTCTCGATGGCCCAGAACAAAATTGAGTGTTAGGTGGTGTAGATTAAACTTCCGAGTTTACCTAAAGGGTACTACTCGGATTGTCTTCTTAGAGTGATTGGGAAGACGATTAGACTAGTGATAAAACTGAATGTGCACATTGTAACAACCCATTTTCCAGTGGTGTTGGAAATAGTAGTTTTGGGACCACAATTCCAATGTATGTGTCTGTAAATATTAATTACTTAATATTTATGATGTCCTTAAGGTTGTATTAAATTTTGCTTAGGAAATTTTAACATTTAGATAATTAATTAAGTAAAAAGGACTAAATAGTAAAAAACTATAAAAGTGATTATTATGTAAATTTTATGTCATTGGAAGGTTCAATTAAGTAATTGGACCAATGTGTTTATATAGTTATTGGATGATGATGGTGTCATCCATGTTAATTAGATTAATTAAGCTTAATGGTGAGTTAATTAGTGTTTAATCTAAAAGATGTTCAAAATTACAAAAATAGCAAAATATAAAAGTTAGAATAAGTAAAGAAATGAAGAAAAAATAGGTCATGTTCTTCATGTTTCTCTCCATTGTTGTTTTCACCATTGATTAAGTTTGGAAATTTTAGCTCATTTGTATGAAAGTGTTTCTTGGCCCCATTTTCACGAATTTTATGTTTTTGTGATCATTGTTTTGATATTTAACTAGTTTAATGACTAATTTGTGAAGTTATCAAAGTTTAGAAAAATTCTCATTGATGTTCTTGAAGTATTCTTGATGATTGTTCTTGAATATGAAGCTTGAAGATAATTTTGATCTAAATTGTAAAGTGGTTTTTATTAAAATTTCATGTTTAATGATTAAATAGAAAATAAACTAAAATAGACATGGATTTTCTTGATAAATTCATAAAATAAACTAAGCCTTACAAAAAGGCTTACTCGTGTTATTTATCTTATTTCCTTGTAGATAGCATGTCGTGGAAATTGGGTGATCAGATCAATTCGAAGAAATCACAGTATTTGGATATCTTTAGGTAGTTTTTGGATCGTTTGCTTTTGGCTTATATGGAATGTAATAGGTCAAAATGTATATGTTTTGATTGTTTCATATATATGGTAATGGTTAGATGGATGAAATGATGTTTACATTTTGTAATAGTTATATGTGATCATGTTCTAGAAATTATATGTTTATGGTATTGTTATGTTATTTGGTCACTTGGAGTAAACCTTATATAGGTGGTTTAGTTGTGGTACGTATGAATATGAATGAATGAGTAGAGAAATGGTATGTTTTGACTTGAAGGTGAGGTGGTTTATGAGTTTAAATGCAAACTATTTGGTAAATGCTTTTGACACGAAACATAACTTTGATTGTGTATTGTTTAGGTGTTTGAATTGTGGTATCAATGAGGGCACATTGGTTAGACACTTAGGATGAATGTTTTGGCATGTTTTAGGCTTGTTAAATGTGTTTTTAAGTTATGGAATTGGTTGGTTTTGATTTGGCTTGGTACCTAAGTTTTGGATGGAAATGTGCCTTGTTTTGCAAACTTTTTAAGGTACACACAGTCTAGGACACGGGCTGTCACATAGCTATTTACACGGTCGTTTTTCCAGTGCAGGTTGGTCCACATGGGCATAGAGGGTTACACAGCTTGGCGACACGACTGTGTGACCTTGAACCACACGGGCACAAAGAGTTACACGGCCTGGTTAGATGACCGTGTGACCCTGAGCTACACAGTCACGTTGAGTTATATGACCTTAAATTACACGGGCATAGTTAGTTACACGGTCAGCGTACATGGGGAGTGAAGTAGCCACACGGGCGTGTGAAGTAGCCACACGACCATATTTCTGAGCCAAACCATTTGGGCTTTGTCATACGACCTAGCCACACAGGCGTGTGATTTCCTTTTTTAAATTTTCTAGATTATTTGTTTTGTTTCAAAATGACCCTGATTGTTTTCAAATTATTTTTAGGGCCCCGTAGGCTCGATTTAAGGTCCATAAATGTAATTCTATCTTGATTTATATGAGTTATGGAATATTATTATTTAGTTTTACATAATTGTTTCCTTTTTAAGTTAAATGTTTTGTACTACAACACTTAGTAACCCTAATTCGATGATGGAGACGAGATAGGGATGTTACGTTTAGTATTATCAGAGCTACGATTTAGTCAATTCTTGGACTGAACGTAGCTTGTTGAAGTCTAGAAATTACATGTTATATAAACCTGTGATAGTGTAATATTAATTGATCCGATCTAACCCCTGTTTCTCTTATTGATTTTAAAGATGTCGACAGAATTTGATCGTGTTGACACTAATGAAGTTAATAGTAATGTCCCGACTAATGAACAAGAAGCAAGTTATAGTTTACCGTTTCCACAAATGCCTAAAAATGAGGTTAAAAATGTTTTCTTTGGTTTAATGGGTCTGTGGTTCACTGAATTTATGTGAACCAACCCAGTGGTTCCACAACCTTCACCTCCTATTGAACCTTCTGTGATACCTCCACCTCTTTAAACAACTGAAAAAAGTCGACTGATTCCTATTGACAAAGTTAGAAAATGTGATGCTGAGGAGTTTCGGGGTAAAACGAAAGATGATCTGGCTAAAGCTGAGTATTGGCTCGAAAATATTCAACAAGTCTTTGATGAGATGGCCTATTCCCCTAGTGATTATCTCCGACGTGTTGTGTCTCTATTAAAAGACAAAGCTTACAAGTGGTGGTAAACGTTAACAACAGTGGTACCGAGAGACAGTATTAATTTGGACTTCTTCAAGTCTAAATTTAAAAAGAAGTATGTCAGCAAACGATACCTAGATCAAAATAAAAAATAATTTCTTGAATTAAAGTATGGAAATAAATCTGTAGTTGAATATGATGGAGGGTTTGTGTATCTCAGCAAGTATGCTAATGGAATTATGCCAAACGAGCAAGAAATGTGCATCTGTTTCAAATATGGATTAAACGAAGAAATTAAAATGATAATTGGAGGGATAGAAATACGATCATTTGTAGTTCTATCTGATCGAGCTCAAAAGATGGAGGAATTTTATAATAAGAAGAAGTAAATAGGAAAAAAGGCTCAGGAATTTAATAAAAGAAGCTTTTCTAAGTCATTTTCTGAATTACCGTCAAAGAAATAAAAAAAGACTTTAATCGTGACACTTCAACATCTAGGTTTTCGAGTAGAAACAAATCGATTCAGCGTGATTCTAAAAATCCAGTTAAGCCTACCAATAGTCTGAGAAGTGTTCGGAATACTCTGAAGCTAGTTTGTAAACATTGTGGAAAACGTCACACTGTAAATGTTGAACCAATTTGGGTACGTGTTACAGGTGTGGCTCGACCAATCATTTTGTGCAAAATTGCCTGAGAGTGGTAGGAGATGATGAAGAATGAAGTGATAGACAGATGTTGACACCTCATAAAGGTAGATGTCCTAGTCAGAGTAGTAATACTAGAGCTAATCGTACCGGGATGTAGCAGGCTGATCTAAAGTTAGAGCACCTGCGAGAACATACGCTATTCAAGCCAGGGAGGAAGCTTTCATTCCTGATGTTATTACTAGTATATTACATCTCTTTAATGTTATTGTATATGCACTGATTGACCCTGGGTCAACTCACTCTTATATTTGAATTACATTAGTAATGGGTAAGAATTTGCCTGTTAGTCAACTAATTTTGATGTTCAAGATACAAATCCATTGGGTCAGAGTGTGATAGTTAATTTGATATGTTGTAAGTGTCCACTGAAAGTTCAGGGCTGTGAATTTCCTACTGATTTGATGTTTTTACCCTTTTTGGAATTTGATATTATTCTGGGAATGGATTGGTTAACATTACATGACGCTGTGGTAAACTGTAGATTGAAACAGATTGATTTGAAATGTCAAACGTGTGAAATAATCTCAATTGAATCAGATAGATCAAGTAGTGTTACCAGAGTTATTTTAGTTATTTTAGCAAAGAAACTGATTAGTAAATGTTTTGAGGCATTTCTGGCTTATATACTTAATATACGAGATTTAGAGTTGTAGTTGGATCAGGTATCGATTATAAAAGAGTTTACAAATTTGTTTCCTAAAGAGTTACTAGGATTGCCGCCTGAACATGAAGTTGAACTTGTTAGTGATCTTACACTTGGAACTGGCCGATATTGATCTCACTAAATTGAATGACACCAACTGGATTGGAAGAACTTAAAGCACAACTGTAAGAATTGTTTAATAGAGGATTTATCCGACCGAGTGTGTCTAATTGAGGTGCACCTATGTTATTTGTAAAAAAGAAAAATAGGTCATTGAGATTACATATTGATTATAGGCAGCAGAATAAGGTTACAATAAAGAATAAATATCCTTTGCCTCATATCGATAATTTATTTGATTAGTTTAAAGGTGCAACCGTGTTTTCAAAAATAGATCTCAAATCTAGATATTACCAGTTGCGAGTAAAAGATTGTGACGTGCCAAAAACTGCTTCCCAAACTCATTAAGACCATTATGAGTTTTTGGTGATGCCTTTTGGATTAACCAATGCCCCTGCTGCATTTATGGATTTAATGAATCAAGTTTTCCATCTTTATTTGGATAGATTCGTGGTTGCATTTATTGATGATATATTGATATATTTTAAATTAGAATTCGAGCATGCTCAGCATTTAAGAACTGTATTATAGATTTTACGCGAGAAACAGTTGTACGCAAAATTCAGTAAATGTGAGTTTTGGCTTCGCGAGGTTGGATTTCTTGGTCACGTAATTTCTACGGATGAGATTCGTGTTGATCAGAGTAAAATTTTTGCCATTGTCAATTGGCAAGCTCTGAAAAATGTTTTAGAATTATGAAGTTTTCTGGGCTTAGTAGGTTATTATTGTCGTTTCATTAAGAACTTCTTTATAGTTGCTTCACTGATGACCAAGTTGTTATAGAAAAATGTTGAATTTATTTGGTCAGATGAATGTCAATAGAGTTTTGATCAGCTGAAAAACATGTTATCAGAATCTCCAGTACTGACTCAGCCTGAATCTTAGAAAGAATATGTTTTTTATAGTGATGCATCACTCAGCGGACTAGGTTGTGTGTTAATGAAAGTCTGGACAGTACTAGCATATTCTTCTCGCTAGTTGAAGCCACACGAGAGAAACTACCCAACTCACGATCTAGAATTGGCCACGATTATTTTTGCTTTGAAGATTTGGCTACACTATTTGTACGGTGAGAAATGTAACATATATACTGATCACAAAAGCTTAAAATATTTGATGACCCAAAAAGAACTGAACTTGAGAAAACAACGATGGCTTGAGTTATTGAAAGATTATGATTTGATAATTGATTATCATCCAAGAAAGGCTAATGTGGTTGCTAACGTACTTAGCAGGAAATCATTGTTCACTTGGAGAGTGTTAAATGCTCAGTTGACTTTGAATATCTATGGTTCTATTTTGGCAAATCAAAAACTAAACCATTGTTTCTTCAGTGAATTCGGGAGTTCAAAAATGAAACACAAAATTTCTGAGTTTGTAACTAAATGCCTATTTTGTCAGCAAGTAAAATCTGAGCATCATGTACCGCCAGGATTACTATAGTCTGTCTTGATTCTGGAATAGAAATGGGAGCGAGTCATGATGAATTTTGTATATGGATTGTATGTATCATTGAGAAAAAAAGACTCGATTTGGGTTATTTTCAATAGTTGACGAAATTGGCACATTTCATTCCGGATAGGATAGATTATTTACTTGAAAAATTAGCTGAGTTGTATGTGTCTGAGATCGTCAGATTACACAGAGTGCCGATATCTATTATTTCAGATCGAGACCTGAGATTCACATCTAGATTTTAGGGTAAACCTCATGAGGCTCTAGGCACTAAATTAAATTTTAACACAACTTTTCATCCACAGACAGATGGACAGTTTGAATGAGTAATACAAATGTTGGAAGATATGTTACAATATTGCATTCTTGAGTTTGAAGCTAGCTGGGAGAAATATATGTTGTTAAATGAATTTGCTTATAATAATAGCTACCAATCCAATATTAAATGGAACCATTTGAAACTTTATACGGTAGGAATGTAGAACATCATTGTACTGGTCTGAGTTCAGCGAATCTAAGTTAGTTGGAATTGATTTGATTCGTGAAACGTAAGATAAAGTTTAAGTTATTCGTGATTGCTTAAAAGCTGTATCAGATCAGCAGAAATCATATGCAGATTTGAGAAGAAAAGATATGCATGTTTGATCTATCGTAATTCAGTGTAGCAGATTAAACTATTTTTCACATTTAAGGAGCTTGAATACAAGCATTTTCGTTATGTTTTAATTAAGTTTCTTTAGTTTTACGAACATTCAATAAAATGTGAAAATTGAGTCTTTTATTATCCTTAAGGGCCGAATGAAGCCTAAGGGAGAACTAACGTACTTCGTGAGTGTGCAGGAGACCATCAGAAGGCATTTCAGGCCAATATTAGACGTTATGTCACAACATGGGAGATCCAATGTCACAACATAAAAAGCAGAATAGAGAAAGTGAGAAACTGCCTTCAATGTCACGACATAATCTAAGGATGTCGCGACATACCCCTGAAGATGGCTGTAGAAGAGCATACAAGTTGCTATGTCGTGACACAGGTCTTGGTGTGTCTCGACATCGACTCTATCACGAGAATAAAACACGAAAGAGGGGTTTTTTGGTCTGCACAATCGAACTTAAAGCTTAGGAACATCAGCTAACCTACGGTTAAGGATGACGGCTACCTGAAGGCTATAAATAGACCTCTCTTCGACACATTATAGACATCATTCCATTAGCTCGGATTATTTTCCTAGATTTTAGATTTGTTTTCTTGTTTCTCTTAGGTTTTCATAGTCTAGTTTATTTATTCCTTCAAGAAATATGATTGTAAAGCAAGATCAACTTCTGTGGATTCGTATTATTCAATATCAATTAGGCTTTCTTAAACTTTCTATTCCGCTCCATTCCCCATGATCAATTCTTCCATTCTTTCCATGTTGTTTATTAAAGCGACGAGGAACTAATCCGTAACAGCCCATTTTTCAGTGGTGCCAGAAACAAATGGTTTTGGGGCCACAAATCTAACGAGTAAGTTCGTAAATATTATTATTTAATATTTATGAGTCAAATATGGTTTTAAAAAGGCTTTTGGTGTGGTAATTTATGTTATATGAATGATTAATTAAGTTCAAATAGTAAGACCCTAAAGTCAAGTGGTTTTAGAAAATGAGTTATCATGACCTCGTTTCTAAAAATTAAGACCATAGTTGAAAGACACTATGGCACCATATCATAAATGAGTAAGACCATGACTAAAAGACATTATGACATCATGATTCTATCGAGTAAGACCATGATTGAAAGACGTTATGGCATCACGACTCTATCGAGTAAGACCATGACAGAAAAACGTTATGGCATCACGATTCTATATAGTAAGACCATAGCTAAAAGATGATATGACATCACGAATCAAACGAATAAGACCATGGTTGAAAGACACTATGGCATCAAGATGAGAATAAATAAGACCATGGTTGAAAGACACCATGGCACACTCCGATCATTTGATATCCAGGTAACACGTTTCAAGTGAGGTATGTATCGTAAGTATGAATACGAGTTGAATGTTTGACTAGTATAATATGATAATGTATGTTAATGCCTTGGTGTAATTATATATTCTTATTATGTCTATAAATACATTAAATCGTGATGTTGTAGTGTGTTTAGAGAATTAAATGGTTACTTGAGTATTTGCCTAATATTTGATGTTATTTCATTTGATTCAACGGGCATGAAAAGGAAATGAACGATAAGTATTCAAATGACTTATATCATTAAAATTATGTAAAGGAATGAAAATGGTATGTCAAATAAAAGTATGTCTATGTTCATGAAATTGATGATTTCAAGTGAGATTATTCATGTTTAATGACTTATCTTATATTAATTCAAATGAGTTATGATTTGATGCACTAGCATGTGTTGTTGGTGATGCTTAGGCTTGTGCCAAATAATTGGTTGGATTGTATTATGTTAGTTTTAAAGTTATGCATTGAAATGGTAAAATTTCAAATGAAAATGTGCTTATGTTCATGAAAGGGTGGTGAGGGTCAAAGTATGTAATTTCTTATGAAATGGTTTATCATGTTGTTGATTCCAAAAGAGTTATGTTTAAATGCACTAGCTTGTAGCCATGATTGACGTTATGCTTATGTCTTGTGTGTTATGCATATGAAACGGGTGAGGAAAGGAAATGAAATAGTAAGTTCATAATTGAAATGTAATATGATAAAAAAGGAATGATGAGTTGAATGATGTACTTAAATGTGAGAAATTTACGTATGTTATGGATGAATATGCCTAGTTCATGAACAAATATACTAATTAGTGAATTGATGTTGTTATTTAAGCTAAAGTAAGTAAATGCACTGAAAAGTAAGTAAATGCAATGGAAAGTAAGTAAATGGAAGGGTTCAAAGTCTTATAAAATCCTATCATGTTAAGAATGAAAAATAAAAGTGATATTGATGAACTTACTCATTTATAAGTTGATGGTTATAAAGTTTTATAAACTTGGTGAAATTGGTATAGGTTTATAATTACCCCATAAAGTTCATTATTAAAATGAAATGTTATGTTTAAATTTTATACGAGCTTACTAAGGATTCATTGCTTATGTAGTTATTTTTCCATTACTTCACATATTATCAGAAGCTCGATCGGTTTGGAAGCTCGTCGGAGATCTATCACACTATCAAGTGATTATATTGGTAGATTCTGATGTCTTGATCAATATTATAATGGCATGTATAGATGGATGATGGGCGTCGAAACCATCAAATATAAATTCCTACGACAAATATAACAGTAAATTGAAATATAGAGTAGTAGGGTCAAATCCACATGGACTGGTTATCTAATTTCGCCTTTTCTTGTGACCAGATTCCCTGTCGCGGTCACAGTCGTGCCCATGACTTGTGCGTAGTAGTGCTGAAAAAAAGAAATAAAAATGCGGGGTTTAAATTGATTAAGATAATAAAATAAGGAAATATGAAGTGTAATAAAATAAATAAAAAAATCGATAATGCAAAAATAAATTGAAGAAAATAAAATAACTAGATAAATAAAATATTTTAAAGCTTAGTCTTAGCCTCAGTGTTCTCCAATCTTGAATCGATCCTTGAAACAGATTTTCCCTTCCAAGTGATAAGTTGGTTATAGCAATTGAGGATCCCTCAAACCGCCAACTCTTCCTGTCGTAGTCGATCCCGGTATCGCCTACAAATCGACCCTTATCGAATTTCCAACCACGTGGCACGTACCTGTAATTTAAGACTTCGACAACCTTGTGATCTAAAAAGCCCAACTCAAATTAACGGTCTCAATTGTGTGGGTCGTTTAAATCCAATCACTATTTCCTTTGACGGAATCCAACTAGCTTTTTCCAATTGAACATGCCAATTTTTTCGCGGGATTTTGAATACAGCACAGCTGACTCAACTTCCCAACTGTACGCCAAATGATTCCAACCCAATACGCGCTTTTTGAATTGAAATCAAATCAACTTTGAGGGACGAATTTGTACTATCTTATATACTGAAGAGATAGAAAATACTGAATTTTAAAGTATTTAGTGTGGGTTCATATCTCACGATTACTTTGTTGAAGTGATAACCAGGCTAAGGCTAAAAAAAGTTTAGTTAATCCTGGAAAAAATCATGCTTGAAAATAAATGGTTTAAATGGAATTTTGGAAAGTAGAAAGGGTAAAGGCCTTGGAAGGCAATTAAACCAAAAGGTTGAAAAAAAAAAAGAAATGAAACAGAGAATCGAGTATGACGTAGGAATGGGGAAAAAACTAAAGAATTTTATTAAATGCTAAAGGAAAAAGTGTGTGTTCAATTGGTTGTAGCCATTAGGTTTTTATACAGACTTTTAGTGCTAAAATTTAGCTACATTTTTCCTAAATATTATCACTAAATAATCCTAAATGTTATCACTAAATAATTCAAAATTTAAAAATAAAATTCAAACTAGAGATTAAATTTAGACTAATTACTGAGTTTAACAATATAAAAAATGCTTCAATCTTTATCCAGTCACTTTAAAAAAAAAATCTTCAACCCTTCAATCTTTATCCAGTCATCTTTGTATCTTCAATCTTTCAATCATGCCTTCCTCTTTTCTTTTTGTTCCAATTTAGCCCATTTTTGTAAGAGTTTGAATTCAGCACACTAACTTCATTCCTGATAAGAAAAATCCAAATTTAATAGCATTTTATCCGATAATTAGCCAAAAATAAATAAATTAAAATATGAATTTATCTTGCTATCAGATTTCCCCTACTTAGTCGATGATTGTCCTCAAGCATGATATCCACTAAAAAAATTCATCCTTTTCAAAATCAAAACCCCCTTTCCTAGTCAAGCATACATCAAACAATTAGATGAATAAAAAATAAATAATTGCTAAACTTAATCAATAAGCATTTTATAAAATCTCAAACAGTATGTCAAACTCAACTATTTCACTAAATTAGGCTCAATTAAACATGCGAAATGATCATACCCAATATATACTTTTAGTTATATCTATATACTTTTTTTTTCATTTTTATTTTTTTCAAACATAGTCAAGTGTTTTAACGCGATGTGAGATGACAACCAAGCACCTCACCTCGGTTACTTAACCGGACACGTTCTCTTTATTTATTTTTAACAAATTCGAGACATAATCAAACCTTTTGACGCGAAATGAGATGAAAACCCAAGCACCTCATCACAATTACTCAATTTCATATGTCTCTAATCGATTTATTTCAAGGCAGCTCAGTTAGTGGAGTGTTACAAGCTTCGGCTCGTCACCAAACCTTTTAACGTGAAATGAGATGTCAACCCATGCACCTCATCCCGGTTACTCAACTTGGTCACATTTCTGAATCTTCACTCTTAACCAAGCTATTAGCAAATTTATTTATTTATTTATTTAAACGAGTACTTTCATTAGGTAAGTTCAATAAAACCAACAATTTTCATGAAATATCGACTAAGGCATAACATTTTCAATTCTACAAAATATTCATTGATCAAGCAAGCAATAGTTATTCATGATTCATCCACTTATTTAAGTAAACTAAACATAAGAATTAGAGGTTTATTTCCGAAATGAATTAAAAAAATTATTCTTAGCAAAATACATGCAAAAAGAAATTATGACATGATGCTACGAACCACCCTACTTAGCCCACATTGCCCCTAATGTGCTAAAAGAATAACAAGAGTGGAGAAAAGTATACTCCCCGTGTATATTTAATGGGTCGGAGGACAGTGGGAGTGACCGCGTTGCAAAACAGTAAGGATGCTTGAGATGTTGGCTTCCATTATTTCGAGGCGAGCTTCAATGCAGTGAATTTGTTTGTCTACAGTTGAAGGTGGTTGCTCTTGGAAAACAACGCGATCAAACGGATTAAAATAATATTTTATTTAATTCTCAAACTAAACTAGAATTCAAAATTAAATTAAATAAATAAAATAAAAATAAATGTGTGTTGCCTCCCATAAAGCACTTTTGTTTAACGCCGTTAGCTCGACGACCTGAGTGTTATTCGTTTGGTTTCTCCAGAATTAATTCTTTCATTATGTGCACTTGGAATTCCCCCATTATTGGTGGATTAAGTCGTCTTTGAGCTTCTCTGTTAGGGTTTGCCTTTTCCTTTATCAGAATCCTTAAATGTTCCAGTAACGGTTTGAGTTCTAGTTCCAAAGCTTGCAAAATAAAAGGTAAGAGTTCAGTTTAGAAGGAGAAAGTTCAAAATATTTACCTTAACTTCTAGGAAGTTGTAGAGTCTCCAATAGAATAATGGTTTCACGAATCGGTTCTTTGAACGTCATTAACTCCTCCAATTTATCCATCGTATCGAGGTCTAAACTCTTGCAAAGTATAGTTTGTAACCCATCCTCTTCATGATACTCAAAATGAAATTTCGTTAGTGGTTCAATAATATCAACACTAGAAATATTCAACATTGTACTGGGTTGACCCATCGCCTTATAAACAGTAAATTTTA
Source organism: Gossypium hirsutum (assembly GCF_007990345.1). NCBI lineage: Eukaryota > Viridiplantae > Streptophyta > Magnoliopsida > Malvales > Malvaceae > Gossypium > Gossypium hirsutum. The sequence goes on from NC_053440.1 coordinate 34,740,439, forward strand.
CCACATCACCGTCAAATTCCATAGTGAGGGTTCCACTTCGAACATTAATATTTGTACGTACGGTACTTAGGAATGGTCTCTCGAGTAGAATATCAGAAGCATTTCTTGAATGGTCATCCTCCATATCGATGATGTAAAAATCTGTAGGAAAAATTAGTTCATTTATCTTTACAAGGACATTTTCCAACACCCCTTCTGGATATACGCATGACCTATCTGCCAATTGAATAATCACCCCTATTTCTTTCAAAGGACCCGTATTTAGAAATTTAAAAATAGATAAAGGTATTACATTAATATATGCTCCCAAATCACACATAGCTTTCGTTATGCCAATATTACCTATTTTGCAGGATATAGAAAATATACATTGGTCCTTACACTTAGGCGGGATTTTCCTTTGTAGCACTGCAAAAACATTTTCTCCCACATTCACCCATTCGTTTCCTTGGTGCTTCTTTTTTCCGATACACAGTTCTTTTAAAAAATTTTCATAACGTGGAACCTCTTTAATTGCATCAAGTAAAGGAATATAAATTTTTACCTTTCGGAATGTCTCAAGGATTTCTCTTTCCTCTTTTTCCTTTTTAACTTGGGTGAGCCTTCCAGAGAATGGGGGAGGTACAACAAATGGTTTATGAGGTGTCAGCTCAGTAAGAGCTGCTGGTTTGACTTCCTGTTCAACGTTGTGGTCACGACTTATGCTAGGCACTAGTTCTGACTCTGTTCCATCTTTTACGGTCACAACACTTGCATTTTAGTGTTGGTTTTTCTCGGTTTGAGATGACAATTTTCCTTGGTTCTCCAAATGACTAACCGTAAGTGCTAGCTTACTTATTTGCTAATTTAGTTCTTGGAAATCTGCTTCAGTCTTTTGTTGGAACTTTTCAGTGCTAACGGCTAACCTCTCTACTATGGCTTCAAGAGATGACTTTGGAGGTTGATACTGTTGAGGCAGAGGTGGTCTTGGTTGATATGGTTGATTGTATTGAAGATTCGACCCATAGCTCAGGTTTGGGTGATCTCTCCACCTTGTATTGTATGTGCTTGAATATGGATCATAACGCCTTTGAGGTGGCCCTAGAAAATTCCCAACGACTTTTACTTGAGTAGTTGTGTCCTCAAGTAAAATCAGGCACGAGTCTGTTGGATGATCAAGTTGAGTGCAAATCCCACACAATCCATTTGGGTTCGATTTTCCTGCAAGCATACTTTTAACCACATTAGTAAGTTCATCAATCTTATTTACTATGGAAGGAGTACTTAGCTCATGAACCCTTTTCGTAGGTTCCATAGGTGGTCAATACTGTTGAGAATTTTCAGCCATAGTTGAAATTAATTCCCTAGCTCTTTGGGAGTCATGTTCACAAGAGCCCCTCCATTAGCGCCATCAATCATCTTTATTTCCATTGGGAGTAACCCCTCGTACAAATAATGTAGGAGTGACTATTCAAACAAACCATGTTGTGGGCAACTTGCGCACAAATTTCTTGTATCGCTCCCAATATTCATAGAGTGATTATGGTTCTTTTTGTTGCACTCCGACTATACTCCCCCTTAATTCAGCTGCTCGAGCTGCTGGGAAAAACTTGTCAAGAAACAATCGAGACATATCAGTCTAAGTATTAACAGGACCTGGAGGTAAATAAAATAGTCATTCTGTAGCAAAGTCAGCTAATGAAAAAGTAAAAGCTCGTAGTTTTATTTGATTCTCAATTACTCCTTCTGGTTTCATGCTTAGACAAACCATGTGTAACTCTTTCAGTTGAGGATGGGGGTTCTCATTTTTCAAATCATAAAAAGTAGGCAATAAATGTATTAATTTTTACTTTAACTCGAACGGTGTTTCGCCCGCCGAATAACTTATGCATAGCTGTTGTTGTTCATCTGGTGCAGTTGCAAGTTGGCGTATAGTTTGATCTGCTATGTCGTCTAAATCCTCGAATGAGTAAATATCTTCAGTGTAAGATCCTTCTTCAAAATCAGGTTGTGGTTGTTAACCGCACCGAATTAATTCTCTTCGAAGTGTTCAAGCCAACTTTTCTATCTTCGGTTCAAATGCTAGAGTCCCCGATTCTGACCTGGTCATAAAGAAAAAAAAACAAAAATTAGAAAATTTTCACAAATCCCCGGCAACGGCGCCAAAATTTTATGGGCGTCAAAACCACAAAATATAAATTCCTACGACAAATATAACAGTAAATTGAAATATAGAGCAGTAGGGTCAAATCCACAGGGACTGGTTATCTAATTTTGCCTTTTCTTGTGACTAGATTTGTTGTTGCGGTTACAGTCGTGCCTACGACTTGTGTGTAGTAGTGCTAAAAAAAGAAATAAAAATGGGAGATTTAAATTGATTAAGATAATAAATAAGGAAATATGAAGTGTAATAAAATAAAATAAAATAAAAACAAATTCAAAAATGTAAAAATAAATTTAAAAAAAATAAAATAAATTGGTAAATAAAATATTTTTAAACTTAGCCGTAGCCTCGGTGTACTCCAATCTTGAATCGCTCATTGAAATAGATTTTCCCTTCCAAACGATAAGCTAGTTATAGAAATTGAGGATCTCTTAAACCGCCAACTCTTCCTCTTGTAGCCAATCCCGGTATCATCTGCAAATCGACCCTTGTCGAATTTCCAACCATGTGGCACGTACCCGTAATTTAAGAATTCAACAGCCTTGTGATCTGAAAATCCCAACTCGAATTAATGGCCTCAATCATGTGGGTCATTTAAATCCAATCACTATCTCCCTTGACGGAATCCAACTAGCCTTTTCCAATTGAACACGCCAATTTGTTCCCGGGATTTTGAATACAGCACCGCCGACTTAACTTCCCAACTGTACGCTAAACGATTCCAACCCAACGCGCGCTTTTTGAATTGAAATCAAATCAACTTTGAGGGACGAATTTGTGCTATCCCATATATCAGAGAGATAGAAAATACTGAATTGCAAAGTATTTAGAGTGGGTTCATATCTCACGATTACTTTGTCGAAGTGATAACCGGGCTAAGGCTAAAAAAAGTTTAGTTAATCATGGAAAAATCATGCTTTAAAATAAATGGTTTAAATGAAATTTTGGAAAGTAGAAAGGGAAAAGGCCTTGGAAGGCAATTAAACAAAAAGGTTGAAAACAAAAGAAAAAAGAAGAAGAAATGAAACAAAGAATTGAGTATGACGCAGAATGGGGAAAAAACTAAAGAATTTTATTAAGTGCTAAAGGCAAAAGTGTGTGTTCAATTGGTTGTAGCCACTAGGTATTTATACAGGCTTTTAGTCCTAAAATTTAGCTAGATTTTTCCTAAATATTATCACTAAATAATCCTAAATATTATCACTAAATAATTCTAAATATTATCACTAAATAATACAAAATTTAAAAATCAAATTTAAACTAGAGATTAAATTTAAACTAATTACAGAGTTGTAACAATATAAAAAATACTTCAATCTTTATCCAGCCAATTTAAAAAAATTTCTTCAACCTTTTAATCTTTATCTAGTCATCTTTGTATATTTAATCTTTCGATCAAGCCCTCCTCTTTGCTTTTTGTTCCAATTTAGCCCCTTTTTGTAAGAGTTTGAATTCAGTGCACCAACTTCATTCCTGATAAGAAAAATCCAAATTTAATAGCATTTTGTCCGATAATTAACCAAAAATAAATACATTTAAAATACGAATTTATCTTGCTATCAATGGATTTGTGTATAAATGATCTAGTTGTTGTTTTGATATGTATAAGTGTTATTATGGTTAATGTACTTATGGTATCTTGATGGTTGGTGTTAATATGGTTAAGTTAATGCATGATTTTATGACCAAAGAGGTAAGTTCGACATGTTTGCAATATGGTTAATTAAGGTATGCTTGAATATGAAATTTAGTTAAATGCGTTTGTATGAAAAATGACCAATTGGGTATATGTTGGTGTAGTTCAATGTGGTCAATTATGGTATAACTTGGTATGAAATTAAGCTAAATATATATGGATGAGTTGTGGTCAAATATGTGTAAGTTTAGGTATATATGTGTTTGAGATGCATGAGAAAAATGATTCAAATGGTAAGTTATATTGACATGGTATAAGTCAAGTATGGTATGTTTTAAAATGGTAGCAAGGTGACCAATTATGCATTTGTGTGGTTAAGTTGAATGCTTGCTTTTGAGGTGCCTTATATGGCATATTGGTTGAATGAAATTTGGTTATTCGAATTGTTCATATTATATATGTTTTGGTATGTTTATGATGCCTTGGTCATAAGTGCAAAATGTGTTTAAGTACAAGCTTGAAAGGGGTGATGTAAATGGCCTGATTTTAGCCAATTTCATGTCCACAAGGGCGTGTGTCTCAACCGTGTGTAACACATAATGTAGCATCCCAAAAATTGGGGGTTAGTAGAATCAGATTTGTGAATCGAGAGAGAGTGGTCATGCCTTATTTTTTTAGATTATCTATGCATTTTTAGGAAATAAATGAGGTATTGGTTTGATGGTTAAGTGTTAATGAAACGTTTCTTGAAACCTAAATCCAAATCTCATTATCTCGCATCATTTTTATTATTTTGAAAATTTTGCCTTAAACCCTAGTATGTGACATGCCTTGTTTTTAAAATAAATATTGTAAAATTATTTCAAGAATGAGGAAAAATCCTAATGGTTAAAAGAAATATGAGAAAGCATGGAAATTAAATGAGGTTTTAAGTTTGAATCTTTTCCCTTGCGAAATAATTAAATTTTGAAAAATCCCTTATTTTTTTAATGTGTGTGCCATCCATACCCTTGAAACCTAAGTATAAATACAAATTTTATTGTACTTTTCAGCATTTAATTCAATTTTTCCCTACCCTATCCGTTCACCCTCTTCTTCTCCTCTTTTCTCTTCAATTTTCTTTCTTTCTCCCATTATTGTCGTCGCCTACACCTTCCATTTTGCCATCTCTTTCTTCTTATTTTTGCATCAAGATTGTGAATCATCTCCTTTAATCTATTTCTTCCATTTATCCTCATCTAAATTAGCCCCAAATCTGAAATCTTGAACCCCAAGATCGATCCCAAACATTTCCAAGAAAGTGTCATTGCCGTTTTTCTCAACTAGCTTGGGTAAGATCTCTATTCTCTTCAATTTCTTGATTAATCTTGGAAATTTAAAACAAAAATTTCTAGATATGGAATTTGGTGGATTTTAAGTGATTTCAAAGGTATTTTTCTATATTTTAATGAAATCTCAAACTGATTTAAAATTCAGCCCCATTTTTGGCCACCGCGGATGGTAGTGCGTGCACCTATGGGCAAGAAAAGGGGCTATTTTGTTTCTCGGTTCTTGCTTATATTTTTCCAGCATTAATTTGAGTTCTTGAACCCTCATAATTATATTTTAAACTCATTTCAATTATGGAAAAACTTTCTTGATCGATTGGTCATTTGAAACCCACTAATCGTGAAGCGTAAGTTCAATTAAGGGTAACTAGTTTGTTATTTCGACATAGTTGTTGGGTAAAATTTATGAATTTATTAAATGACAGAATTTAATAATTAATTAGCTACTGATTTTCTAGTATATTATTAATTAGGTGCTGACCCAAACGCCCCAAATCATCTGTAAAGGCAAAGAACGATTGTATGTACGGTTTGCATCGATACAGTGTAAGGAATCTAACTAGTTTGGATTCATAAAATAGTTATAATTTCAAGTATTGGTCTGAACTCATAATTGGTTCTTTGGGGGCTGGTTTAGTGGTAAATTTATTGAATTTATACTGAATTTTGGTTTAGGCTCGTTTAAGGAATTATTAAGGAAAATTGGAAGATTCGCTAGTGTGCTGTGAGGAAGAGAAGAATAAAATTGTTTGAAAATGTTAAATATCATGTTATATTTGATAAAATTTTGCTGAATGGATTGGATTAATAGCCAAATTATTTATTTTTTGAGTGGCCGAACCAGGTATGTTTCGAGCTTTAAAATATTGACATGTTGGCAAAATTTCTAGTTTGATAATATGAATGTTTGATTGAGTTTGTAATTGCATATTTGAATTACAAGATATGAGAATGTTTGATTGAATGATATAATGCATTGAGATATTAAGCTTATATATGATTTAAACGTATGAGATATTTGTTATATTGTGTACTGAAAAGGGTGTTATTTATGCACAACGAAAATCCGTAAAGTATGTGAAATTGATCGATATTGGTTGATACCAACACAATGGTAATTTGAAAGATTGGAACACTGTTTACATTTACTAAAAATATGTTATTATTGAGGACATGCTGAGATTGTGTGACACATTTCATATGCATTAGGTTGGGATTTTGTGGTTGATAGAGGAGTTCCGTGGAGTACCGGTGGCATATTCAGTTTGCATTATTCATAGTCAGTGCACAGCACTTAGAGTAATGAGGGGAATGGCGATTTATAGCATTTTTGCTAGCAGCTTGTCTACATTTTTACTGGCAGAATTTTCTGCATATTGTTATTGGTGGTTTTAACCACAATGGGCTTAAGCCCATAATGTTTTAGAGTTCGAATGACGGGCTCTAGAGAACTCGTGGTGTGTAGCAGATGGTATGGGTAGGAACCTTTTTGAATTGCATCATGCTCACGACATTCGAATGTTATTGATTTATGATATGTGGTGTATTGTGTTATATTAAATGGTATCAAAATTAATAATTGTTACTCGAATGAATGATGTCCCATGCTCATACACCGTTTGACATCAATTTTATATTGGCTATGTAATGATATGAAATCCCTATAAGGGTTCTATTTTCTTCTGTTAAAACTAATATGTTTCACTGTATTTAATTTTTTTTGCCCGTTTGAATAATTACTCGACTCACACTGAGCTTTTCATACGCTCACGCCCTAATAGTGTTTAACTTTTCAAGTAAACCTCAAAATTAGGACTGAACTCGACATTCGGAGAATCACCTTAGACCTCAGACTATTTTTAATAAGTATTAATCAGTTTCTATTGGTTTTGGTTTGTAAATTTTTTTTTAATTATTTCTGGTCTGTGGCTTGCTAACTTTTATTCTGAGATTTTTGCATGCATGGATTACTCAAGCATAATAATTGGATAATGCATGATATCGGGCTTAAGTAAAATTTGATATTGTTCCCTAGTTTCCACTGCATTGCAAAGGAATCATTTTTGAAAAACAAATCGATAACGCAACTAAGTTTCTAAAATTACTTGAAAAATGGTTTTCAGCTACATTAGTTTAACATCGAGTTTTTTTTCCTTAAAGAAGAGTGACAAGCAAACGATTTTTCTAAAACAACACTATCAACAATAAAATAAATCATGAGTATACACGACCTAATGAATTAATGCTTTTAAGCTAACTCAAAGTACAACTATGGTTTTTTTTTTAAAGTTTATTTTAGGTCTTCAAAAGTAACGTAAGTTAGCTTAGTCATTTTAGTGGCTAATATAGCCTTCTCAATCTAGCCGTAATGTCTAGGCCCGGTTTGGAAGGTTTTAAAGGGTTGCAGGTTAGAGAGTTACACGGGCACAGACACGGACTGGGACACGACTGTGTGTCCCTATTTCAAATGTTACACGGCCTGAGACACGGGCGTGTGTCTCAGCTGTGTAAGTCACATGGCCGTGTGACCCTTGTAGTATGAAATTTTCTATCTTTTTCCTTAATGTTTCAAATGTTTCTGATTTAGTCCAGAATCATTTCTACAGTATTTCTAAAGCCTTGAGGGATTGAATAAGGGACAATATGTTTATATTTGAATGAATTAGACCATGATTTATGAAATGATTGAATGTGAATGTTTTTAAGTTACTTTTACAGTAATGCTTCGTAACCTTATTCCGGCGACAGATACGGGTTAGGGGTGTTACATAATCCTTCTATGGGGGATTAGCGAGTAGAGGCATGATCTCTTAATTATTTTGTAGGGTTACTCAACGGATCAATTTTATGGAAAAGGAAGAACGTGAAACAAACCCTAGGCTTGACAAACTTGGGAAGTCATCAAGATGGGAATTAACCCAAAATTAGTATTGTCCATTCGTGAACACTTTTATACCAAGCTAGTTCTAATTGTGAGGTCGGAAGATAAGTAGTTCTTGCTGACTCGTTATGTTAGTGGAAGATCGGAAGATCCTGCTAGGGTAACAGCTAGTTAGTTGACGAGGAACCCAAGACGACAGTTAATTAGGATTGTCGAAGCGAGCTGATCATCCATCCTCAAATTTGATTCACTTTATTTATCTCTATCTCTCACATATTTAATTTCTGTTTATGTTATGTTATTTTATTTATTTTACAAACCCTAAACATATTTCTTATTTTACTCTCATATTATAACTGACTTAAAGTATTAATTAGATCTTTAATTGTTGAGGTTAAGATTGATTTAGTAATCGCCTCTATTGGGTATGATCCTCGGAGTACTCACCTACTTTTTTGTAAAATCTATATTACAACTCAACCAGTATACTTGTGGATACCGCCCCATAACTCTCTATTTTATTACAGTATTCACACTCTAGACGCTAGTACATTCGGAGGCGGTCAATGTTACAAAACTAATACAGACGAAGCTTACTGCAGAGATTACTTCTTCTAGTTGAGTTCGTTTTACAAGCCTACGACGATGGACTACCTGGAATGAGGGAAGAACAAAAGGGGAAATTCATAAGAACTTATTGAGCTCCAGTAAAGAAAACTCAACACTTAAACAAGAACAGAATTACACTGCAAGTTTATAAACACAAACTAATACATTGAGCTCTACACGTCGAGACAAATAGGTGAACACTCTCATATCATTCGCGAACACTTAACCATGGCGGATAACCTTTCAGCCAACTCGAATATCGGGCATATACTTTCTTACATACCTACAAAGAGAGCTTAGACCTTAATAGGGTTGACATTCTTCAATTAACCCAATTCTTCCTAACAATTACTTTGGTTCTGAGACATCTTATTAGGACAATTCATAAAATCTTTCAAAATTCCATTCTCATAAGGGCTGATTCTACATGCCAAACAAATTACTTAACAAATACGCTATGTTTTCAACATAACAAACAAACAGAGTCCAGACTTGGCTATTTGGCATTCAAATTTTCTTATCATAATTCATTCATATCAACAACACATATAGAGTCATGTATACTTGCTCTTCTTGATACATAGTACATAACACATACGAAGTCATAATGGCTTACTCTTTTTATATCTTAACGTATAACACATACGTAGTCACATTAACTTTCTCTTTTATATCCTTCCTTGGGTTGAACCTCAGATCCCTTATATCAGAACAGATCTTACGTATCTTATCATTTCAAAAAGCTACATGTTCCCATGAGTTTAGGGCTCTCTGCCATGGTTAACAAGTACGATGTCCTACCGTAGGCAGCACCCATATCGCTAGGCTGGCTAGCAACTAACATGTTCTACCAAACCTAACACTCATGCCAACTGGTTAGTAACTAACATACCCTACCAGTGGTTGCCAAATTGGTTAACAACTATCACATCTTACTAGTGGCCCATTATATATTCCCACCTGGTTAGCAACTAGCATGCCCTTCCAGTGGTCACACACATCTGCCATTCTAGTTTACAACTAACATGCCTTACGAGTGGCCCATTGTATCTGGATACGAAGTTCATACCCCCAAGGAATTCATATGTTTTTCATGCTACGAACATGCACACACAAATGATTACATGCAATGGATTCTCAAAATTCTACGACACTGGTCTCACTTGAACTCTAGCTATAACAATCACACTTCTACTACACTCAAGACAAAATGCAACATAGAGAAGAATAACACAGTCTGGATACTCACTAATGATCTCAATGAAGTTTTACTATATTATCACTTCCACTACTCACACAATCCTTTCTTACTAATCGATCACTCTCTATTACTTCTCCATCAAAGAACTATTCTTAATAGGATATCAGAGTTTTTACATAGCAAAAGAAAAGAGAACAAGAACCCCCACTATAAAGGTTTTCACTAATATTTATATCTCATAGTTTTCTCTCTCAAGGCTAACACATGGATAACAAGTAAATCTGATTCACTACATAATATGGCCAACATAAACCTTATAGGTAAATCATACCTTAAAATCATCATTAAACATTTTTTAAATCTTAACTGAATCTTAACAAAGACTTAACTAAAACTAAATAGTAAACACACGTGAACTAACAAAAAATAATCAGGTCCACAACCCAATAATCCATTACTGGCATACTCAGTCAGAAGGACTTAACAACTAAAACTTGTTGAAAGAAACATTGATTGGTAGGTTCCTCACTACGACTACACTAAAACACAAAAACTACAAACTTATACTTTGCCTCAAAAATGAACTATTATAGACTTACCTGAATAATGAAACAGACCGCCACTCATGGCACACAAACAATACAAATACCACACTGGCAGTTTAGACACAAATCAGCCTTACCTTGACTTAATCTTAGCTAACTATCCACCTATACAACCAACAAATACGACTACACCGGTGGGGTATTACACAACCCATTTATGGTTATAAGGCCTTCGATGATGGTGCTAATATGGGGCCAAAAGTAGTCGTTGGTAATTTGGAGAATTTGGTTATTCAGTCCATTAATGTCTCGACTATTATGGACAAGGGCAAACACAAGGCAATTTGAATAGTGAAAAATCAAATTTTAGAATCAGTTAAAGAGAAAGGAAATGGGGTTTTCAATTTTGGGAAATCAAGCAATGTCATTTCGTGTCCTTTATCGAATGACAATAATGTTGGGGGTATGCTGTGGGGAAAGCCACCTAATGATGGTTCTGGTGGGTTTCTTCAAAATTCGGTGGCAATGAAGGACCTAGTTCAGAATTTGGAATGAAGAGTCGAAAGAACACCGATGGAGGACGACGAGCCGTCAAGAGAAGAGGTTATGGAAGACAAGAGCGTCTATAATGACAAGGTTAATTGTTGAGTTAGTTGTTCGATTATGGGGTTTGTTTTATTACTATTCTCATTTATTTTTTTTTTGATACAAAGATTCTCTGTTGGAATTGTTAAGGATTTAGGCATCCCTGAATCCATAATATAGTGGATGAATGAATTTTCTCTTTATTTTGTTTGCTTGTTTGAAACTTGGGTTATTGGTGCTAAAACAAACGATATTATTACTAAAATTGGGTATCCTAATTTGTTTCAGGTTCAAGCCAATGGGTTTGTTGGAATGAGGATTTTCTAGTGGACGTGCTAGATGTTTATTTGTAGGTTGTATAACACCCCGAACCCAAGACCGACACCGGAGTCGGACACGAGATGTTAACAAACTTTGAAAAATTTTTCCAGACACTGCCCAGTCTGAGTACTAGTCGCTTCAAAAATCAGATCTTGAGTTTCACAACTCGAAAATCAGTTTTATGATTTTTCCCTGAAACTAGACTCATGTCCCCACCTATGTATTTTTTTCTAGAATTTTTGGTCGGGCCAATTAGTACAGTTTATTAGTCAAAGTCTCCCATGTTACAGGGGTCGACTACACTGACCTTTTCCCATTACGACTTGGATATCTCTCAGCACAGAGCTTCAATACTGATTCCGTTTGTTTCTATGGAAACTAGACTCAGAGAGGAATCCATACATATATGGTATGACCCCTAATTATCTCTGGTCAATTTATAGTGAATTTCCAAAGTCGGAACAGGGAATCCAGAAACTGTTCTGGCCCTGTTCCACAAGAACCCGAATATCTCTTACTGTACTGTTCATATTATTGTTTCGTTACTTTCATATGAAAGTAGATTCATCAAGGTTCGATTACATAATTTATTCACTATTTAATTCCACTCCTACGAATTCTTGTGATTTTTCCAATCCACACCACTGCTGCTGTCAGCCTCTGTTTTCAAAGTAAACCTTACCTATTTTCGGGGTTTCATGGACCAACTAGGGCCTTGTCATACATATGCCCACATATGATCATACTTAGCCATTCCAATGGCTGATCATTTGCTCAACACTTCCATTCCAACTATAGTTACATCATGAAACCATCTATACATTCATAAACACGAATGGTCTAATGCCATACTCCACTTCTACAAGCCATTTTCGCATGGCTGTACACTTATACATTTCATAAAGTACTCGAAAAACAACAATGGGTAGTCCTATACATGCCATATCAAAATTCAACCAAAATAGTACCCAAAGAGCCTTTGATAGTGTGGGCGACTTCGACTTCAAGATCCCGAGTCCGATAGCTGGAGAACCAAAAATCTATAAAACAGAGGAGCAGTGTAACGAGTAAGCAATTTATGCTTAGTAAGTTTTGAGCAAGGAATTCCAGCATAAACAAAGAATAACACACATTTAGCTAAACGGAATATTTCATAATACGCAATTTACCGATACCAAACTTGCTTCACAACATTAACAACCCTTATGTACATACACAATAGACTAACTTAGCCGAAGGCCGGTAGCTCGTTTATCAACTGAGCGAACATTTATTTGTAAGGGCTCGATTAAATTCAACACATACGTAACATATCCCCATATTGGGATGTTTTTCGAGTATTCGCTGGAATTTTACAGCAAGCTCATTCATTACCAAATCACGTACCTTCGGGATTTAACCGGATATAGCTCCTCGTTCAAATGCCTTCGGGACATAGCCCGGTTTTAGTAACTCACACAATGCCTTCGGGACATAACCTGGATTTAATAACTCGCACGAATGCCTTCGGGACTTAACCCGGATTTAGTATCTCGCACAAAGGCCTTCGGGGCTTAACCCGGAATTTGTATCTCGCACAAATGCCTTCGGATCTTAGTCCGGATATATTCACTTAGCACAAAGCCTTCGGGACTTAGCCCGGACAGCATTCAATTAATCATGCACATCTAACAATAATTCATGGCACATTCATATTTCATTTTCATTTGCGAAACTCAAACACAAGGCACATATCGTCCTTGCACATTCGGCTCAATAGCCACACATAGAGCATGATTTAATCACATCGTAATTTAAGCTCTCTTACTCAAGAACTTACCTCGGGTGTTGTCGAACGATTCCGCTAGCTATTCAACCACTTTTTCCTTCCCTTTATCGGATTTATTTCCCCTTTGCTCTTGAGCTTAATTAAACAAATAAATTGATTTCATCATTTAGGCATCAAAAAGATGAACACAAGGCACTTAGCCCATATTTATACATTAGACATTAAAGTCTCATACATGCAAAAATCATGCATCAACACAACATATTAGCTAATTTCTTTCCCCTTGGCCGAATATGCATGTCTATTTTTGGGGTCGATTTCAACACTTAATACACACATATACACACTAGTAAAGCATCCTCCCCCTTTTCATCAATTTAACACATGCATTGCTCATTAACATGCAAAGTTACATTCGGCCTTAGCACACATCTTGCTAGCCGATTCTTCTCCATTTAGCAACCAATGCACATATGTGCTCACACAAAAATGCTAAAAAGGAGGTTCAAGAATCATCAAGCCATCATCACATGCATCATTAACAAGCTTCATATTTTGCATGCAATGGCATTAACACAACCTCCACCTAGGCCGAATCTTAACTCATCCTCATGCCTCATCACCACAACATCAAACACCAACCAAGAATGATGCATCCATGGTCAAGTGCCAATTCCATCACATAGCAAGATTTAGACCATGGGCTAGGTAGAACTCAAGCTAACAACTAAAACATGCATGCATCTCATGGAACATCATCAAACATACCTTAGCCTAGCTACATGCATGGCCGAATCTCTTCACCTTTCTTCTTCTTTCCTCCTTAAAATTTTTGGCCAAGGATGAACCAAAGGATGAGAAAATTTTTTCTTTGTTTTTCTTTCTAATTTAGGCTAAATGAAGGTGAGAAAAGGATGAACAAAGATCTTCTCCTCTCTTTTCTTTAGCTCACGGCAATGGGGGGGGGAAGAATCAACTACACACTTTTTTTTGTGTATTCATCATACTCCTTTTCATTATTTAATTTCCATGCCTATTATTTTATTTTTTTCCACCCATGATGCACCAACAAAACATGTCTATGACATGTCTTGGCCATCAAACTTGGTCTACCATGCTTGTCATGGCCGGCCACTACTAGTAGGGGGGAATTTGACATGCAAGTCCCCCCTTTGTCCACATGCACTAATAGGTCCTCACACATTGACCTATCACATTTTAGAATTTTCTCACATAAGTCCTATTGACTAAATTCACATGAAATCAACCAAATTGAAGCTTGAAATTTTCACACATTCATAATTACATATTCTAGACAATAAGTATCACATTCAAACATTTCGGTGACTCGGTTTAGCGGTCCCGAAACCACTTCCCGACTAGGGTCAACTTTGGGCTGTCACAACTCTCCCCCACTTAAGAAATTTTCGTCCCCGAAAATCTTACCGGTAAATAGGTTTGGGTATCGTTCTTTCATCGAGCTCTCGGTCTCCCAAGTAGCTTCCTCGATCCCGTGTTTGAGCCATAACACCTTTACTAGCGGAACTCTTTTGTTTCGCAACTCCTTCACTTCACGAGCTAGGATACGCATCGGTTCTTCCTCATAGCTCATGTCGACTTGAATTTCAACCTCTGATGGGCTAATTATATGCGATGGATCAGATCGATAGCGTCGAAGCATCGAAACATGAAAGACGTCATGAATCTTTTCAAGCTCCGGGGGCAAAATCAATCTATACGCAACCGGACCAACTCGTTCGGAGATTTCGTACGGCCCAATGAATCTTGGGCTCAACTTGCCCTTACGGCCGAACCTGAGTATCTTTTTCCAAGGTGAAACCTTAAGGAACACTTTGTCTCCCACCTGATACTCGATGTCTTTTCGTTTCAAATCTGCGTACGACTTCTGACGATCCGTGGCTACCTTCAGACTTTCACGGATTACCTTTACTTTCTGTTCAGCATCTTTAATCAAATCAACTCCGAAAATTTTACTTTCACCGAGCTCGGTCCAAAACAATGGTGTACGGCATTTACGACCGTACAAAGCCTCGTAAGGTGCCATCTTAATACTTGATTGAAAACTATTGTTGTAAGCGAATTCAATCAAAGGTAAATACCGTTCCCATGAACTACTGAACTCGAGGATGCAACATCTCAACATATCCTCAAGTATCTGAATTATCCGCTCGGATTGACCATCGGTTTGGGGGTGAAAAGCAGTGCTAAAATGCAGCTTGGTACCCAGAGCTTCTTGCAATTTCTTCCAAAATCGTGAGGTGAATCTCGGATCTCTATCCGACACGATAGAAACAGGTACCCCGTGTAATCTCACAATTTGATAAACGTACAATTCAGCTAGTTTATCCAATGAAAAATCCGTACGTACGGGGATGAAATGAGCCGACTTAGTCAGTCTATCAACAACAACCCATATCGCATCCTTCTTACTTGCTGACAAGGGCAGTCCGGACACAAAGTCCATTGTGACTCGATCCCATTTCCACTCGGGTATCATGATCGGCTGGATTAATCCTGAAGGCACTTGATGTTCCGCTTTCACTTGTTGACATATCAAACATCTCGAAACAAAGTCGGAGATGTCCCGTTTCATACCATGCCACCAAAATTGACGTTTCAAATCGTTGTACATTTTCGTACCCCCGGGTGAATTGACATTCGGCTACAATGGGCTTCGTTCAGAATCATCGAAATGAGTTCCGAATTCCTTGGAACACACAAACGATTTCTGAACCTCAAACAATCATCATCATCAATTTGAAACTCCGATTCCTCGTTCGGAAAACACTTAGCCCATTTTGCAACCAATTCATCATCGACTTTCTGAGCTTCACGAATTTGGTGAGTAAATAATGGTTTAGCATTTAATTCAGCTACTAACACATTGTCTGGTAGAACAGACAAATGCACGTTCATCGCTCGTAAAGCAAACAATGACTTCCGGCTTAAGGCGTCCGCAACCACGTTAGCCTTTCCCGGGTGGTAATCAATGACAAGCTCGTAATCTTTCAACAACTCAAGCCAACGTCTTTGTCGCAGATTCAAGTCTCGTTGAGTCATCAAATATTTGAGACTTTTGTGATCCGAAAATACATGGCACTTCTCACCAAACAGATAATGTCGCCATATTTTTAAAGCAAACACGATGGCAGCTAGTTCGAGATCATGGGTCGGATAATTCCTCTCGTGTGGCTTCAATTGTCTCGACGCATAGGCCACGACTCGACCTTCTTGCATCAATACGCAACCCAACCCAAGTAGGGATGCGTCACTATAAATGACAAACTCTTTACCTGATTCGGGTTGCACCAAAATTGGAGCTTCAGTCAAATGAGTTTTCAGTTGGTCGAAACTTTTCTGACATTTCTCCGTCCACTCGAACTTAACATCCTTTTGAAGTAGCTTTGTCATTGGTGTGGCTATCATCGAGAAACCTTTCACAAATCGTCGGTAATAACCGGCGAGCCCCAAAAAGCTCCAAACTTCAGTAATATTTCTCGGAGGTTTCCAGTCAAGTATGGCTGAAATTTTGTTCGGGTCAACTCGAATACCCGACGCGGATACCACATGACCCAAGAAGCTAACCTCTCTTAACCAGAACTCACACTTACTGAACTTAGCATATAACTGCTTATCCCGCAAAATTTGCAGCACTAGCCTCAGATGCTCAGCATGTTCGGTCTCATCTCTTGAATAGACCAAAATGTCATCAATGAACACAACTACGAACCGATCCAAATACGGTCTGAAGATCCGATTCATCAAATCCATAAATACTGCAGGGGCATTAGTGAGCCCAAACGGCATCACTAAGAATTCGTAGTGACCATATCTCGTTCTGAAGGCAGTTTTAGGAATATCTGAATCTCGAATTCGCAACTGATAATAGCCCGATCTCAAATCTATTTTTGAGAACACTGAGGCTCCCTTCAGTTGGTTGAACAAATCATCGATGCGCGGCAACGGATATTTGTTCTTTATCGTCACTTTATTCAGCTGACGATAGTCAATGCACAACCTCATGGTTCCATCCTTCTTTTTCACGAACAATACTGGTGCACCCCAAGGTGAGAAACTTGGTCGAGCGAAACCTCTATCCGTCAGTTCTTGCAACTGAGCTTTCAACTCCTTTAACTCAATTGGTGCCATACGATACGGAGCTATCGAAATCGGCGTAGTCCCAGGTACAAGCTCAATACCAAACTCTACCTCCCAAACAGGTGGTAAACCCGGTAGTTCTTCCGGAAAAACATCCGGGTATTCACAAACCACCGGCACAGATTCGGGTTTCTTTTCTAATTCTTTGCCATCAAGTACATACGCAAGGTATGCTTCGCACCCTTTTCTTACATATTTCTGTGCCAACATTGCTGATATTACAGCTGGCATCCCCTCCAAGTCCGCAGACTCAATTCGGACTACTTCGTTATTTGCGCACCTCAAATCAATAGTCTTGCTCTTGCAATTCACAATCGCATCATGCGCGGTCAACCAATCCAAACCAAGGATAACATCAAATTCATCAAACGGCAAAAGCATCAAGTCCGCCGGAAAACAGGAACCTCGAATTTCCAGGGGACATTTCTCACACACTTTGTCGACAAGCACGTAATGACCCAAGGGATTTGACACCCGAATTACAAACTCAGTAGACTCAATAGGTAAAGTCTTACTGGATGCTAAGGTTTCACATATGTAAGAATGAGTAGAACCGGGGTCAATCAAAGCAATTACATTAGTATCAAAGAGAGTGAATGTACCGGTAATAACATCAGGCGAAGAAGCATCCTCGCGGGCACGTATAGCATAAGCTCTAGCAGGCGCACGAGCTTCGGATCTGGTTATATCATCTCTAGATCTTCTCTGACCACCACTAGCATTGCCCGTATTTCCAGATGGTCTACCTCGAGCAGTGGTAGCACCCGGTTTCCCACTCTGATTTTCATTCTGTTCAAACAACCTCGGGCAATCTTTAATGAAGTGGTCAACTGATCCGCACTTGTAACAGGAGCGGTCAGGGAATCTACAACTCCCCGAATGCCATTTACCGCAATATCGACACTTCGTTCTATCTCGACGTTCATTCCCAACACTGGCGACCGAAGTGCCTCGTGTACCCACAGGGGGTCGATCACGATCTCGTCTAAAAAGGCCCGAAGTGCCTCTAAACTGGCCCGCATCATCTCGAAATCTCTTCGATGTCTGTTGAAGAGACCTTCCCGAGGATCTTTTACGAAACTCTCCAGTTCCCTCATCAACTCTTTGCTTTTCTTTTCTAAGCTCTTCGGCTTTACAAGCTCGTTCAACAAGTACCACGAACTCTCGTATTTCAAGAATGCCAACGAACATTTTTATATCTTCATTCAGCCCATCCTCGAAGCGTTTACACATAATAGCTTCGGACGAAACACATTCCCGAGCGTATTTGCTAAGTCTAACAAATTTTCGCTCGTAATCAGTAACCGACATGGAGCCTTGCTTAAGCTCAAGAAATTCCTTCCGTTTTTGATCAACAAATCTCTGACTGATATACTTTTTCCGAAACTCAGTTTGGAAAAACTCCCAAGTTACTTGCTCTCGGGGCACAACAGAAGTCAGAGTACTCCACCAATAGTAGGCAGAATCACGTAGCAAGGAGATAGCACACTTTAGGCATTCATCGGGTGTACAAGATAGCTCATCGAGTACCCGGATAGTGTTGTCCAGCCAAAATTCAGCTTGCTCGGCATCATCGCTATCCATAGCCTTAAATTCAGTAGCCCCATGTTTTCGGATTCTGTAAACTGGGGGCTTATTTGACCTCATTTGGTCCGTTACCGGTGGTATTGTAGGTGCGGGGGTAGTATTTGTCGGGAATGGAGGTTGTGGAACAGCCATATTAGTTCGAATGTATTGGTTGAACCAATCATTCATCACGCTATAGAATGCTTGTCTAGCTTCATCATTCGGATTACTAGCATTAGGTTGAGAGTCTGTCGGCACTGTCCCTTGTGCGGGAGCAGGCGCTACACTCTCAAGATCATCAGCTACCTCTCGGTCACGATCGGGATCCATTACTATAAACACATTTACAATTGTCAGAAATCACCACACTATCAAGTAATCACATAAAATGGCATGTATAGCTAGACCCAACACATTACGGTAGTCCTAGAATCGACTAAAGTAGCTCTGATACCAATTTAATGTAACACCCCGAACCCGAGACCGACACCGGAGTCGGACACGAGATGTTAACAAACTTTGAAAAATTTTTCCAGACACTGCCCAGTCTGAGTACTAGTCGCTTCAAAAATCATATCTTGAGTTTCAGAACTCGAAAATCAGTTTTGTGATTTTTCCCTGAAACTAGACTCATGTCCCCACCTATGTACTTTTTTCTAGAATTTTTGGTCGGGCCAATTAGTACAGTTTATTAGTCAAAGTCTCCCATGTTACAGGGGTCGACTACACTGACATTTTCCCATTACGACTTGGATATCTCTCTGCACAAAGCTTCAATACTGATGCCGTTTGTTTCTATGGAAACTAGACTCAGAGAGGAATCCATACATATATGGTATGACCCCTAATTATCTCTGGTCAATTTATAATGAATTTCCAAAGTCGGAACAGGGAATCCAGAAACTGTTCTGGCCCTGTTCCACAAGAACCCAAATATCTCTTACTGTACTGTTCATATGATTGTTTCGTTACTTTCATATGAAAGTAGATTCATCAAGGTTCGATTACATAATTTATTCACTATTTAATTCCACTCCTACGAATTCTTGTGATTTTTCCAATCCACACCACTGCTGCTGTCAGCCTCTGTTTTCAAAGTAAACCTTACCTATTTTCGGGGTTTCATGGACCAACTAGGGCCTTGTCATACATATGCCCACATATGATCATACTTAGCCATTCCAATGGCTGATCATTTGCTCAACACTTCCATTCCAACTATAGTTACATCATGAAACCATCTATACATTCATAAACACGAATGGTCTAATGCCATACTCCACTTCTACAAGCCATTTTCGCATGGCTGTACACTTATACATTTCATAAAGTACTCGAAAAACAACAATGGGTAGTCCTATACATGCCATATCAAAATTCAACCAAAATAGTACCCAAAAGAGCCTTTGATAGTGTGGGCGACTTCGACTTCAAGATCCCGAGTCCGATAGCTGGAGAACCAAAAATCTATAAAACAGAGGAGCAGTGTAACGAGTAAGCAATTTATGCTTAGTAAGTTTTGAGCAAGGAATTCCAGCATAAACAAAGAATAACACACATTTAGCTAAACGGAATATTTCATAATACGCAATTTACTGATACCAAACTTGCTTCACAACATTAACAACCCTTATGTACATACACAATAGACTAACTTAGCCGAAGGCCGGTAGCTCGTTTATCAACTGAGCGAACATTTATTTGTAAGGGCTCGATTAAATTCAACACATACGTAACATATCCCCATATTGGGATGTTTTTCGAGTATTCGCTGGAATTTTACAGCAAGCTCATTCATTACCAAATCACGTACCTTCGGGATTTAACCGGATATAGCTCCTCGTTCAAATGCCTTCGGGACATAGCCCGGTTTTAGTAACTCACACAATGCCTTCGGGACATAACCTGGATTTAATAACTCGCACGAATGCCTTCGGGACTTAACCCGGATTTAGTATCTCGCACAAAGGCCTTCGGGGCTTAACCCGGAATTTGTATCTCGCACAAATGCCTTCGGATCTTAGTCCGGATATATTCACTTAGCACAAAGCCTTCGGGACTTAGCCCGGACAGCATTCAATTAATCATGCACATCTAACAATAATTCATGGCACATTCATATTTCATTTTCATTTGCGAAACTCAAACACAAGGCACATATCGTCCTTGCACATTCGGCTCAATAGCCACACATAGAGCATGATTTAATCACATCGTAATTTAAGCTCTCTTACTCAAGAACTTACCTCGGGTGTTGTCGAACGATTCCGCTAGCTATTCAACCACTTTTTCCTTCCCTTTATCGGATTTATTTCCCCTTTGCTCTTGAGCTTAATTAAACAAATAAATTGATTTCATCATTTAGGCATCAAAAAGATGAACACAAGGCACTTAGCCCATATTTATACATTAGACATTAAAGTCTCATACATGCAAAAATCATGCATCAACACAACATATTAGCTAATTTCTTTCCCCTTGGCCGAATATGCATGTCTATTTTTGGGGTCGATTTCAACACTTAATACACACATATACACACTAGTAAAGCATCCTCCCCCTTTTCATCAATTTAACACATGCATTGCTCATTAACATGCAAAGTTACATTCGGCCTTAGCACACATCTTGCTAGCCGATTCTTCTCCATTTAGCAACCAATGCACATATGTGCTCACACAAAAATGCTAAAAAGGAGGTTCAAGAATCATCAAGCCATCATCACATGCATCATTAACAAGCTTCATATTTTGCATGCAATGGCATTAACACAACCTCCACCTAGGCCGAATCTTAACTCATCCTCATGCCTCATCACCACAACATCAAACACCAACCAAGAATGATGCATCCATGGTCAAGTGCCAATTCCATCACATAGCAAGATTTAGACCATGGGCTAGGTAGAACTCAAGCTAACAACTAAAACATGCATGCATCTCATGGAACATCATCAAACATACCTTAGCCTAGCTACATGCATGGCCGAATCTCTTCACCTTTCTTCTTCTTTCCTCCTTAAAATTTTTGGCCAAGGATGAACCAAAGGATGAGAAAATTTTTTCTTTGTTTTTCTTTCTAATTTAGGCTAAATGAAGGTGAGAAAAGGATGAACAAAGATCTTCTCCTCTCTTTTCTTTAGCTCACGGCAATGGGGGGGAAATAATCAACTACACACTTTTTTTTGTGTATTCATCATACTCCTTTTCATTATTTAATTTCCATGCCTATTATTTTATTTTTTTCCACCCATGATGCACCAACAAAACATGTCTATGACATGTCTTGGCCATCAAACTTGGTCTACCATGCTTGTCATGGCCGGCCACTACTAGTAGGGGGAATTTGACATGCAAGTCCCCCCTTTGTCCACATGCACTAATAGGTCCTCACACATTGACCTATCACATTTTAGAATTTTCTCACATAAGTCCTATTGACTAAATTCAGTAGTTTTTCGATTCTCTAGAAATGTCATTGGTTGGGCCTTGGGTTTTAGCTAGGGATTCTAATTTGATCATCAATACTTTTGAAAAGGCAGGTGCTTTTGCTATGTTAAAGGTTGGATGTAGACAGTTTCACAAATTCTTGTTTAATAATGGTTTGCAAGTTTAGGTGCCAGGGGAGCTCAATTTACTTGGTGTAGAGGGAACTTGTCTTAGAGGTTGTATAGAGCTATTTGCAATGAATATTGAGGTTCTTTTGCACCTGACTGTTCAATTTAGAATCTAAATAGACTAAAATCTAATCACCGACTAATTCTAGTATCGCTACGATCGTCATTCAATAGAGGTTATAGGTCATTTTGTTGTCTTCCCAGTTGGATGTTACATGATAATTTTAGACACCTTGTTAGGGAGATGTTTCAAAAAGGTTAAGAGATGTTTCAAATAAGTTCATGCCTCTTTCTAGTTATTCAAGGAGAGATCGATCACGACATGAAAGTTCGAGACCCTAGGCCACATCAGTTTCCAATGCGGGTAGTGTCCACAATTCGAATAAATAGATATGTGAGAATTATTGTAAAAATCATTTTCGTGAATGTTGATTGAAGAGTGGATTATGTTTTTTTTGTGGATCAGTGAAGCATTTCCTGAAAAATTGTTCGCAAAAAATCAAAACTAGCTCTGAGTAGATCACTAAATCATCAACCACCCTGTAGAGAGGCAGAAAACAGGGATCCAGATTTGCTAGACCGAGCGTATCACCTTGGGGTGCACCAATTTTGTTTGTTAAAAAGAAAGATGGAACAATAAGATTGTGCATTAATTATCGCCAATTGAACAAGGTCACCATAAAGAACAAATACCTATTGCTGCACATTGATGACCCATTTGATTAGTAGAAATGAGCCACTATATTCTTGAAAATTGATCTTCGATCAGGATATTACCAGTTGCGAGTCAAGGATTCTGATATATCAAAAATTGCTTTTCGAACCCATTATGGACATTATTAGTTATTATTATTGTCAGTCGGTTTAACCAACGTCCCTTCTATGTTTATGGATATAATGAATAGGGTATTTCAACCATTCTTAGATTTATTTTTAGTCCTCTTCATTGATGATATTTTTATTTAATCGAATAATGAAGATAAGTACACCCAGCACTTATGAAGTTTATTGCAAATATTACGAGCAAAACGATTGTATGCCATGTAACATACCGATTTTGGGCCTAGTCGAAACAGTGGTTTCGGGACCACAAATCCGATGAGGAAAATTTTATTTTTACTATATTTTTATGGCCTACAATTTTCACGAAATCTTAACAATATTTTTAGGGACGAAAATCCTAAAGGGGGAGAAATGTAACATACCGATTTTGGGCCTAGTCGGAACAGTGGTTTCGGGATCACAAATCCAATGAGGAAAAATTTATTTTTACTATATTTTTATGGCCTAAAATTTCACAAAATGATTTCGTGAAAATTTTGTTCAAAAATTTCGACGTTTGGGCACTCAATTTAGTCAAAAGGACTGAGTTGTAAAAAGTGCAAGAGTTGAGTTCTGCATGTTAGAGGTGTCCAATTGTTATGAAATTTTAAATTGAAGGTCTTTATATGGTAATTAGACCATTGGTTAAGTTATGGACAAAAATGGACATGAGATAAGTGAAATAGGAAATTTTTAACTTAGGGGCATTTTGGTAATTTGGTAATTAAAATGAATTAAAAGGGAAAAATATGGCAAATTGTGCTCATCATTTGGACAAAATTAGCAAGGGGGAAGCCATAGTTAGGGTTTTCAAGCTTCCAAGCTCCATAGTAAGTGATCCCAAGCCCCATTTTTAATGTTTTTTACGTTTTTTAAGCCCTAGTAACTTGATTTAGCTTATTTTAGCAATAATTTAACCTAGGGTTCATATTTGGAAAAATACCCATAGGTGAAATGTTTTTATTTTGATGTTTTATGGTAGAATATGAAGTCTTAAATTATGTTAAATGATTTGTGCTTAGCGATTTTAAGTGAAAGCGAGTAAAACGATATAATCGATAAAAATACCTAATGTTCATAAGTAAGTGTTAGAATGGGAATTTGATGTTACCATAGAAGGGAAAATTGTTCAGCATGTTATAAAACATAAGAATATGGGATTAAGTTTAATTTCCAAGCTTTGGGGAAAAAGTGTAAATATGTAAAAGTTTAGGGGTAAAATCGTAATTTTTCTAAAGTTAGACTCAAGGGCTGTTTTAATAAATGTGAGTATTAAATAAACTAAATTTGCTATTATAGATCAAGAATAACGAAATCCGGGGTTAGACCGAGGAAAGAAAAAGGTTGAAGGCTAAGCTGATAGATTTGGTCATATTTTGTACTGAGGTAAGTTTACGGTAAAGAAATGCAATATTTTAATAATTTTTATTAATTTTTTTTATTTTCCAACAGTTATGTATTTATTTCATGAAATTATTTAATGTTGACTCAAGTATTAGATGACAGATAATCAGTGTTAAAAAGTCCTGTTGAAACATTAGGAATGTATCAGATACAAATGTCATGACATTAAGGGAATGAGTTCCCATGTAAGACCATGTTTGGGACATGGCGTTGGCACCAAGATGAGAGGTCCCCCGTAAGACCATGTCTGAGACATGGCATGGGCACCGATATGAGAACTCCCATGTAAGACCATATCTGGGATATGGCATTGGCAGTATAAGAAACATCCCATGTAAGACCATGTCTGGGACATGGCTTTGGTATGTTATTATCAGAAAAGAGACCCAAGTATCCTTATTATTCCAATGCGGCTCAACGGGCTAGTAAACAAATTATGTTCCATGAAAGTTCAGGTAAAAGCACAAATAGCAAATTCAGGTGAGCTATAAGAGTTAAGAACATATGTTATCAATTGAGAACCAACATTTCAGCAAGAGAAGAGTAAGTTATAATCATGAGTTATCTAAGTAAACAAGTAAGTGAACGAGTAAGAAAGTAAGTAAAGAGGAAATTAAAGATCATGACATTTGAGTATAATTAGTTGTGTTAAATGTTGTTATTTATTTGCTTGTAAACTTACTAAGCTTTATGCTTACTTCTTTTATTTTCTTTTTTTATAGTATTGCAAAGATAATTCGGGGATCTTAAAGATGTCGGAGAGCGCTCACATTATCAACAACAACAACTCGGTATTTTATGATGATCAATGTTTGAGCTACGGCATGTATAGGGACTTAGTCATTTTGAATGTATGTTCTTATGATATTGCTAAAGTATGATGTGTAAATATGTGATAATGTTTAACTATTAAAATGGCTAAATTAGAATATGTTTGGTAGTATGAATGCCTAGGTGATAGTTTATACCTAGAAATTATGAAAGAGTAAAAATTTGCAATGAAACAGTTCTGGGACAGCAGCAGTCCCATGACTTTGAAAAATCACCAAGGATAGTATAAAATGAATTAGAGAGTGAATGATATACATAATTAAATCTTATCGAGTCTATTTTTATATAAAAATAACGGTGTGGGTAAAGGAATTTTATATTCTGAGATATTTGAATTTTGTTAGACAGGGTCAGAACGGTTTTATGAGTCCCCTATTTAGAGTTTAGAAAATCATTAAAAATTGTACAAAAATAATTATGAGTTATAATTTATATGTATAGATTCCTTAGTGAGTCTATTTTCTGTAGAGACAAGTTAGAATACCATATGAAAATCATACGATGAGAAAATTGATTTTTAGTGAATAAAGGTTAGAACCGTCAAGAAATGAAACAGGGGAGACTTTAATGAATAAACTGTACTAATTGGCTAAACCAAAAATTCTAAAAATTTTATAGTAAGATAATATATGAGTCTAGTTTCAGGGAAAATTTACGGATCTAAATTTTGAGTTTCTTAACTTTAGTTATAGTTAAATTAGTGACTACTGTGCAGGTGCACAGCATTATGGTGAACAGTGAAATAAATTTTAAAAGCAAATTTAATAAGTTAAGTCTAGTAACGCCCCATGCTCAACTCTGGCAACGATCTCAGGTAAGGGGAGTTACATGCCAAGGTCAGCAAATGTGAATTTTGGCTCCGCGAAATAGGATATCTTGGCTATGTGATCTCTGCGGATGGTATACACGTTGATCCAAACAAAATTTCTACAGTTTTGAATTAGAAACCTCCAAGGAATATTAGTAAAATGAGAAGCTTTTTGAATTTAGCTAGATATTACAGACAATTTGTCAAGGGATTTTCAATGATTGCGTTACCATTGACTAAGCTATTATAGAAAGAGTTTAAATTTATTTGGTCTAAAGAATGTCAGCACAGTTTTGATCAACTAAAAGCAAATGCTAACAGAAGCTCCCATGTTGACGCAGCGAGAATCTAACAAGGAATTCACTGTCTACAATGATGCCTCACTCAATGGTTTAGGATGTCTTCTGATACAAGAAGGCAAAGAGATTGCTTATGCTTCTAGACAATTGAAGCCGCACAAGAGAAACTCCCAACGCATGATCTTGAGTTGGAAGGTATTGTTTTTGCTCTAAAGACTTGGCGGCATTATCTATACAATGAGAAATGTCACATTTTCATTGATCACAAAAATTTGAAGTATTTGATGATTCAAAAAGAGTTAAAATTGTGGCAACGAAATGGCTTAAACTACTAAAAGATTATGATTTGGTGATTGATTACCACCCGAGAAAAAAATGTTGTAGTTGATACCTTGATGAGGAAATCTTTATTTGCATTAAGGGCTATGAATGCTCAGTTGAATTTGAAATGGGATGGTTCCATTATCGTCGAACTAAAGGTTAAACCATAATTTCTTCAGAGGCTTCGGGAGTTACAAAAAGATCATCCAAATTGGATAGTTGAATTATCATCACTAAACGTGCGAGCATTTGACTAGAGAATACTACACCAAATATATAAGAAATTGAAGCGACGGTGTCTACAAGTATACGGGTCAACTTTTAATATAGTAATGTGTTACAATGGAACATACGAAAGTGTTCTGAGGATCGTATCCAAGGGAGGATGAATTAAATCTATTGAAAACATCTTTACAATAATAACTCTAAATAGTAATTGTTAAATTCTAAATTACGGTAAACCATAAAAGAGCTGAATTGTGGAAATTAAATAACTAAAATAAATAAATGATAAAATCGACAAACGACTAAACGAATTAAACCAATCAGAAAGATTAATTCGTTTTAGGTGTTGTAATTAACTTTAGATTCGAGTTTTAGGGTGGATTAGCTATTAACTAACCAATTATTACCTCATGGCCTCTAACTGATTAATCAATTAGTTGATACTCGCTTATCTTCTGACCTCACTTTCTCAACCAGGATAAATTATGATTTACTCGGCAAACTTATCTTTAGACCTCGTTTAAACTTTAATTATTTCTTACAGTTGTCAAGTCTAGGGTTTAAGAATGCGTAATTTATACCAACTAGTCCGATTGAAAAACCCTTAATCCTCCATTAATCACTTCTCCATCCACTCATTAATATCCCTTAAGAGAATTAGCTAACTATGGTATTCATAACCTCAATCTCAATTGAAATAAACATGTAAATAAACACGATTAAATCTAAAGAGAAAAGAGATAAAGAAATAAGCTTGTGGATGTTGATTAAAGCGTGGAGTAGGAAATCTCTCAACTAGGATAACAAGAATCGTCGTTTACAAATGAAATTAAATTGAATAAATTTGATATTATAAAAGCAATCTTGGATCAAGATCAATTCCAAGAGAAAATAGCAACACGTTTTAAAAAATAAGAGAAAACTAAACTTAAATTCTACTCCTAAACTACGAGGGTTTTTGGATGTGTCTAACACGACTTAATGACATCAAACCCCTAAGGTTTTATTTATAGAAGTGTTAGCATCCCAAGTTAAGTCTTTAACATGTCCTAGGTCTTCATATAAGTCTTTAACATGTCCTAGGACTGGAGCTTTGGTTAAAAGAGCTTTCAACTGATCGAAACTTTTCTGGCACTTTTCTGACCACTCAAACTTAACGTCTTTTTGTAGTAGCCTTGTCATCGGGGTCGCAATCATAGAGAACCCTTTCACAAAACGTCTATAATAGCCAGCGAGCCCCAGAAAGCTTCGAACTTCCGAAACATTCCTCGGAGGTTTCCAATCAAGTATAGCTGAAATTTTACTCGGATCAACCCAAATACCCGATGCTGATACAACATGGCCCAGAAAACTGACTTCACGTAACCAGAACTCACATTTACTAAACTTTGCATACAACTGCTTATCTCGCAAAGTTTGTAACACAAGTCTCAGATGTTCAGCATGCTCATTTTCGTCTCGAGAGTAGATCAAAATGTCATCAATAAATACTACCACAAACCGATCCAGATACTTCCTAAAGATCCGATTCATCAAATCCATGAAAATAGCAGGTGCATTAGTAAGTCCGAAAGGCATAACAAGAAACTCATAATGTCCGTACCTCGTTCGGAAAGCAGTCTTTGGCACATCAGAGTCTTTAACTCGCAACTGATAGTAGCCTGATCTCAGATCTATCTTTGAAAACACAGTAGCCCCTTTCAACTGATCGAACAAATCATCAATCCGTGGTAACGGATACTTATTCTTTATAGTCACTTTATTGAGTTGCCGGTAATCAATGCACATTCTCATCGTTCCGTCTTTCTTTCTCACAAATAGAACTGGTGCACCCCAAGGAGAGAAACTCGGTCGTGCAAAACCTTTATCAGTCAGCTCTTGCAACTGTACTTTCAATTCTTTTAATTCGGTCGGTGCCATACGGTACGGAGCTATCGATATGGGAGTCGTCCCTGGTACTAACTCAATACCAAACTCTACCTCTCGAATAGGTGGCAAACCCGGTAATTCTTCGGGAAACACGTCTGAATACTCACACACTACTGGTACAGATTCAATCTTCTTTTCGGTCACTTTACTATCAAGAACAAATGCAAGGTAAGCTTCACAACCCCTTCTCACATACTTCTGAGCCGACATCGAGGATATTATTGCTGATAAACCATTCAGATCATTAGATTCGATCCGAATAATCTCATCATTCTGACACCGTAGATCAATAGTTTTCCGTTTGCAGTTTACAATAGCATCATGCAGAGTTAACCAATCCATACCCAGAATTATATCGAACTCGTCGAATGGTAACAAC
Organism: Gossypium hirsutum; assembly: GCF_007990345.1. Lineage (NCBI taxonomy): Eukaryota > Viridiplantae > Streptophyta > Magnoliopsida > Malvales > Malvaceae > Gossypium > Gossypium hirsutum. The sequence continues at coordinate 34,769,835 of NC_053440.1, forward strand.
ATCAAATCAGCTGGAAAACATAAATCTCGAATCATCAACGGACAATTCTTGCACACTTTGTCAACCAAAACACACCGGCCCAGGGGGTTCGATACTTTAATTACAAACTCAGTAGACTCAACAGGCAAAGTCTTACTGAATACTAAAGTCTCACACACATAAGAATGAGTCGAACCAGGATCAATCAATGCAATAACATTAGTATCATAAAGAGTGAAAGTACCAGTAATAACATCTGGAGAAGAAGCCTCCTCTCGAGCACGGATGGCATAAGCTCTGGCAGGTGCACGGGCCTCAGATCGAATTGTTGTGTCCCTGGTTCCTCTCTGACTACCACTTACATTACTCAATTGTCTCGGCGGTCTACCTCGGACTGGCACATTACTCGGTCTGGTATCCTGCACAGTGTTTTGCTCAGCTACCATCGGACACTCTCGAATGAAATGATCTTTTGAACCACACTTGAAGCAAGACCGATCATGGAATCTGCAATCCCCAAGATGCCATTTCCCACAATGCTTGCACTCTGATCTATTTTGTCGAACACTACCAACGCTAGCAACTGAAGTAGCTCGTGAACTCACAGGGGGTCGATCTCGATCATACTTAGGAAACCCTGCAGTAGCTTTAGATTGGCTATGATCCGCTCTGAATTTCCTTGAGGTCGACTGAAATGATTTACTGAATGATCTTTTACGAGAATCTCGAGCTTCATAGTCAGCTTTCCTCTTCTCTTTCCCGAGGTCCTCAGCTTTACAAGCTCGTTCAACAAGTACTACGAACTCTTTTATCTCAAGTATACCAACTAACAGTTTAATATCTTCATTCAGCCCATCTTCAAATCTTCTACACATAATAGCTTCAGTTGAAACACACTCTCGAGCATATCTACTAAGTCTCACAAATTTCCGTTCATATTCTGTCACTGTCATACGACCCTGTTTCAGTTCAAGAAATTCCTTACGTTTCTGATCAATAAATCTCTGGCTGATGTATTTCTTACGAAACTCAGTCTGAAAGAATTCCCAGGTCACTCGCTCTTTCGGAACCACCGATACTAGTGTATTCCACCAGTGATATGCAGTGTCCCGTAGCAAGGATATGGCACATTTCAAGCACTCATCAGGGGTGCAAGACAACTCATCAAACACTCGAATAGTATTATCAAGCCAGAATTCAGCTCGCTCAGCATCATCATCATCAGTAGCTCTGAACTCTTCGGCCCCGTGTTTTCGAATTTTGTCAACCGGAGGCTTAAGTAATCTCATCGGATCACTTACTTGGGGTATAACAGGAATCGAAGATGGATTAGTCGGGGGTGGAGGTTGTTGTGTAACCGGATTAGTTCGGACATAATGAGTAAAACAGTCATTCATCATTTGGTAGAAGGCTTGTTTAGCCTCTCCCTCCTGGTTACTCGAGATTGGTCGAGAATCTACTGGCTCTGTCCCTTGCGCGGGAGCAGGCGCTATACTCTCAACATCATCAGCTACGGCTCGTTCGGGATCCATTACTATACGAAAACACATTTTTAGACGTCAGCAGTCATCACACTATCTCGATATAAAAATATGGCATGTATAGCTAGACTCATACACGCTACGCTAGTTCCGAGAATCGACTAAACCGTAGCTCTGATACCAATAAAATGTAACACCCCTAACCCGTCTCCGTCGCCGAATCAGGGTTACTAGGCATTACGAAACCAAGCTCACATAAACATAACTTTAATATCTAATTCCAAATGCAAGTCCAATTCATGAACATATATAATCAAATTCAAGCATGGAAACTAAACTTTTTTCCCATTGCTATTTACACAATAGGATTCAAAACTAACCAAAACATTATCAAGCCTATACATGCCATAAGATCGAGTTCAAATATTTAACAAAATACCAAAAGAAGTCGATAGTGTGATGGACTGTGCTGATGATCCCCGAGCTCGTAACGCGTCTCCAAATCTATAAAAACGAATGAACGAAAGCAAACGAAGTAAGCTTTTATAGCTTAGTAAGTCTCCAGCATAACTAAATGTATAATTATAAACACATAATTATTATAACCTTTTTAATCTATTCTACTGAAATTTCAACTAACACAACCAACTAACATTCATACATTATTCTACTCAGACCATTTCATTTATAGTCAGATATGTATACCTGTCGGATGAATTCAGTTTAATATATATATTATACAAAACAACATTACAATTGAATGTATACCACCGAGCATATATATACATATTATATACATATCAAACCGATTGTATATGTACACTCATGGTATGTTCTAAATCAATTCAAATCTAACACAAATATATATACATCAATCACATCTTATATTTGTTTGTATATAAATATACTCATTATGAATTTATACCTGAATACCTAGGTAACACATACATTCGAAATACACACATATATATATATATCTCAAATGCATACATGATTAATTATCAAACACATACGCTCAACATATATATGTTTAACTACCACATATCACCATATGCATTTATAAATTCAGCAATCACATATATCTAATGTACATATGTATTCATCGATTTCATATAATCACAAATCATAGATATATCCATTGCATATTCTAACACAATTTAAACAGATTCACCGGCATTTTGCCTGATAGGCTTAAAGCATGATTCAGTACACCGGCACTTAGCCTGCTAGACATATAGTCTGAAATGTATCACCGGCATTAAGCCTGCTAGACATATAGTCTGAAATGTATCACCGGCATTAAGCCTGCTAGACTTAAAGTCTGAAATGTATCACCGGCATTTAGCCTGCTAGACTTAAAGTCTGAATTACTTCACCGGCATTAAGCCTGCTAGACGTAACGTCTGTATTATATTCAATCACTTTATAATAATTCAAACTAACAATTTCATATCTTCACTACCATTCAAAAACTTTTACGTGAATATACATACAAAATCGAAACTTTCACATACATATATAATTCCATACCAAATTTCGATTCAAGAATTTATACATGTGCATTTATACATATTCGAATCTACTATATGAATGTATAATTTCATACTCAATTTCAAAACAAAAACTTGTACATATATAAATGCACAATCAATCCTCGCATACTTATATAATGACATAACTAAATTCAATACACAACGCATACATGTATATTTGCATGCTTATTCGACTTTATATATATATATACATACTTATATAATCATTCAAACCATATATATATATATATATACCTATATCTTATACATACCTTTGATTAATCCAATAATTTATACAAGATCATACTTGTATATTCGAACATGTTATATACAATATCTATAGTCCAAAGTTTATTCAACTATTATACTTTAAATTATAGCTCAATCATAAGATAAAATTAGTATGCATGTATAAATATTAACTTAATAACTTTTAGTTGCTAATAGACTTACCTCGGATATCAGCAAACACGATCGACTATTCGATTACCTTCGATTTCCCCCGATCCAAATTCGTTTTCTTCGTTCCTTGATCTAAACATAGTCAAATTTAACCCTTTTATTCATCAAATCATTCAATTTTATCCAAAAACACTTAAATGGGCAAATTACCATTTTGCCCCAGACATTTTACACTTTTTGCAATTTAGTCCCTATTGCATAAAACACAAAATACACAAAATCTCACAACACTATAGTTAGGCCGAATCTTCCTTGTATTCATACAAGTCCATACATTTCATTTATTTCACATTTTAGTCCCTCAAAAATTTATTTTCACAATCTAGCCCTAAATACTCAAATTCATCAAAAATCCCAAGACAAAACATGTTAATCTAAGACATATCTTCCATTATTCATCATCAAACATCCCAAAACACAAATATTCATCAATGGCATAATTCAAAATATTCATCAATTCACAAAATTAAGACATGGGTTTTGAAGTATTCAAAGCAACGATCTCAAAAACGTAAAAATCATCAAAAACCGAAACAATTTCATACCTTAATCAAGCTAGTAAAGTGCCGAAACCCTAAATGCCATGGATGTTTTCTTTCTTTGCAACATTCGGCCAACAAAAGAGATGATAATGGCTTGTTTTATGTTTTGTTTTATTATACTATACATTATTTATTAATTTACTTATTTAACCTTTAATAATTAATAAACAAAACATATATAATAAGGTCATATTAGTCCTTTGCCACCCACTATCTATGTTTTAGTCTAATTGCATCATTAATCCCCCGTTTTAAAAAGACAACAACAATTAGGTACTTTTAGATTTAACCCCTAAATTTTTATTTTAAGCGATTTAATCCTTTTATTTAATCGGACACTCAAATGACAAATTAAAACACGAAAATTTCACACAATTAAATTCACACATAATAAACACACAAAATAATATTAAAATATTTTTTGACTCGGACTTGTGGTCCCGAAACCACTATGTCCGATTAGAGTCAAAACCGGGTTGTTACAGAGAAGAAGTTGGCAGGAACTGATTTAGTTTGTGGAACAAAAGAAAAAGTTAGAGTTATCAGGGACTATTTGAAAGCTGATTCCGATCGAAAAAAGTTATATGCGGATTCGAAAAGGAAAGACATTGAGTTTTAGATTAGTGACAAGGTATTTTTGAAGGTCTCACATTGAAAGAAAGTTTTGTGGTTTGGTAGCAAAGGAAAGCTTAGTCCATGATTTATAGGACTGTGTGAGGTTCTTGAGCGAATTAGTCCACTAGCGTACAGATTATCTTTACCTTCAGATCTTGACAAGATTCATAATTTGTTCCATGTTTCAATGCTACGACGGTAAAGGTCAGATCCTTCTCATGTAATTGCTCCCAATGAGATTGAATTGCAACTTGATTTATCATATTAAGAAAAGCCGATAAAGATATTAGCACGAGAGGTAAAAGAACTTGGTAACAAAAGAGAACCGTTAGTGAAACTTCTATGGCACATACATAGTGTTGAGAAAGCTACGTGGGATACAAAAGATTCAACAAAATCTCAATACCCGAACCTATTTTTTGGGAAGAAATTTTGAGGACAAAATTTTCTTAGAGGGGAGAGTTGTAATAGGTCGTTTTTAGTGACGCCATAAATGGTGGTTTGGGAACCCCATTTACTGATGATTGAGTCCATAAGTTTTAATATTTAATAATTATTAGTCTATTATATTCTTATATGAAAATCTAATTGGTAATTTGATTGATTATAAAATTGATTATAGCATAGTGTTTGAACCGTAAAGGTGGTAAAACTGACCATTATAGATTTCTTTTACTAATGATAATGAGTTGATCGATTAGGGACTAAAATGATAATTTAGCCTTCTTTATATAAAGTGGACGGATAGGTATTGGCATTACTAATAATGATTTTAATCTTAATTAATAATTAGATTAGACATATATATACCGAATCATTGTGGATGGAAAGACGCAACTCATTTTCTTTCCTTCATCCTCTCCATCGCCATTTTTCTTCTTGGTTGAGCTAGGAAAGTCGGTCAAGCTTTTTGCTCTTGCATGGTAAGCTAAATCGAGCTTGTTGTTTTGAATAATAAGACTAAAGTATTGACATTTTGAAACCAGTTTAAGATTTCTATAAAATTTGTTATAAAAGGGCTCAACTATATAACGTGTTAGGCTTAAGGGAATTTTGAGTGATAGTACTGAACTGACTTATATGCTTTATAAAATAATGACAAATATTGGTTGATAAGCATTGAATTAAATTATGTTATAGATCAAGATTTGAATCCGCCAAGAGAAGATTGCATGAAATGAAAAGTTCTTGAGTAGACTCTATTATAGCGAGTTATCAATCCCTCAGGTAAGTACATGCAATATAAACATTGTTTAGATTTCTTTTCTTTTGTTCTTTAATTGTATAATTGAAAATTTGGTAAGTTAGATTTGGTTTGTTAAGAGTTTAGAGAAAATATATTGAATTATGATTCAAAGGAATGAGAATGAGATTTAAAATGAAAATGTCCTGATGAACCTAGTAAAAGACTCTTACACATGGTTACATGTTATTTCCTAGTAATTTCAAGATCTAGAAATTGTTGTCACACCTCAAATTTGTATAACTCAAATTTTAGGCGCGTAGACGAAAAGATGTTTGTTCTGGCGCACTTCGAAAGTTAGTTCACCAAATTATAGCTTCTGGTGAATTAATATTTTGGGCAAATTGAGTATCCGCCTAGGAAGTATATCAGGATTTAGTCTTCAATGTGTTATTCAGTAAAAGAGAGAGTTCAATAAAAAGGAAATAGTAAGTTTTCTATAGGTAACCGCCAAAGGTATATTATGCCTAGTTTGTTTTAATATTGTGAAGGGCAAGTCTCAATAACTAGATCTGGTTATAAACCAACTAAACTGATTGGAAATATTGCATTTGGAAAAGACTTTCATTTATGTTTTCTTCAGATTTTGCAGGCCAAAATGAAAGGCATATTCTGAAATTTCAGGACACTTGTCAAGTTCCACTAAATGGAAGTAGATTATATATATGTGAGAAAGGTTCGTGAGAAGGTTTCCTCTTCCTTTAGAGTAATTCTTTATTTCTCTAATTTCTTCTGTATTAAATGTTATTGTTGGTTGCTCTTCTTATGTGATCTAAAAGCTAAGGATCCTTAGATAAAATCAAAGTGTTCTATCTCCTGGTAAGTCTGATAATTTTGCATGTTAAGAATAAGGATGTTATGAAGTATATGGGTAGTAAGTTACGAATGAGAATACCTGCATAGGGATTTTCTGTAATTGAAATGTTAGCAATCTATCTGTAAATGGGTTTAATGATGAAAAGTATGGGAATGAATAAGATATGAAGAGTGTTAAAACACCATGTTGCGTACTAGATATGTGGTATGTGAAGCATTATACGCATTTACCTTATTGAAAAATTGTGTTGGTTGATAAGTAAACTATGTTTGTGTATTATATTATCACATAATTATTATGTGCGGTAAGTTAATTATTAAATTTGTATGAACTTACTAAGTATTCTTAATACTTATGCCTAAGTTACTTTTATCTTGTAGGTTTTGAAAGTTTAGAGCGTGTTGATCGGATTAGCAAGAAGTTCATACTATCCACCAAGATTTGCTGTAGACATTTGTTTTACTTTAGTTTGTCTAAGTGGCATGTATTCAAATAAATGGTTATTTTGTAATCAAATATATTACATTTTGAAGATGTTTATTTTGATCTCTCTTGATGTATGTTAATAAAATGAATTTAGGTTTTATTATCTTCCACTTTTTAAGTCTTGCAGAACCTATCGTAGTGTGGGACATCTACGAAACAATCTACCATTTAGATATCCACAGGAAATTACAAAATGAGGTGTTCGCCTTACTTTCTGTAATTTTTGTGTCTCCAAGAAATACTTCAATTAGGTAACTCACAGGATCGGTCTACCACACATATTAGTTAACAACATAGTCCGCCATGTATGTTGTATGTATGTGTATGTTATGCAAATCTCACGTGGTAACATCCTGTAGCTCAGGTCTGGAAATCGGACCGAGCAAGGGATTTTACACTATATATCTAGTGGATTGCATCATATAGATGCTCTCTTGAAGATAGTCATTTAAGAATGTTGTCTTGACATCCATTTGTCAGATCTTGTAATTGAGAGCCACCACAATAGATAACAATATGTGGACTGGCTTGAACATGGCAACTATCGATTCCTTCTTTTTAAGTATAACCTTTTGCTACAAGTCTGGCCTTGTAAGTTTCCACTTTTTCTTCCACATTTTTTTTCTTCTTGCAGATCTATTTACACCCTATGGGTTTTATCCTTTCCGGTAAGTCTACAAGTTCCCACACTGAGTTACATTGCATAGAATCTATTTCAGCTTTCATAGCTATTTCCCAAAGCTTGGAATCAACACTCTTCATCACTTTATCAAATGTGAGTGGATCATCATCTTCCTATTCAGCAGACTCATTGTTTAGAACACTTCTGCTAGATTGAAAGAACTCAAGCCTGTAAAAGACTTTCCCATTGTGACAAAGCTCCCTATGCTACTGATCGTTTCTAGGTCTACTATTAGGAATTGGTTCTGGAATCGTTATTGTAGGGCTTTGTGTATTTCTCAAAATTTCCTCGAGTACTTCTTTACTTCAAGGCTTAAAGTCATTCATGTAACTTTGCTCAAGGAAAGTAGCATGAGTTGCCACTACCATTGTTTGCTCTTTCAGGTTATAAAACAAACCACCCTTTTTCCCTTAGGATATCCCACAAGCATGCACAATTATGTCTGTAAATCCAACTTCCTTGCATCTTTATCCAATACGTGGGCTGGGCATCCCTAAATCCTTAAATGATTTAGATTTGGCTTCCTTCCGTGCCACAATTTGTATTGAGTTTTGGATGCGACATTAGTTGGTACATCATTTAGAATATAGCAAGTCATTTAGAGTGCATATCCTCAAAAATAGATTGGCAGCTTCGAATAACTTAACATCAAATAAACCATGTCTAACAAAGTCCAATTTCATCTCTCTGTCATGCCAATCTGTTGTGGAGTTCCTGGGCAGGTTAATTGGGATAATATCTCATTCTCTATGAGATACCCTAAAAACTCATCCAATAAATATTCTCCACCTCGATTAGGCTGAAGTGTCTTTATGGGTAAACCTAGTTGTTTCACCACTTTCGTGCAAAACTCTTGGAATTTTTCAAAGGTTTCACTTTTGTGGTGCATTGGGTGCACATACAAATATCTAGAATAATAATCAATAAAAGTTACGTAATACTCATAACCACCTCTTGCACTGACGTTCATGGGGTTGCATATGTTAGTGTGCACAAGTTCTAAGGGTTTCACGGCCCTTGTTCCTTTTGCATTAAAAGATCGCTTAGTCATCTTACCTTCCAAGCAAGATTCACATTGAAGAAGATCAACTTCTTTAAGAGAACTTAAAGTGTCATCTTTCACAAGTCTAGTGATTCTTTCTTGGTTAATATGGCCAAGTCTCAAATGCCAAAGATACAACTCATTAAAGTGAGAAGATTTAAGTCTTTTATTCGAAATTCCATTTTCAAGAAGTGTGAACATCTTTGATTTGATAAAATAGAGACTATTAGGCATTCATCTAGTACAGATAAGATTACGATTTCTAAATATTGCAACACTATTATTAAAAGCCATTGTCAAGCCTCCTCTAAATAAACATGCAATAAAAATTAAGTTTTTTTTTTTAATTTGGTACATAGAAAACTGACCGCACCCCAGCCTGCGTGCACCGGGGATTAGAAATATGCAATTGAATTTGGATTAAAGTGCAGTATCTGCAAGCCAACAAGCTAACTTTAATATTATTTTACAACGAATCTAAGGATCGTACCCAACGGAGGTTTGTTTAAAATAAATTAATAGTAAATCTGAACACATAACCTAGGTCTAAATAGCTATTGATTTACTAATCATATTATGAAAAACACTAAAATTAAGATTTTGCATAAAAGGACTAAATTGCATAAAATACAAAATATCAAATTAATAATCAAATTAAGCAAACTAAAGTGTGGTCAACTTCCATAGTTATGATTAACTTAGATTCTGGGATTTTTACTAATTAGTTAAAAACTAACCTACTTAATATCTTTCAGCTTATAACTAAATTAATTAACCAACTTAATTCACTTTATCTATCGACCCGATGAAATAAATCGGGATAAGTTGAGCTAGTGCTAAGTAGAATAGCCTTTCGGTCTCATCTACCTAAATTACTTCCTAGAGTCATTAATTCAAGGGTTTGATCACATTCAACCTAATCCAACTAACCAGTTTATGACCCCGTAAATCCAAGCTAACCACTCCCACTTTGGTCAATCAAGCTTCCTAAAGTTTTAGCTACCGGTCATTCTAGATGCAAACATTCTTACCCAATTATAACACATTCAAATAAATGCAAAATAAAATAGAAGGATAAGAGTTGCTCAAGAATTCAAAAATCTAAAAGTTGTGATTGAATGAACAATTGCTCGAACCCACGAACGATGGTTGATTGTTGATTTGGTTGAAAGTGTAATAGAAAATAAGTAAACGAATAAAAATTGAAAACAAAATTGAATTGAAAATAACAAAGTGTTTGAAAAATAATGAAAGAAATCTAGAAATCTGCACCTAAAACCCTAAACAATATTGTAAAAAATTAAGAATGAAATAAAAGCAACCTCCTTAATTTCTTCTCTTAAGTTAATATATATAGTTTTAATATATTATGGCCTAATTAGGTCAATTACAAACTGGTTAACAGGTTAAATGAGGTAGTGCGGACGAAAACACCCTTGCAGAATTATTGGGCTCGTCAAGTCAATGTCGCAAAACCCTATAGCTAATGTTGCGACTTTGTTGACAGTCTGCTTAACCTTTGGAACTCAAGGTGAATATTCGTGACTTTGCCTCTTTGATGTTACGACTTGTCTCCAGTAGCTTGCCTCGTGGATTTAGGTTGGAAAATTGACTAAGTGTTGAGGCTTGCTTCAATGTCACAGCTTTGTCCTTGAATGTTGTGACATCCATGGTAGTCCACTGACTCCTCGGCTTAGATTGTTGTCCTACATAGTCAATTAACTCGTTAGTTCTTCCTTAGGCCCAAATCAACCTAAAAGGTCATAAAACAAAACAAAAGCTCAATTTATTTAATCTAAACTCAAAACCTAAATAATTTTATAAATAACCATAAAATACATAAAATGACTTGAATACAAGATCCTTAAATAGTGAAAGGAGCTTAATTTGTCATAATAAATTATGGCAGATCAAATTCTACCACACTTAAGTCTTTGCTTATTCTCAAACAAACAAAACACCTAACATGCAATAAAGACATCCCTTGAGCATGGTTGATGACAGGTAATTAGCTTGAAATATAGAAGCTAAGAATGCTTCCTATAGCATGTAATTTCAACATGTTACACAAACCACTAATAACTTTTAAAGTTAAACATGAGATTTTACTAATTTAAAACACAAGTAAAAATGTGATTATGTATATGACTCCATCAAAATGTATTACAGAGTTAAAACATTTATGTTAGAAGAATGCAAGCAACCATATTTCGTACAACTTATCATGACTTTCATCCATAAACCGAATTACCTAGGTCACATAAGACTTTTCAGCTTGTAACATTTTGAGGCTTAAGCTTGGTTTGGATTTCAAGGAATGGAAGCATCAAAATGGCTCAAGCACGAAAGCTAGTTTGGCACATGATGTTATTCCCTACTCACCTCCTAGTGTATTTTTTAGCTCACCGCCTTATATCTCCTTCTCTCACCTTCCTTTTCTCTCTTAACATATGAAGACATAACACAAGATTTATGAGTACAGTAAGCTTAGCAAGTTTTAGTGCAATATGAATACAAAATACCCTGAGCATATATGTGATTTTTCTTTGATCACATTCTCATTATTTCACTCTTTTTCACTCATATTGTTTTTAACCTGTTTTATTCTTTTATTTCTAGCTCTGCTTTTAACCCTCACAATGCTTTTATTCACACACTATTTTTTTTCCATTTGAGCATACTTCGCAAGATTCCAATACTCACTATATTGTAGCGTTTCTTATTTTTTCCACTCTATTGCTTTTGAAACCTCCTTAATGTCTCTACCTAACCCTCAACATCTATGGTCCAGCGTCTAATTTTGTGCATCCAATAAAGATAAGACCAAGAAAGGATAAGTATATATTCAAATTTAATTCACGATTTCACAATTAAGGTTCATCAAGAAAGTTGATTCAAGACCCAAATATAGGTACTAAGGCTATACAAATGTAGGGTTAGCTTTTTAGGCTCTAATTTAACCAAACAATGCCTTAGGTCATCCCTAAGTATCTCAAAATTCATAGATCCAATCATGCTAATTATGAATTTATAGTGTAAAAGTGTAGACTCTAAAATATATAGATATTTTTAGCACTATTTAATGTATAATTTATGCAAATTCCAAGTAAATAAATAACACTTTCTATAGTTTTATTCTTAATTTTGTGATATTTTGTAATTTTTATGGAAATGTGTTAATCTAGTTAATTTTATGCTAAATGCATGGTTTTTTATTATTTTTTGGGAATAATTGGGCTAAGGGAAAATATAACAGAATTTTGATTGTTTTAGGGCTCAAACAACTACAGCTTGAAGGAACCATATTCAATCACATTAGGCTTCAAAGTAACCTCAATCTAGACCCAACCACATAGAGGCCCAGAACCGTCCACCTACCATCCATAAGAACCTGTCCATCAACCTCCCTTGATTATAGCTAAAATCATCCCTAATTCAAGCATAAATTTGCCCACCTTCCATAAATTAGGGACGACATAACCAAGAGAGAATCAAGGAAGATTTTCTAACATTGTTTCAAGTAACTATCTCTCCAAAAATAGCCATCACCTATCCACTTCCCTATTAACATTCAACGGTCAGCCATTCCACTCCCAAAAATACAAAAAAATTCAACCTCCATTCTCCCTTAGTCAAGGACGGCAACTCCTTCCCTTGATTTAAGCCACAACCAATGGCCACCCACTTTCCACTTAGTAAGGGTCGGCCACACAAAGGAGGAAATCAAGCATGCCACTCCTTAAAGCAAGCAACCACTCACCCACTCTCCACCAATTAAAGGATGACACACTCATAAAGATTATAGAGGGATTCATATGCTATTTTTAGCTTGGGAAGCTAAGGACCTTCAAGTATAAATAAGGCATCAAGCATAATGAATCGACAACATTAGTTTTCAGAGAAAAAAGCTTAGAGAGTCATTTGTTTTCCTTATAGCTTGCTAAGCATTTGCATGCCACAAAATAAGCCAAAACTCTTACCGAGAGTGAGAGCAGCTAGAAAGTATGACTTGAGAGCATTTAGGTGATTTGACATGAAGAAGAGGAGGAAAGCCACCATGAGAAGCCACAAGGAGCAATCGCAGATAACCCCCTACAGTCCAACTGTTTTCTTTTCTTATTGTGCAATGGTCGTAGATAACCCCCTCGACTATCCTTCTTTCTTTTCGCTTTATTGTTAATTGTTTCTTTCTGTGTTGAAAAAATGTTTACATCTCATATTTATGTTTTCAATTTAATAAAGCGTGACTTAATTTTGTTTATTCAGAATGAGTGTGCATCATGATTTGAGTTGATTGGTTTTTATATTAGGAATGTTTTGTGCAAATGATTGCTTCATTCAATTAGGTTTTAATTAATGTTAATAGTTATAAGTGTAAGGCCAACATTTTTAGGTAATTAGCTATTTAATCTAAGAAGAGGTAATAAAAATTATGCATAGTATGTTGATATCGAAAGATGATTTTTGTATGCATAAACTATATGAAAAGCCCGAATGGGTGATCTCTAAGTTAGTTTGGCATAAACATATGCGAGGTAACTTAGGGACATAATAGGACTTCGAGAGAAGCCTATACTTAATACAAGATTGGGTTTAATGAATCTTCATATTGTCACGATCTTTCGTGATATTCTTATTATAATTTCCAATAAACTCTTGTTAAGTGAAATACTTATTCTAGTATATCCATTTTATGTTTATTAAATCTTGTGTTTAATCTTTTTGTTGCTATTTTTCTTTTGCATTATGTGTTGTTTTATTTTGTGGGTATTTGAAATCTGATTACATTCATATCATAATTTTTGTCTCTCAACAACATTATTCTTTTACTTGTTTTCTTCTAAATTGTTTATAATTGGCTTTGCAAATAACTTACACATCAGTCCCTGTGGAGACGATAACTCTTTACTTATTATTTATTACTTGTAACGACAATGTACACTTGCATATAATCCTGATACATATAGCTACTTACAATTCAAAACAAACATATATGCCTCCCTATGTAGCAATTTATCATATGGTATACTTAACCACTTTTGACCTATTATTTGTTGTAATAGAGTGATCTAACTAGTCTGACCCTAAGAACCTAGAGTAAATTCACTATCATGCCAAATTTACATGTATCAAGCAAACAAATCCCATCATGCTTCTAACCAATCACTTGCATCACTGCAAGCTCAAGCACCTCGTATAAAAATAAAAAATTTGGACTCAAACTTAAACAAAAATAACATCAAAATAATGAAAACACAAACAAAAAGTCATAAATATTTCTATGTACTGTAGCAGTGTGTCTCAAGACACAAACCCCTTGTCTTGAGACAAGAAGAACTAAATATGACTGTTGGAGCTAGAAGTCTTAAGGCAATCTATCATATGTCTCGAAACAATGCTCCGTTGAAGCTTACCTTTGCTTCGATGTTGGTTGGTCTTAAGACAAAAGACCTTTTGTCTCGAGACAAGATTCTTTTGAAGCAATTTCAACTTCGATGTTGGTCTATCTCGAGACAAGATTGAGAACTTTAAAAAATGTGGCTTAGAAACATTTTAAAGGACTTGATAGTTCTCAAGAACTTTTACAAAAAGTTTAAGTTATTTAGAAACTGTGTTTTTGAGTTTGTAACACTTGAAATATATTTGAATAAGATTGAAAAAATTTATGCAAATTTGATTAAGGGATTTTAAATTAAAGTTTGTTATATTAAAATAATTGAAAATCAAAACTAACATGATTGATTTCATGATAACATGTGTTGAATTATTATATGTATATGATCCTGAATAGTTATCATAAATTTAATTTTTATAATTAATACATAATATATTAACATTACTACAATTTCAAAAGAAAATTTTAAATAATTAATTATTACAATAATTTTTATATCAACAATAAAAATTATATTAGAGAAACTAAAATTGTTCGATGATGTAGGGGATGTATATTAAAAAATAATAATAGTTGACATGTTCTAATAACAACACATGAATGGTAAACTCCAATCAACATTAGTCAACAACCAATCAAACGCTCGATTAATAGTAAATCAAAGTGAAATATAATTGTTACATAATACATTGTGATAGGTCGAACAGATGTGCCACTAGCACATTCTAATTAAGCCGAATAGTGGAAACGATAACCAGGGGGCAAATTAAGCATTAAGTATTTTATTTATGTTCTTTTCCATTTAAAAAGTTTCGATTCAGAGGGAAAGATGATGATACGAGTAATGACATGATGATTGATCTGTCTTCGGAACAGCCTACCTCGTAGAGAGATAAGCTCGTCAACCAATCATCAAAGGATGTCTTTAATGGATCGGAAGGAACAGAAGATCTTAATATATGGGATGGGGACATTCAAAAATCAATTATGAATGGCATGTCTTCTATTACTTTCTCAGAGAGGATTCATCAAATCCTCATTTAAAGTATGGAGAACATCGTGATTTTAAAACTTCGTGGTCGTAACATTGGATTTTCGATTTTACATAATAAAATATATAACCTGTGGAGACACTCAGTGCCTTTACACATGATGGATATTGAAAATGGATATTTTCTGGTCAAATTTCAAAATAAGTTGGATTGTGAAAAGGCTTTTTCTGAAGGTCCTTGGATCATTTTTGGTCAATATTTGACTGTTCAACCTTGGACGTTAGCTTTTGACCCCACATAGGCTTACCTAAGTGTTGTGATGGCATGGATTAGATTTCTTGGCCTACCTGGTTACTTGTATACTCACAAAATTATTACTGAGATAGGGGAAATGGTTGGAAAAGTGGTTAAATTACACATGAACATGGATAACAGGGCTAGGGGGCGCTTTGCTAGAATGGCAGTTTACGTTGACTTGGAAAAGCCTTTTGTTTCCTAAATTTTGATCAATGATCGAAAACAGAATGCGGAATATGAATCTTTATCTACAATTTACTTTCATTGTGGGAGGTATGGTCATGTGGAAAACTTTTGTTCCTTTAGAAATTCTGGTCCCACTGGTGAAAAGAAAAATGCCCTGCCTGGAATGACAACAGAGAATCGAAACACGGCCGTGGATGATTCAGAGAAGAAGGACGGAATTTAAGGGCCATGGATGATCGTAGAAAGGAAATTAAGGCAGAAATTTAGAGAGAATGTGCAAAATTCCTTAAGTAATCAAGAGAGTGAAAAGGAAGGATCTTGTTTTAGGGTCATTAATAATAGGGATTTGTACAAAGATGTTTATGAGGGGGATTTTTCTAATTCTCGGCGTTCTAAATGGAAAGAAATTATGAATGGAAATTTTCTTGGGAAAGATTCAGCTTCCCATTATAACGGTCGAATAGAATTAAGTAAAAGAAATAATAATAAAGGTAAGTTAAAGGAGGTAGTTTCTATTGTTGGTCTTAGCCCGATTATTAAAGAGAATGTTGGGCCAAATTTGGAGCCCAGATCGAATCTCAACAGCATTAATGAAAACTTACAGGTTACTAAGGAGTCGATCAATTGCTTGGGCCTTGGGGATAGTCTAGATGTTCAAGCCCGGGATCTTCTGGATCAACTTGTTCCAGATTCAGTGGCCCAGCATAACTCTGTTGCTGCTGTAGTTGCAATTGATCCCTTGCCGTGGCAGGATTGCAAAGTGACACTAACACCGAGATAGATCTCCATCTCGAAGGCGAGGCTTCAACTTTTTGGGCAGATTTGAAAAGTGATGGGCGTGACAGAAATGAAGTGGTAGTGGAAGTTAGAAGTCTTGATTTTGCCAAGCATTCGGCAGTGGTCTTTCATGAATCTCTCGGTCCGAGAAATCAAAATAAGAGGACTGAACCATTTCTTCTGACTCTTTTTCAAATTCGATAAATGTTGGTTGATCGTATAGTTCATTATAGTTCTATGATTCAGAGTATCATTTCCTATTTGATCCCTTTGAATTCCATATTCGAAGTTACGATCGGATCGATTCTTTTTAATGAATCGATTCAATCCTAATTCCTATTAAATTAGGAATGGGACTCCTACTTTTTCCGACGGCAACAAAAAATCTTCGTCGTATGTGGGCTTTTCCCACTATTTTATTGTTAAGTATAGTTATGATTTTTTCGCTCGATCTGTCTATTCAGCAAATAAATGGAAGTTCTAGAGCACAGGCCCAATATTGTTTCCTTGGTTGAACCGAGAGTGAGTGGTAAAAAGTCTAATTTTATTATTGAGAAATTAGGATTTAATTGCTCACATCGGGTTGAAGCCATTGATTTTTCAGGTGGTATCTAGGTGGGGTGGAAGGATTTTATTCAAATTCAAATTATTCGAAACCATCCACAATTTATTTATTTACGTGTTAATAATCTTACTCCCAATAATTCTTTTTTTATTTCTTTTGTGTATGGCAGTCCAGATAGGTCTAAACGAAAGCTTCTTTGGGAGGGGTTAAAATCTGTAATCCCTAATCAATCTATTCTTTGGTTAATTATGGGGGATTTTAATGCCATTTTATCTCTTGCAGATAAAAAGAGCCCATTTACTGTAGGTAAGCGTTGTGATTTATTTGGTAATTTTATTTATTCTTGTAAGCTACAGGATTTGGGGTATAGTGGACCTTCTTTCACTTGGCAACGAGGTGGTACTTTTGTCAGACTAGATCGGGCTTTAGCAAATGACGCTTGGATGACTGCTTTTCTGCAGTGTTTAGTTCATCACCTCACTCGTATTAAGTCCGATCATCGGCCTCTCTTACTATCTACTAAACCGAATCTTAGTATACCTAAAGGCAAACCTTTTAGATTTTTAGTAGGATGGACGAAGCACAATGATTTCCCTAACTTTGTCAGAGAAAAGTGGAACTTTGTAGGTAATATGGTTGAATCCTTAAATAATTTTACTTTTTTTGCTAAAGATTGGAACAGGAATATGTATGGCTTTTTGGGTACTCGTAAGAGGAATCTCATGAGATCACTCAAAAATATTCAAAATGCCTTAGATCACTCTACCTCTATTAATTTAGCTAAAAAAGAGTTGAAAATTCAGGATGAGTTGGAAAATGTTCTCAATCATGAAGACTTACTTTAGAGACAAAAGGCTCGATGTGATTGGCTTCAATTGGAGGATCGAAATACAAAATTTTTTCACATTCGTACGATCAGGAGAAGAAAATTCAATCGAATCACAACCTTACGTATTGACAATAGGGATTGGTGTTCAGATCATGACATCCTGCAATCTAAGACAGTGGAATTCTTTGAAAGACTCTATGGTGAGGCTCCCCCTATCTTGAGGGATATTCCTATTGTTGGCTTCCCATGTCTTAATTCTTCAGAGATTACTTTTTCGAAGGTTGCTATCACTAATGAGGATATTAAAAGGGCGTTGTTCGACATGGCTCCTTTGAAAGCTCTTGGAAGTGATAGCTTCTATGCTCATTTTTTCCAAAGTCAGTGGGATATCCTTGGGAATGATGTGTGTTAGTGGGTTAAAGTTGTCTTTGCTGGTAGGCCAATTGAGCCAGATTTGAATAATACGTTGATTGTTCTTATACCTAAAAAAGAGTCTTGAGGATTTCAGTCATTTTCAGTCCATAAGTTTGTGTTCTGTTCTTTATAAGTTGGTGATGAAAATGATTGCAAACCGGTTTAAGGTGATTTTTCCTAAATTGATCTCTCAGGAACAAGCTAGTTTCATAGTTGAACGAAACATTTCAGACAACATTATTTTAACACAAGAAGTCATCCATTCTATGCGGTGCAATCAGAAAGGGAGGAAGTGGATGACTATTAAGCTGGATTTGAAGAAAGATTATGACAGAGTTAGTTGGGAATTTATAAGTGCTTCCTTGATTACGGCTGGGATCCCTGTCTTCTTACGAAATATGATTATGTCAGCTATTTCTTCCTCTTCTATGCAAATTCTTTGGAATGGCATGCTTACTCAAAAGTTCAAACTGATTAGAGGAATCCATCAGAGGTGTCCTCTTTCACCCTATCTCTTTGTGCTCTACATGGAATGGTTAGGTCATTTTATTCGGGCTGAAATAGAAATCGATAATTGGGTTCCAATTCGTCTTTCACGCACAGGACCTGCAGTTTCTCATTTGTTTTTTGTTGATGACTTGGTGATCTTTTGCAAAGCTTAGCTTGACCAAGTACGATTATTGGATAGCATTCTTACTCAGTTTTGTGAGATTTCGGGTCATAGAATCCATGTTAGAAAAAGTAATAGTTTTTTCCAAGAATACTGGAGTTGATGTCCGTAATCAAATTAGTCAGCTATTTGGATTCTAGGAAGTTCAGAATATTGGCACTTATTTAGGTGTTCCTCTTCTGCATGATAGGGTTACCAAGAATACTATGAGTTTTTTTGTTGATAAGATAAGAAAGAAATTGCAGAGCTGGGATGCCAGGAAGTTATCTATAGCAGGAAGGATTACCTTGGCTCAATCAGTACTTCTTTCCATCCCTAATTATTTCATGCAGCCTTTGATGATTCCGAAAGGTGTTTGTGCTGATATTGAAAGATTGGTTAGACAATTTATTTGGGGTTGTACAGATGGTCATCTTAAAATGTCTTTAGTGGGATGGTATTCTATATGTCAACCACGGGCTCGGGGTGGTCTTGGTTTCAGACATTTGAATGACCAAAATTTGTCCTTCCTTATGAAGATTGGTTTTAGCCTTGTTTCTAAAAGCAATGCACTTTGGGTTCGCGTTCTCTGTGCCAAATATGGCTGGAAAGAACAGTTTCCTGATTCTATTAGTAGGAATCAGTGCTCTCATTTATGGAAGGCACTTTCTAAGATATGGCCGCTTCTTCGTGAGAACTTAGTTTGGTCTATTGGAGATGGTGCTACTGCTTGCTGTTGGAAAGACCCTTAGATTCCAAGTATAGGCCTTTTAATCTCAAAAATTCCATCTTCTGCTAACCTTGATTTGGATTGTTGTGTTAGAGAAATGGTCAATTTAGATGGAAGTTGGAACTTTGAGTTGTTTCGTGTCTGGGTATCTGAAGATGTGATTAGTAGGATTACTAATATTCCCCCTCCACACTCAGATTTCGGTTCGGATAGAGTGATATGGGCCCATTCAGCGTTAGGAGTCTTCTCAGTTTGCAGTGTTTATTGGTCTTTGAAAGAGGATACTTGGAATTCTCAAGAGAAGCATTGGAAGATTACCTGGAAATATCCGGGTCCTTAAAGAGTAAGAGTCTTTCTTTGGTTAGCTTTTAAGCAAAGACTTCATACTAATTTGAAACGTGCTAGATGGGAAATTAGTCACAGCAACTCTTGTACCTTACGTGGACATGACTTTGAGGATTTGGCGCATGTTCATCGAGATTATCCTTCTGCGAAAGATGTGTGGATGCTTGTGGTTCCAGATAAGCTAAAACAAATGTTTTTCTCTGTCTCTTTTCAGGATTGGCTTATTCTTAACCTTTGTTTTCATGAAAGATTGCAGGGTAGTGGTCTCACTTGGTCATGTATGTTTGGATTAATCGCTTGGCGTATATGGAAGAATAAAAATTTATTCATCTTCCAGCATATTTCATGGGCAGCAACTGAAGTGGTGAAAGTCTCTAATTGTTGGGCTCGCCAATACAAATCACATTTTGGTGGTCACAAAAATAATAATCAAAGTTCAAATTCCACGAATAATTTAGATGACACTTAGGTGTATTTATCCATTGATGGAACTGTGGTCAGAGATTCTGGATAAGCTGCAACAGGAAGTGTGGCTCGTGATCATGATAGAAATTGGATAGTGGGATTCACTCGATTTTTAGGTGTATGCTCTCCGTTTGAGGCTGAAGTTTGGGGCATTCTGGATGAGATCCTTATTTTGCTAAATAAGGGCTATAGTCGGATTATCATCATGACTGATAACCTTGAAGTTGCCCAGAATTTGACTGATGTGAATTTGGAAGACTCAAGGATTACTGTGGTTCGAAGAACTCAACGCATCATGCAGTCGGAAAAAGAGTGGAAGATTAAGCATATTCCAAGAAATCAAAATTTGGCAGCAAATCGTCAACTGAATTTAAGTTGGAAATCAAGCTTACAAGTAATTGATGAGCCTCTAAGGAAATTTTAGACTTATTTCAAGTTGATAAAGTTAATGGTTGTTTTATGTAGTTGATGTAATTCAATATTTCATTTCACCAAAAAGAAAGAAGAAAAAAAGAGTAACCAGCTTAAACACGATCTGTCGTCACAAGAATTAATTCAATGAGAAATTGATTAAAAAAAAAGAGAGAAATGGGCACTTTCTATCTCTACTCTCATCATCATCTTCTTCATCCTACGACTTCTCCAAATTTGACAACCCTAATTCCCTTAAACGGAAAACGCAAATTTCTCTCTTCCCCAAAACACTCTTCTCCTTCTCCGTTCCTCTGTTTCTCCTCTAAAAACAATCCTTCCCCTTCCGGCGATAGTGTTCCCAGGTTCATTCTTTCTCTGATTTTCTTCTCTCTTTTTTTCTTTCGGTTTATTTCGTCAAGTTTCTGGTATAGAATCCAGATATCAGTATCACATACCTATTCACACAAATATATATATAGCTTGAAATTGTATGCATTAAAAGTTGTTAGAATTATCGGTTTTCTTAATATCTCCGTTATGTTGCTTGATTTTGAAATTGGGTTTCTGGCTTATCATCATATAAGGGATTTATCTTTTGGGTTTTTACTATGAGCTGCGTTCATTGTAAAATTTTAAGAGGAAATTTGTATTTTCTTTTCGGTTTTCAGTAACTTTTGCATCATTGAGGGACCGGAGACTGTTCAAGATTTTGTGAAGATGCAGCTTCAGGAAATTGAAGATAATATAAAGAGCAGGCGCAATAAGATCTTTCTCCTCATGGAAGAGGTAATTAAAGTTTCATAAATACACAGATTTTTCCTAGGAATCTGAAACTCCAAATATCAAATTATATGCAAAAACCATTTGACGTTCCGAATTCTCAATCAACAGCAACTACGTAATATACATACATATATATATTTGCTACAGAAGATAAATATATACTATACACGTGCAAGCTGTTAAGGAATTTTATCTTGAATCTATGAAATACAAGTTGAAATGGAAAAGGAGTAGATTATGCGTTTGCGGATTGGATTAATGTCATTTTGTATATAGGTAAGGAGATTACGGATACAACAGCGGATAAAGAATGTGAAAGTTATCAATGAGAATGGCGAAGAAGAAACAGATGAGATGCCTGACATTCCATCTTCAATTCCTTTTCTCTCTCATGTGGTGAGTTTTAAGATTCATATGTTTTGTATATTTAGCATTTCATGCTTAATTAGTTGAAGCAAACAAGAGACGGTTGAACAAGCAAATGCTGTCTATGTTGGAAAATGCATGAAAACGCCGTTTTGAGATATTTGGTTATTGATCTATTTCGACTTTTTCATTGTTTAGTCTCCTTGTTAACCTTTGCGTTGAAGCAGACACCAAAGACAATGAAGCAGCTCTACTTCACAAGCCTGGCATTTATATCTGGAATAATTGTATTCGGAGGCCTTATTGCACCAACAGTACGTACTAAGAACTTCTATTTTTATTTTAGTTTTCCATTCCTTTGGCTACCATGTATAGTATTTATGGACTCATTTCTAGTATTTATGATCAAACTATGAGAATTTGCTTGTATGTGAAAAAAATACAGAAAGGTATATGGACCAGATGAAAGGTTACCTAGACTGGACTGAAGTCATGTTTATTCTCATTTAGCTCCTTGTCTAACCCCAACCAACCACTCTCTGACTTGAGCCAAATGCCAAATACATGTTTTCTTGTATCCCAGTTGATGATATAACTATATAATCTACATTTCATGGCAGCTGGAGCTGAAATTAGGTCTAGGAGGCACCTCATATGAAGATTTCATATGCAACATGCATCTACCATTGCAGTTAAGGTATTTGATGAGCTTACCTTCAGTTGCAAAATTTAAAACCTGGAGTAACTAGCGCTCGGATGCAAAATGACTATAATTAGACACTTAAAGTTAGGGTAACAATTTACCGGTTTCTTGGTTCAGTCAGGTCGATCCTATCGTGGCATCCTTTTCAGGGGGTGCAGTGGGTGTTATTTCAGCCTTGATGCTAATTGAAGCCAACAATGTTGAACAACAAGAGAAGAAAAGGTGTAAATATTGCCACGGAAATGGTATGCGTTAGTTTGTTCTGTGGCCATGCACTTTTCCTTGATTTACTTGTGGGTTTTTAACTCTCTTATTCCTTCGGACTATTTGAAGTGGTATTTTTTAGCCTAATGCCTTAATGCACTCTTCACCTGGCAACAACAACAGAGAGAAATAAGATGAAGTTATATTAATTTTCACCTTTTGTTTTTGGGTGATGGTTCGACGAGCAGGATATTTGGCCTGTGCAAGATGTTCTGCAAGTGGTGTATGCTTGAGCATTGATCCTATATCTGTATCCAGTGCTTCTGGTCATACTTTGAAAGTGCCCACTACTGAAAGGTGTCCAAACTGCTCTGGTTCAGGAAAGGTAAACTGAATAATTGCACAAGTCTAAGATTGACTATATCCGTCTCTGAGTTTTCAGAATCCAGTGGCTGATTTCTTCTACTTTAGGTGATGTGCCCAACTTGTCTGTGCACCGGGATGCTGATGGCTAGCGAGCATGACCCACGAATTGATCCATTTGACTAAGAAGATCGGTTCCTCAAGGACTGCTCTCCACTCATAAGAAGAAAATGAAAGATAGAGAGTAGGGAAATGTGGGAGGAATGTTCTTATATGATTGCAAATGTCATAACTAGTAATGATTTATGGATTCTCCTCCTTACTCCTATTCCGAAAGATACAAGTAATAATATGTTCCCTTGTTATTGTGAGAAGTTTGAATAAGCTATGATGAAATCAATTTAGAATGGAATCAAATTTTTAATCTTCAACTTGGCTACCCATAATCAACCTCACACAACCGTTCGACTCAAGTAAGTACGGTATCAAGGATTGCATTAGAGGATTAATCGTTATATAGATTTTTATGCCCCTCGTAAGCAATAAGACAGTTTGGCCGAGTGGTCTAAGGCGCCAGATTTAGGCTCTGGTCCGAAAGGGCGTGGGTTCAAATCCCACAGCTGTCATTTAAATTTTTTGTTAATATTCTCCTTTGTCCCTGTATTTTTGGGATTTCTGAAATTTAGTCCTTTTATTTTTAATTTCAAGAATTTCATCTCTCTACATCCCACAGCTCTCAGTTATAATTAGGTTAGATTTCTTTTCTAGTCTCTTTATTTTTTGAATTTTAGAAAATAGTCCCTGGCTTTTTGGGATTTCTGAAATTTGGTCCTTTTACTTTTAATTTCAAGAATTTTATCCCTCTAGATCTAGATCCACAGCTCTCAGTACTTGGTTAAATCTCTTTCCTAGTCTCTTTTTTCTTTTTGAATTTTAAAAATTTAATCTTTTCGCTTGTAATTTGCCCCTCTGTTTTTAAATTAAGTTCCTCTCCTAGATTTAAGATTTAAAATCCAATTGAAAATACCATTAATAGCCTTTTACTTGTTTAAACTAAAGCTATTTGTTTGATTTAAAATTTTAAGTCCAAAGTGATAATAAATCAATTGATAACACGTGTTCAAATTTAACATAAGGATGAATTATATTAAACAAAATATTTTTTTCACAAATTTAACTTTTAAGAAAAATAAATTAATGGTAATATCAAATTGGAAGTTGTACCCTTCCGTTCTCAGTACCGCATGGTTTAATAACTTTTAGAAAATTAGCAAATTTTAAAAAAATATATTTTTAAAATTTTTATAAAAAAACACATTAAAAAATCCAAAATTTGTGTAACAAAAATCCTATTTTTCTGGTCTTTCATAAGCCTTTTGATTTTTGATTTTTTGTTTTTTACATCACTAGTTGGACCTCCTCTTACTGAGTTGATGGCAAGTTTAATCTAATTTTTAAATCATATAAATACAAAAATTGTAAAAAGAAAACTAAATTTCACAACTTGAAAGAGTAGAGGCACTAAAGGGAAAATTAATCCGAGATTCTAATTTATGTATTTTTCTCTTTCCGTCTACTCTTTTATTTTAGCTGTTCTGCCCGGCAGCCGTTACAGGGTTTGGTAGAAGCCAGAGTGTTCCAAATGGCTCGACTCATTAGGAACAAACAAGGAATACCCTCCACTCTCCTGACTCGCTTTCTTAACTCACCGAGTTCTCTCCTGACTCTTCCCTACTACTCTACCTCAAAGAGATCTCTTCGAACCCTAGCTTATGAAGAAATCCAAGCCAATCCAAACAAACCCTATACTCACACGGCTTTCATCCTCCATGGCCTCTTAGGCTCCGCCCGCAACTGGCGTTCGTTTTCTCGCACCCTCGTTTCCTCTCTATCCGACTCCCCTTCCGGTATTTGATCCCGAGCCGTTTGTTTCCCTAGAAAATTCGAAAGAAAGGACAAGCCTCTAATTTATTTGTTTATTTTGTAGAGTGGAGGATGGTGCTGGTGGATTTAAGGAATCATGGGAACTCAGCAGAGATGGAAGGGTTGGATCCGCCCCATGATTTGGTAAATGCAGCTAAAGATTTGGGTAATTTGATCAATTCCAAAGGCTGGGAGTCGCCTGATGTTGTCATTGGCCACTCCATGGGTGGCAAAGTTGCTTTGCAATTTGCCAAGAGTTGTGGAAACAGAGATTATGGTGAAAATGTCAAACTTCCCAAACAGGTATATACTTCTCCATTGCCTAAACCCCCATACATTCCTTTTCTTTGCTGCTGTTGCTAATTGTATGTATTTGAGAATTAAAATTTGTGATTTGTTTTCTTTTTTAATTTTAGTTTATTTACTGGTGCAGAACAGCTTTGGGTACTCGATTCTGTCCCAGGAGAAGTAACATCTGACAACAGTGATGGTGAAGTAGAAAAGGTTTTGCAGACATTGCAA
This sequence comes from Gossypium hirsutum, assembly GCF_007990345.1. NCBI lineage: Eukaryota > Viridiplantae > Streptophyta > Magnoliopsida > Malvales > Malvaceae > Gossypium > Gossypium hirsutum. The sequence goes on from NC_053440.1 coordinate 34,795,638, forward strand.
AGTTTACCTTCAACAGTTCCATCACGGACGTAAAACTTCTGTTCCTCCTCTAACTTGTTTCTAATTCTAGGCACTGTTGCTCTTGTTTTCTAGTGTCAATTGGATCGTTTCATTCATTAATTTGCCTACGTCTACCCATCATCAAGCTTTGAATTGAAATCACTAGAATCTTTTCTACTGATGGTTTGCGTTCAAAATGAAGATTCTTGTTCTGCATTATAAGCCAATTTGTTGTAAACAATAATTTGCACGTTTTAGTTGAGGGGATGCTTACGCTCCGATGGCATGTTGGCCATTCAGTCTGAGTTGCTTGGGTGTAGTGCATTTGTCAACTGTATGCTGATTGCTCAAAATTCATTCTTCTGTTAGATATGACAACTTAGTTACTAATGCTCATTTGACTGTTATTTATGTTGTTTTTTTGGGTGATTTGGATCAAACATTTTTGCCTGTTGTGTACTCATGATATCTGCTCTCAGGTGGCTTGTTAATCATATGCTTGATCTGGGCTTCTCTAAGTCTTTGTCGGAGTGGATAGGCACCAACCTCAAGAAAGCTGGGGGAGAAGAGACATGGGCCTTTAATCTTGAAGGTGCTGTCCAGATGTTTCATTCCTACAGGTAGTAATAATCAATGATTCTACGTTGATATTACTTAATCCACTATTACTTGGCCTATGTCTTCTTCTTTGTTAACTTATTAGTGAATTATCAATGTAAAATTCTCTAGGGAGCTGTCATATTGGTCTTTGTTGGAGCACCCTCCGAAAGGGCTGGAGATATCAATTGTACGTGCAGAGAAAAGTGATCGGTGGGATGCTGATGTTATTACTCGGCTTGAAAGCCTTGCTAGTCCAGAAGGAGATGGATCTGCAGGGAAGATTTCAGTTCATGTTCTTCCCAGTTCTGGCCATTGGGTCCATGTGGACAATCCCAAGGGCCTTCTTGAGATTATGGCACCCAAGCTGAAGTCTCTAATGCCTTAATGTAATTTTAAGAGGCTCTGATACAGGTTTGAACCTATTCTGCTTTGGGATTCATAAATTGCTTTACATTTTAGTCATTAGGCTGCTGAGCTGGTTTATTGCGGAGCAAAATGGTTTACCTATGAATTTTCTTAGGATTGCAATAATCTTGTTGGGAAATGAGACCTATTATTGTTGTTTCATTTGGCATTCTTGAAGGCGATGTGATTGATTGGTTAATATCATTTTGCTTATGTTTCCCTTCTTTCTTGTTTTGAAGTTGTCGACTATTGTAGGTCAGGGAGATTTGAAAACAGTTTTTATCCACCAATTTATCAGCCTGGATATCAAACAGTTCAAATCTTGTTTCTTTTCCAATTCTTAAAATATCTTTTTTTGAGGCAGTTGTTGATCCTTTGGAATATCTGTTTGACGGTTTATCTGCATTTTATAAGTTATATGAGCAGGTCTAGAATTGTGTTAGTCAAAAGGAAGGGAAATGAATCAAACATTCATGACTTAGGATCTAATCTCTTTGAAAAGCATTCTGATTTTTACATAAATTTAGAGCAAAATAGTCCCAAAGCAAAGACTACTGGCCAAAAAGATACTTTAAGGGGATAATCAACATGTTGATCGTAAAAAGTGAAAGCAACTGCTGATAAAATGGACTGCAACAAGGCACAAACTAATCCGATCATTTCAGGGAAAGTTCCGAAACGCCTGTGACTCGGAGATGAATGATAAAACCAGGGTAACTTGCCTTCCCACCTCCAGACAACTCCTTCCTTTCCAGCCTTGTAAGCAAAGCTTAATGATGCATGTAATGGCAGCAAAAAATGGCATTACCATGGCAATTAAAGCATAGTGAGGCGTATTCACTGAGGAAAGCTGGTCAAAAGTTGCTGATAGAAGCTCACTAAGAACATTGATTGTGAGAAAGATGCATTCTGGGGTGCTGACCTATCAAATAACACCCCCCCCCCAAATAAATAAATAAATAAATTTATAGTCAGTAAACTAGAGGCAAATGTTCCAAGAAGTGGTAAAATTTTAGCCTCATAATACTATTTTGGTTTTAGGGTTTAGCTTACCCTCTGGGGTTGAACCATATCTGGGCACTAACCCAACTTGATTAAGAAACAAAGCAATGGCATAGAATCCTGCTGTTATCGCCATAGATGAATTGTTGTGGTACTTTAGCTTCAGGGATATCTTCTTCATCAATGGTAGTCGTAATTGGTTCCAAGCTTCGACACTGATTGTTTTGAAAAAATCAGCCGAATAAAAACAGAAGGGTTCAATGTCTATTGACAATGAGCGTTGTCGCATCAGATTGGGTACCTGAATTTAAATGATAGAAATGCTTCTTATACTTGAAGAAGAGAGAGATCCGATAGATGAAAACAAGGGGGGGAGGCTGCATGGAGTTTCATCTGTTGCAAAGCGTTTAGAATATGTGTATATTTGAATTATTGGCAATTACAAGGAAAAAGCCTTGGTAATATATATATATATAAAGATTGATTTCGGCACAATTTAGTGTAAAAAGAGAAGCTGCTTTTGGCGAGTGAAATCGAGAGCCACAGTCAAAGTCATTTCCGTTTTCAAAGATTCATGCACCATTTTAAGATGGTACATGTGTATGATAAAGGGAAACTGGAAGATGCCAGGAACGATCCCTTTCTAAGGTAGGAGAGAAGGGAATCCTGCTAGTATGAAGCCTTTAGAAAATTTTCTCCAAAAGCACACTGGATCTGACCAAGTTGTTGACGACCCATTTTTGAGATCATATATAGGATGAAACAGCTGCTTCTAGAGTAAGGCAGGGGTTTGAATTGTGATCCAGAGGGCATTTTTATCTTCCGAATACGGTGACCGTCACTCACGAAGAGAATCAAAATTGCAAAATAACAATCGTGAGATCGTGTTGCTGCCACTGTTCAAATCATGTGATTGATATTGTAATCCCTCAAATTTTCAATACAGTATATGACACTATTTCAAGAACGTATGTAGTGGCATTATGAGAAGCTTTGAAAAACGAGTTATTAAATGAACTAATTTATGGAGCTAATTCGATATTGAAAAGGGGAATTAGTGAGGGTGAATGTGAATGTGAAATTATAGAAAAGGACTAAATTAAAATTTTGAAAAGTATGAAATTTGATCAAACAGAGAAAAGGCAGATTAATAATGATTCTTTGGTATGAAAATGACATGGAGCATGAGTGAGTATGAAGAAAGTCACGTTTGGACTAAATTGAATAAGGGTGAGAAATATAGGGATTAAATTGTAATTTTTCTATTTTGTCAAGTAAGGACATTAATGCAAATTCCCTTGAATAGATAATTTCATGGACTCTAGTTATGTTTTGTGAAGCCTAAATGGGCTAATTGTCCTGAACGGTTAAAAAGAATGGTAATAAGAGAGAAGAGACTACAAGTGTAAATTTCCATAAAAGAATATTTTGGACTTTTAATATTTGGAATTGGGAATTTATCAACATGTAAAAACATGAGAATATAGCCATTGATTTGAGAATTTAAAAACATAGGATAATTGTGTATCACATAATTTATGTTGACTTTGGCCGGGTTTTTTACCGAAATAAATTAAAAAAATTAATACCGAAATAAGCTGTCAGATAGATTAATTATTGAAATGGTATGTTTTTTTAAATGGCACCTATCTGACAGGCACCAATGAATTTTTTATATTAATTTTTTAATAAAATATTTTTTCCCGGATCAGTATATGACCCGAGTATAGATACGAGGAGCGACTAGTTGCGCCTATCTCGGAGGCGCCAATGGTGGAGCCTATCTGACAAGCGCGACTAGCTGCTGCTTATTTTTTTCCCTATATATACCCCCGAAAATCAAATGAGCACAGACATAAATTTTAGTAGAGGAACATACACAAAATTTAGCAGAATGGAAATAAGAAGATAGGGAGAAGAAAAAAAGAAAGGAAAACAAGAAGAATGATAATGTATTTTGGTTTATTTCTTTTTAAAAAGAATGTAGAGTTTGTTAGTAATTTTATTATTTGAAAGTTATTTTGTTAAGTGATTAATTTTGTTAGCTTCTGAATGAAAAATTTTGCATTAAAAATTTTATGTAATTTTTTTACATTTCGAAACTGTTTTAAGAATTTTGAAATTTTTTTAACAGAATTAGTATTGAAGATGGAGAATCAGATATTTGTATGCGTTTATTTCGATGGAGAAATTTTGACAATAACCTTGGGATGTATATTTGAATGTCGCAAACAAGTAGCAATGAGATTTAATAGAAATATCTCGTTTGATGATATGAAGGAAAAAATTAGTGAAAATTTATAGACGTTGTGGGAAAAGGATATCAAAACTTTTCTACAAGTTTCCAGTTTCGACGGATCCAATAAAATTTACCAAAATGGAACTTGTAGACGATGAAAATGTGGAGATAATGGTCACTCTTTATTGTGGGACTCGGCGCAACCAAAATGCACCGATTCAGTTATTTGCTGAGTTAGCTAGTGTGGAGGCAACTGAAGATCCCACTCCATTAGGTGAAGAAGATGGAGTTCAAGAGTCATGTATGGTGGTTCTAGTATCATATGTTGATAGTCAATCAACTATACACGGGATCGATATTTATCTTAATGCTGCACCCGAGACTGATGTGGTTGGTGATGATGTATACTATAGTAGTGATCCTGTTGATCATGAAGTTGATAGTGGGAGTGATCCCGACGTGGACAAGGTCCCGGATGATATTGACGACGAAGGCGTGAATGAGGATGGAAACGTTAACGCGTCTTTAGTCGGAAACCAGATTTGTGGTATTGTGATACACAATAATCCTGGGGTACACATGTCTCGGATAGACCCCGATGCGACGCGGGTAGCTGAGTTTTGAGAGTACCCTGAAATACTACCTACTCACCAGATGGCCGTATATTCTGATCCAGAAGAGTTGTTCGTGGGCCAGAGATTCAAAAGTAAGGAGGAATGCATATTTACCATTAAGCAGTATAGCATGAATATATCAGTAGACTACAAAGTCGTCGTTTCTAAACCAACATTATATATTGGAGAGAGTTGGAGGTCGGCAGAAGGCTGCAATTGGCGGATACGAGTTGCATTTATCCAGAAGTCGCAGATGTGGGAGATACGAAAATTTGTTGGGCCTCACACATGCACTTCAACACGTATGACAAAAGATCATCGAAAACTTAGACTCCAAAACAACCTGTACGTGCATTATGCCAATGGTGAAAGACATGCCGACCATTAAAATTTCGGTACTGATTGCCGAAATACAAGCACGATTCCAGTATCGAGTATCATACCGGAAGGCATGAATAGCTAAACAGATGGCAATGGAGCAATTGTTCGGAGATTTCGATGCATTGTACAATGAGTTACAGGGATGGATAGTCGCTATGAGGGAACACGTGCCCCTCAATACGCGGTATTAGGCGTTCATCTGGCAGAAACCCTACACTATTAACACGACCCCTCAATACGCGGTACGGACCCTGACATTATTAAATTAGCAAAATAGTTAATACAATATAATTTAATTCAACAAATAACATGAGTATCAAATAAAAATTTTATTACCATCTCATTAATAGTACTTGATATGTGATTATTATTAATTAAAGAATCCATTTACTACAAATCTGAAATTAAAAAAATGACATTTAATTTGTTTCAAAAAATAGAATAAATTATTTCAAATTTCAAAAACAAAACACGGTAAATAAATATCTAATAATTTCTCATAATTTACCTACAATAAAAAAAATTATGTCAGATTACAATAATAATATAATTAAAATTAATATAAACTATCTTAAAAACATACGAATTAAAAAAATAAAAATAGAAATAGATACATACTCAAGTAGTTTATGTTCAAACAACCTATAAAATTATATAACAACAAATTTAATCAATATTTTAATAAATCAATAAAAACTGTTAAATAAATAAATAAATAAATAAAATTATATTATATAAAAATTACATTATATAAAAATTAAATGAGTTAACAACAACTATATGATTAAAAGAGTCAGTTATGATTAAAATTTTAATAAAATAATTTTTAATTTTTTTTATAAACTTATATGTTAAACTCACCAAATACTAAACTAAACACACAATTTATAACTTAATCCTATCTGACAGGCGCGACCCTTTTGTATCTGTATTTTGACCCGTTGACCGTATTTTTACCTGTATATATATTTAAATATTTTTAATAAAAATAAAAAATTAATATTTTATTTAAACAAAAAATATTTTTTAATATAAAAATTGATTCGCGCCTGTCAAATAGGCGCGATTAAAAAATATTTTTTAATATAAAAAATTGATTCGCGTTTGTCATATAGGCGCGATTAAAGTTTTTTTAATATAAAAAATTGATTGGTGCCTGCCAGATAGGCACGATTACAAAAAACATACCATTTCGGTAATTAATCTATCTGACAACCAATTTCGGTATTTAATTTTTTTAATATATTGGGTGAAAAACCTCCAAGTTGATATAAAAAAATTAAATGAGCTAACAGCAACTATATGATTAAAAGAGTCAGTTATAATTAAACTTTTAATGAAATGATTTTTAATTTTTTTATAAACTTATATGTTAAATTCACCAAATACTAAACTAAACACAACAATTTATAATTTAATCCTAAATTACTAATAAATTAATTTTGTAAAGTAAGAGATGAAATTCATAATTAAGAGATTGTGAAGGTGTCAACTGATAAATTTCTTTGTGTTCTTTTTTAACAAAAAAAAATTCATTTATAACAAAAATTCCAAGGTAAATCCCACTTTAGTACTTTAAACAATGACTTATCTTTAGCATAGATAAAACTAGTTTTTATACCCATCCATCTTTATTTTTATGTTCTTAAATAGATCAAATGTTATTAATCCCTTAGCGGAATTTATAATTTCATAATAAAAAGATAAAAGATTAAACAAATTTAAATTTCAAATATAATATTGAAGTCTTACAAATTTAAATTACTAATAAATTAATTTTAAAATAATTAAAAACACAAAAAATTATAACATAATCCTAAATTACTAACAAATAAATTTTAAAATAATTATAAAAAGTAAAAAAAAAATTACATTCATACAAAATACTAATCCAAAACTATAAACACTAAACATAAATAATTTATAATTAATAATTAATAACAAAAAAATCACAATATCTTAATTAAACTCTTTAAATTATAAACAAAATTATTTACTAAAATAATACATTACCTTCTTTCTTTCTTCCTTCTTCTTCTTCTCTTCTTCTCTTTTCTCTATTTTCTTTCTCTTTTCCAATTGATACATGGGGTTTGGGGGACCATACTTATAAGGTCCCCCATTTGTAATTTTTTCCCATTGAAGGGACAATAGCCTGGTGGAAGGGACAACACCATGGTGGAAGGGACAGAGGCAACAGCATGGGCATTGGCGCCTACCTGTCAAGCGCAATTAGTGGCGCCTATCTGATAGGCGCAACCCGTTGACCCGTTTTTTACCCGTATTTTGACACGTTGACCGTATTTTTACCTATTTTATATTTAAATATTTTGAATAAAAAATAATATTTTATTTAAACAAAAAAATTAATATAAAAAATTTATTGGCGCCTGTTAGATAAGCGCCATTAAAAAAATACCATTTCAGTAATTAATCTATCTGACAACCTATTTCGGTATTTAATTTTTATAATATATTCCAGTAAAAAACCCACTTTGGCCATTGTTTTCAAGTTGTAATACAAGAATAAAAGATAACTTATCCTCACCCCAAAACTTTTTAGCTACCATAGAAAGGGGAAGAGAAAATTCTCTTCCTTGCCATTTTTTTCTCTTTTCTTCGATCCAAAAAAAAAATGTGAGAGGGACTTTGATTTTATATGTAATGTGGTATATTGAATTGTTTTAAAAGGTTTGTTGTGAGATGAACTAAAACAAATAAAATGTAAGACTTAGAATGTGACACTACACAAAAACAGGTTCTTAGCGGTGTTTTTTTAGAACTAAACGCCGCAAAAAATGCCGCTATTGTCAATGCCACTAATGTTTACGGCGTTTATTAATATAAACGTCGCTAAAGAACATGTTCTTTAGCGGCACTTCTCTCACAAATGCCGCTAAAGCCCTTGTTCTTTAGCGGCGCTTTTCTCAAAAACGCCACTAAACGTCATGTTCTTTAGCGGCGGTTTTTTCTCAAAAACGCCGCTAAAACCCTTGTTCTTTAGCGACGCCTTTCTCAAAAACACCGCTAAAGGTCATGTTCTTTAGCGGCGCTTCCCTAAGAAACGCCGCTCTTGTTTGATGACCTTTAGCGGCGCTTTTCCTAAAAACGCCACTAATTTTGGGATTTTTGCAGAATTAAATTTTTCATATTTTCAGCCATCCTGCAGCAACAAATCAAAAGCAACCCAATCTAAACTAGCCAAAAGCAATAAATTTATATAATATTTTAAAATTAAACAAACAAAATAATATTAATATCAATAAATAAAATATAATTCATATTATTTTTACAAAAATGTTAAAAGTTAAAATGATAAAAATATTTATACAATACACTATGACAGCGGATGTTATGATTGCTGAAACATTTCATCAAATTCTAAAGATGCTGTTGGAGTTCGTCGTACTTTCTGCTCTGCTCTGCTTCCCTTACTGCCGCCTCTGCTTCCCTCACTACCGCCTCTGCTTCCCTCGCTGCCGCCTCTGCTTTAAGTTGTAGCTGGAGTTCTTCATATTTCTTTTGAACCTTAATTGTGGTCGCTTGCATCTGAGTCATCTGGTCTTTTAACCTCTGAACTTCAGCTTGAGACTGACTCGCCGAAGGCATGTATTGCCGCGAGCTGGATCCAAAATATTGGGTTGGGTTAATAAAAGATCCTTGAAATCTAACCCAACCATACCTTTCAGGACCCAAAACTTCAGCAATAATCTGGTTATCAATATCTTCAAGATGAACAGAACTCTCACTGGAAGCAATCGCTTCGTACTCCGCCTTTTTATTCTTTAGTTTTCCTAATAAATAAATCACATAGTTAGGAATGCAATATATATTAAAAAAACAAATGCAACATAACTTAACAATAGTCGCATTACAAGCAATGAATTAAACCATTAGAAAATAAATACTATAAATAACTAAAACAATTCAAATCATATTAAGTAAACGTACCATAATTTCTGCAGCTTCAGGAGTCATAGGAGATCCATCTTTCTTCCTATGTGTAATTTCAAAAAGTTGAAGGCGTCCAACTTTTTGACCGGACGATAGTTCCTACAATATAGTAGTAAAAATATTATTTAATGGAAAGTTATACATATTTGATAGTATTAAAAAATTAAAAATACCTCCGCCTCAGCAACACATGCAAAACTTTTCGACCCAGCTGTGTGAGTGAATTTCTGTTTCTGCCTGTTGCTTTTTCCAACTCGTTCACGATCCTACGTTATGAAATTTTTAGTACGTAAATAGTAAATACTATAAACCAAAATAATTACAAGAGTTTGGAAGTACGTCATACCTCGCCTTTCTTCGGTTGCCAAAATCTAACCACTTCTTCCCATTGGTACCTCAGCATACCCGGTTGGACATTTTGCAATTTCTCTTCGACGGTTGTTTTTGTCTTATAATAATCTTTCTTTAAAGTACTTTTATGGTCTCTCCATCTTTTTCCCAATGCCTTCTTTACATAAGTATCCAAGACCTCTAAAGCAAACCTCGCCTACAAAAAACACAAGTTAAGAAAGTAAATATAAATGAAACTTAAACTTAAGTATTACAGATGACATTAATGTTTTATTACCTTAATATTATTGAGGGATTGGTTTTTGTTACTATCAGGCATTTTATGCCATGACTCGTAGTTGACAGGCAACATATTCGCATTTCGTGCTAAAATGCCAAAGTATCCTGCTAAAAGTCGAGCTTCTGATCTAACAGGCTGACCAAAACTGTTTCGTCCAACTTTAACACGCTCGACTGGATCTAACTCGTATAACTCTCTAAGTAGCGTACGTCCTCGACCTCTGCGCGTCCCACCATTTTCAGATAAAAATGGTATATTATAATATAAGAATTTAAAAAATAAATCAATTATAAGTCAACACGCATGTAAATTAAATGTAAAATTACTTTGAACTTCTGTAGGATCCTCAAGTGTATTCGGAACATTCGAAGATCCAATAGCTGTCTGTTGTTCACTATTTGTTTCTGCCGAGTTTGGAACATTTTGAACAATGCTTACATCTCGCATTTTTCTTCTAGGCATTTTATCTGTAATACACATAAAATAGTTGAAAAGTTAGTAACTAATTACAACAATAACAGCACATATAAAGTAGTTGAAATAAAACAGCACATATAATATTAATTAAGTTGTGTATTATGTATTATGTACATTATATATAATATTAATTAAGTTGTGTATTATGTATTATGTATGTTATGTATAATATTAATTAAGTTGTGTAATGTGTATTATGTACGTTATGTATAATATTAATTAAGTTGTGTATTATGCATTATGTACGTTATGTATAATATTAATTAAGTTGTGTATTATGTATTATGTACGTTATTTAATATTAATTAAGTTGTGTATTATGTATTATGTATGTTATGTATAATATTAATTAAGTTGTGTAATATGTATTATGTACGTTATGTATAATATTAATTAAGTTGTGTAATATGTATTATGTATGTTATGTATAATATTAATTAAGTTGTGTATTATGCATTATGTACGTTATGTATAATATTAATTAAGTTGTGTATTATGTATTATGTACGTTATTTAATATTAATTAAGTTGTGTATTATGTATTATGTACGTTATGTATAATATTAATTAAGTTGTGTATTATGTATTATGTATGTTATGTATAATATTAATTAAGTTGTGTATTATGCATTATGTACGTTATGTATAATATTAATTAAGTTTTGTATTATGTATTATGTACGTTATTTAATATTAATTAAGTTGTGTATTATGTATTATGTATGTTATGTATAATATTAATTAGGTTGTGTAATATGTTTTATGTACGTTATGTATAATATTAATTAAGTTGTGTATTATGTATTATGTACGTTATGTATAATATTAATTAAGTTGTGTATTATGTATTATGTACGTTATGTATAATATTAATTAAGTTGTGTATTATGTATTTAAGTTGTGTATTATGTAAGTTATGTAAGAAATGTATTATGTAAGTTGTGTATAATGTTAGTTATCAAAGTTATGTACTATGTAATTAGTTATTTAAGTTATGTAAGTTTGTGTATTATATAAGTTATTATGTTATTATGTAAGTTATGCAAGTTTATATAAGTTTAAATATAAGTTATGTAAGTATATCACTTTTATGTATATTATTTATAATTATTTTTAAAATTATAAAATTTATTACTAATAAAATTGAAAGGTAGGTTATATATCCATACCATATATGGGGTGATATATTAAATTAGATATAACAAATGCCAATAACTTTTCCACGCCATATATATATAGCAGACTAAAGGCAAACAACAGTCTACCAGTTCCAAATCCAAAGGAGCAAAGCAGTGTTTCACATAAAAGAAACACATGGTATGGTACCCACTATCAAACTAATCAAAAGCATCGACTAATTTACTCAAAAAGGACCAAATTTTGAGCATGAATGAGTCGAATAAAAGTAACCCATATCAGAACTAAGGACACAAAGCTTGAAATAAAATGATGAAATTAATACCGAGAGCTTTATACCTTGGAAAGGGTATTGGCCAGAACTGAAGATGGAATCCCCAATTAGTAATTGTAGCGTCTTCTCCTCGGTTTTAGCCTTGGAGCTTCTGGGAAAGTTGCTTAAAAGGTTAATTTATTCAAATGTTTTAGAGACGGGTATATTAAATTGTTTTAAAAATTCTTCTACATATTTGGAAGGTCCTAGAGTCAATACCCATGTCCGGATACGCGTTGAACAAGATACTTTAAGAAAAATAAGGAGTCAAAACAACAGTAATGGAGAAGCAACAGAGATACATTAACGCATGAATAAAAAGAACGAAGTACTCGAACTTACCGATGGTTGCGGCACTGGAGACGGACGGAGAATGTGATGCAGCACAGGTGACAGCAGAGTAGCAGGTGGTCAGGTTTGGGGAGCTGTTAGGGATTAGGGGAAATTTTAGGGATTTGGGGGAGAATGAGTCTTTGGGGGATAAGTAATAGAGAATCGGGAGTAAAATTTGGTCAGAAGGATGGAAACAAAACGACGCCATTTCCATCTAAAAAATTAACCATTTGCGGCGTTTATATATAAGCGCCACTAACTATAAGTCAAAACGCAGTCGTTTCATCAACAAATAGCTCAAACCTGTGGCATTTTTTAATAAATGCCACTAATAATATAGCAAAACAGCATCGTATCAATAAATGTTAAAATATTTTTGCGGCATTTTAAGCAAAGCACCACTAACTATAAGTCAAAACGCAGTCGCTTCATCAACACTTACCTCAAACCCGTGACGTTTTCGAAAAAACGCCACTAATAACATTTAAAAAACGGCAGCGTTTCTATAAATGTTAGAACAATTTTGCAGCGTTTTAAGTAAAGCGCCACTAACTATAAGTTCAAACGAGGTCGTTTCCCCAACAGTTAACTCAAGCTTGTGGCGATTCCAGAAAAACGCCACTAATACCATAGACAAAACGACAACATATCAATAAACATAATTACAATTTTGCGGCGTTTCATGGAAAGCGCCACTAATAGCAATGTAAACCGGCGCAGTTTCATTAACTCGTAATACAACTTTACGGCGTTTTTTTAAAGCGCCACTAATAGAGAAGAACAAAACGGCGCCGTTCCCCTTCCCAGTTACAGGATTTTGCGGCGTTTATGTTTAAGCGCCGCTAATGCTGCTGCAAGTCCCACAGGAAACGACGCCGTTTTACTTAACGTTAAAATACTTTTCCGGCGTTTTTAAATAAACGCCGCTAAAGCCTTTCATAACAAAAAATATTTAAAATTTCAACAAAATTTAAAAATAATTATAATTTATTTTAAATTATATCTACGCTACCAAACCCCAAAATCCAACCCCCACTATACCATAAACCTGCTTAAATCATAAATTCTAAACCTTAAACCCCAAAAACCAAACCCCAAACCATCAAACCCTGAATCCCAAACCCTAAAAGTCAAAACCAAAAATCCCAAACCGTAATATTCCTAAACCATATTTTTGGGAAATTGTGTGGCCAATGTTACTGTAGTACAAAACATATATTTTATATTCATATATTAAATTGCATGAATCTTTAGTAAAATCTAAATGTTCTTCAATTTTTAAACAATATCCTTAAACCCTAAACCCAAACTCTAACGCATAAGCTATTAACCCAAAATAATAAACATAAACCTCAAAATCTAACCCCCAATATACCATAAACCTTAAACCCTACATCCCAAACCCTAAACTTTAAACCGTAACCCTAAATTAACCATAATTAATCCTAAACCATATTTTCAGGAATTCGTGTTGCTAATGTTAGTATGTAGTACAAAACATATATTTTATATTCTTATATTAAATAATATGGGTGTAGTACAAAATGGCATGTCCCACTAAAATCCAAATGTTTTTCAACTTTAAAATAGTATCCTTAAACCCTAATTAAACCCCAAACCCAAACTCTAACACATTACCCCTTAATCCAAAATAAAAAAATTATACAATACCATAAACCCTAAAACTCTAAACAATAGACATTAAATCTTAAATTCAAAATCCTAAACCCTAAAATAAAATACATTTTACGGCATTTTTTTAAAAAAACGCCACTAAATTTCGATACACGACGTCGTTCTGGCTAAAATTTTATGGCGTTTTAAGAAACGCGCCGCAAAATGATCAACTTATTGCGGCATTTTTCGGAAAAGCGCCGCTAATACCACTGCATCTCAAATCAAAACGATGCATTTTGATTATTTTTGTGGCGTTTTCACAGAAGCGCCGCTAATGCCACTACATCTCAAATCAAAATGATGCGTTTTGGTTTTTTTCTTGTGGCGCTTTTACAGAAGCGCCGCTAATGCCACTACGGCGCTAATGCCACTACATCTCAAATCAAAAGGATGCGTTTTGGTTTTTTTTTTGTGGCGCTTTTACAGAAGCGCCGCTAATGCCACTACATCTCAAATCAAAACGATGTGTTTTGGTTTTTTTTGTGGCGCTTTTACAGAAGCGCCGCTAACGCCACTACATCTCAAATCAAAATGATGCGTTTTGGTTTTTTTTGTGGCGCTTTTATAGAAGCGCCGCTAATGCCACTACATCTCAAATCAAAACGATGTTTTTTGATTTTTTTTGCGGCAATGCCACTGCATCTCAAATCAAAACGATGTGTTTTGATTATTTTTTGCTGCGCTTTTATGGAAGCGCCGCTAGTGCCACAACATCTCAAATCAAAACGAAGCGTTTGGGTTATTTTTTTGCAGCATTTTTACGGAATCACCGCTAATGCCACTACATTTCAAATCAAAACGATGCGTTTGGATTATTTGTTTGCTGCGTTTCTACAGAATTGCCGCTAATGCTCAATTTTTAGCGGCGTTTTCTCTTAAGCGCCGCTAATGCTCGATTTTTACTGGCGTCTGTTGTCCAAACGCTACTAAAAGTACCGCTAAAAGCCTGTTTTGGTGTAGTGTGATTATGCATTATGTAGAATAATATGAAATTTTGAATGTTTAATAAAGTAAATTGTGCTAGTAAGTTTAGTAGAATAGTTAATATACAATTGACATCCGATAGGAATTAGTGCATGCACTTATGATCAGAGATACAAAACGAACATATGATAGAATGCCTTATAACATAGCACCTATGTGCTATCTTTAGTGCCCTACTTACATGTGATTTTTGGTTGGATGTACTATCAGTGCAATATACATATGGTTAGATTGAATGAAAAAATTTTGAGCTAGTCAAATTGACTAGTCCTATTTTATCATCCTATCTCAATTTGAATTTTTTTTTGAATTGAGTCAAGTGAAATGAAATTTGAGTCAGAGTCGAATTGAATCGAGTGAAATTTTTGAATTAAATGAAAAAAAACTAAAAATTTAAAAATAAAATATTGTTACAATATAAATAATTCTATGTTAGAGGGCATAAATTTAAAACTATATATATTTGAAAACACTTTCAAAGTAAAATAAGAGAAAAAAATACTTTAGTATTATAAACTTTAATGTGCAATTTACTTCTTTAGGTCATTAAAATTATTATTTTGGAAAATTTTTACAATTTTTTTTAAAAAAATTATATATTTTTTATTTTTGCAATTTTTATTTTTTATAATATTTGATTTTTTAAAAAAATGAAATTTTATAATTTTTTTATAAATATTTTGAATTTTTTAAAATTATTTTGAATTTTTTAAATTTATTTTGAATTTTTTTGTTGAAAGAGACCAATTTGCTTGTTTTTGAAATTTACAGGGACTAAAAGGGCATTTAGACCAATTTTGTTATTTGAGTTATTCTAGTTATTCTAATTGTAAAATTCAACTTGACTCAGACTCGAAAAACTGAATTACTTATTTGAGTTGACTTGAAAAACCTAAATAACTCGATTAAATTAATTTGAAATTTGAAATTTTTTCAAGCCGAATCAAGTTTTGCTTACCCTTACATATGGTTGTGTTTGGGGGAGAATCTCGAGTGATTGAGTCTTATTTTAATGAGGTTTACTTAGGGATATGTGCTTAAATTATGATAATAAGATGAATTAACATGTGTGCCTTATTCTATAAAAATGATTAAATTATAAAGTGATTTGTTTAAATCGAAGGCGAATGAGCAATTAATTATAAGTTGGACTTTAAAAGATTGATTAATCTAGTGTCGTGAAAGTGAATTTAGAATGTGACATTAAACTACCATATGTAAAATGAGGAAAAGGTGATTAACGTAATGATATTGCAAGAACAGTGTAAAAAGAAAAACTATGAAGCTAACTAATTGAATATACCTATAACTTAGATAATATGATTGAAAATGGAATGACCTAAGTGGATGCTACTTAAATGAGCAATGGCTAATGGGTTATAGTGACTTTGAAGTGCAAAGTGATTAATTGAAGTGAACTATGATCAAATGCCTTGACCTTATCAAAGCTTCTATTAAATAAATGAAGTTAAATCCTTATACTTAAAGTAAGTGCCATAACTTGAAATTACATTTTAATAGTCATAAAAGGCTTATGGACTAAAAAAGGTAAAGTAGAAAATCCTTGTGTACTTATTAAGCAATTTCTATTGCTTAACGCATTTGTTGATTTAAACATGTAGGCTGAGTTTCAATAAGAAATGCTCACTTTTGCTACGTTCGCGATCACATCACATCTTAAGGGTGTATTGAGTGTATTTTCATTTGTCTTGTATTAGAGTAGCTTGATATGGCATGTATAGATGTTAAGATTTGTTCAATGATATCCTTATAGCTTAATGGTGTTTTCAATGATGCTTACGATACCTTTGGTGTTTTCAAGTCAAACTTTGGTTTTAAAATTGATTTAAACATGTTTATGAGATGTAATTAAGTTTAAATGAGTTTTATTAATGAATTAAATGGTTTGTGAAGTCCTCGGTTTGATATGATGATGTTTGGAGTTGATTTGGAGTGTGTTGAGCCAATTTTAAGTTCCATGCATCAAAGTATTGATATATGCCTACTTGGTACCAATACTTGTAAGCCAGTAGCTAAATTGATGTAGTCTCAGAGCAAGGTACATGCTGCTTTGCACCAAACAAATTTGGGTTTTCATGCTTTGTATTAACTTCAAATGATGTTCGAATGTTCTCATTTTCTAATGGGACTTCGAGAATGGTCTAAAAGATTTCTAAGACCTCTAAAATGATTATACAAGTATTAATTGTGTTAGGTGACATGGATTTTAAGTAAGATCTTTGTTCTTCTATTTACAAAAGTTTTATGCTTTAAGCTTTTTTAGCAATCGAAAGCTCGTTTTATGTATTACTATATCTAAACATCTAGAAAGTGATTTAAAATTATTTTAGAATGTATTTGAAGATTTCAAAATGATGTGAAATGTTTTACTAACTTGTGTTAAGTTGAATAAATGATGACTTTGTTAAAAAATTTGTTATTTCAAAGAATGTGTCGAGTGACATCACTTATCTGCGTCGATCATTACACTTAGTAAGGGGTGTTATCATGATTCCTTATTTCAAATGATTCTTTATTGTTACAAAAACTTTCACGATATTTTCTTATTTCAAATATTAATTGATAAAGAAATACGAACATGTATGCAGTTTTTATTGCTGAGTAAAGGTGAATACAAGTCTACCCCATTTTCAAACAAATTTCTTTTTATACAGAAGTAGATTCAGAAATAAATGATAAGAACAAATATTACAAAAATTTCTTTAAAAAATAAAATTTTAATCATGGTTCTTTCAAAATCAATAATTTAAACCACAAATCGAGCTTGAGCTCATGCTACAAAATCATTAATCCCACATAACATCCAAATATGTTATCATTAAACACTAATAACTCAACCATAAATTTTCATATCAAACACAACACATATTCAATTAGGCCCATCCCTCATGCACCAAGAAAAACATTTCAAAACATAAATATAAATAGTTAAAGATAAAAATAAAAAAGAAACCCTATTGGGCAACCAACAACTCACATTTGATAAGATAATAGACTTTATAGTTTACTCATCTTGCTTTGTGTGTCTAAAGCATCCAAATCAATGTGCTTTACTCATTAATGCTCCAACACACCTACTAGAGATAAACACTTGGATTTTGTTACCTAAATTGATTTTGGTCATTGAAGGTTAATTACAAAGTCTCTTATTCTCTTAGGAACCCAAACTTGTCTAATTTTATATTGGATCTTTTTCTTAATAGGGTAGGTATGTAATATGTGACCATGATAATGACAGTGTATATACATTGCCATGTTTAAAATAAATGAGTTTTCAAAAATGATTTCTTTTTCCTTTTTCTAATTCTCAAGCTTCATTTTCAACTCATGATTTTTTTTTCCAAATAAATCACATTTCAATTTGGAAGCCTCCAAATCCTTTTTCAAAGTTTCATTTTAGCTTTTAAAATCCACCTTTGTTTTCAAAATAAAAATATTTTTCAACTTTAAATTTTGAAATCATTTTCTTGTATTCAAAATTCGTGGTATTGAATTCCAAAACTAACTTATCAAATGTATCTCGCAACTCATTAAACGAATAAGACTTTTTTTCACTTGAGTTAGAAGATACTTTGGGCTTTTCAAGAGTTGTGAAGTAGAGGTTGCTAAAGCTTTCATCATATTAGTCTTCATCATTGAAGTATCACTCCCACTCTAAGTGGCTGCCATGGCTTTCTTTTTGGCCTTTTGATTATTCACAAATGGATAATCATATACGGTATGACTCAGCTTTTTGCAAATGTGGTACTTAATTTGTTAAATTCGCCTTTTTTAAGCTTTTTTTGTCATTGTTCATCTTAGTGAATTTTTTTGAATTTTTTAACAAACATGAACATCTCTTCATCATTTTCATCCTCATCCTCATCCTCGTTATTATTGCCATTACTTTCTTCATGGATGGAGGATTTTAGAGCAACACTTACTTTTTTTAGTTTTTCATTTCTATTCTCTAACTTTATATCATAGTGAAGAGAGAACCTACGAGCTCATCAAGGGATAGTTTATCCAAATCATTGAATTCCTCAATAGCCGTAACTTTTTCCTCCTAAGACTTTGGTAGGCTACAGAGTAATTTCTGTATCATTTATTTGTTTAGGCAATACTTCCTAAGAGGCTTGAGTACATTGATGATGTTAGAGAATCCATTGTACATTTCTTTGATGCTCTCATCTAACTTTATCTTGAATAGCTCATAGCAATAGTAAATAAATCAATTTTTTATTCCTTTACTTAGCTAGCTTCTTCATGGGTGGTAGCCAACTAATCCCAAACTTCCTTGGCACTTTGACATTAGGATACTCGATTGTACTCATTTGGACCTAATGCATAAAAGAGACCGTACATGGCCTTTGCATTGTGTTGAGCCTTCTTGTCATTTTCATCTCAATCATCTGTATCTTTGGCCACTTTCAAATAATCATTTATGATTATTTTTCAAATGAAATAATCATTAGACTAAATAAATAGATTTATCACTATCTTACAATAAGAGTATCTTCACCATTGAAGAATGAAGGTCTCGCAATTGATTGCTTTTCACCCAAATTAGTTGATCCAAAGTCATATACAATTCTTCAACAATCTGAACACCTTGAGCTTGAAGATATTTTCTCACAATAGTTAAACCTTTGATGGAGATCTAGCTTTGATACCAATTGAAAAGCCTCAATGGATTGAATTTTATCAAAAAAGGGCAAAATTGGTAATAAAAGACATTGTTAAAGGGTGAAAAGAATGAAAAAGATTAACACAAGCAATTATAAAGGTTTGGCCTCAACTGCCTACCTCCATTACCTTAGTCCCACTTGCCAAGGATTTTCTCAATTCACTAATTTTGAATTAATATCTTTAAAAGACAAGGCATAATCTTTAAAAAATCTATATATTTTACTTAGGCTATGATAGAAAGGTGATTCTCATGGTGGTGCAAAAACAAAAAAAAAGGATAAAAGGAGTAGATCTTAGCTATTTTAGGGATATTTGCTCTAAAAAACTAAAAATGGAGGATGAGAGAGGCATTTTGGTTGTGTTGACCATTGGAGAAGGTTGCCTGTCACGATGTCAACTTGACAGTTTTGATATTTTACATTTTAGTCCTCAATCGACCTCGAGTTATCGAAAGAGCTTTCATAAGCTTATTTAAGCCTCGAATTTGATTATATATCTTGTTGTGATTCCCTATTGAACATAATAACATGTATAAGCTGTTGAAATTGAATGAAATTAATATCGCAGTTGCTTCGACAACGAACGTGACATCCAGTAGGTCAGGCCCAATGATCGGGTCAGGTATGGGGTGTTACATTGTCGAAGATGAAGTGACAACGATAACATAATTCTCTAGGGTTTCAAAAAAAAGAGAGTAATAACAAAGAGAAAGGGATGATAGTTTTTTTTGGGTTTAAACAAAAAAGGTGAAAATACATGTGGAAAATAAAAAAATAGGTTGGCACGCAAGGTGGGATTTCTATTGGCCCTTATAACTGAGAATGACCAAAAGGAACAAACTTTGTAATGTCAGTGTCCTTTTCGCAAATTTTTTTTTGATACCAAAAATTAAAACTTATGAAAGTTGGATGACCAATTGTGAATTTACCCTTTTTCTTTTCTATGATTTTTTTAATCCTCTACAAAAGGTAACATTTAAGGGATTTGAATTTTTTTTATTTATACTTGTATTTAACTCGTCTAAAATACCATTTAAAAAAATTTCTTTGTTTATACCAAACTCTACATTTCTCTTTTCTTCAATTTATGGAAACATATAAACAAAAAAAATATAAGATAGACTACCTAGTTGGTCACCTAAATTTTAGGGCACTTTCATTTTGGTCACCCAAAATAAAATCTTTACAATTTCTTCACTTAACTTTTAACGCGCTTTTATTTTAATCACTCAACCATTAAATTTCTAACGGCAGTTAACTAACTGTACATGCCACATCATGTTCAAACTTTCATTTTGGTCACCCAAAAATATCATTTTTTTTAAGTATTGATTGGAGTAAAAAATTTAAGTATTAAAGTGAAAAAAGAAGCAGAAACTAAAATAATGCTTTAAAAATTGTCAAATTGTCAAATTGTCAAATTGTATTTTCTTACCCCTTTACTAAAAGTTCTAATTTTTTTAATATTAAAATTTTAAATTTCAAAACATAAAAATAAATTAAATAAGTTATTGAGATTTTTTAATTCCTTAATGGTTTCAACCGATTTGTTATTATAATATTAAAATTAATTAATTTAGTCTCCTTGTAAATTTTAAATTTTTATTTTATGTTTTCAAATTAAAATAAACTCAAATAAAATCTTCTTTAATAATTGTACATGAAACCCAAATTTATTTTTATTACATGATCTCGAGTCTTTCATACTAAGCTAAAAGCAAAGGAAAATCCTTATAATTGATTAATTTTATCTTCCATGCCAAACAAAACCCACAATTTTTTCATCACTTCCTTATCCAAACGAAGAACAATCAATTAATTTAATTAATTGTAATTATTTTTCTTTGTTTTTAGCTTAGTATTGAAGACTCGAGATTATATAATAAAATGAAATTTAAGTTCCGCATACAATTATTAAGTATGAGTTCTAGAGTTGATTTCATCAAGATTAATATGGAAACATAAAATAAAATTTTAAAATTTAGAAAAATATTAATTTAATTAAATTCAATGTTCTAGTAACAAATTGATTAACATTATCGAGGGATAAAAAATTTTCAACAATTTATTTAACTTATTTTTATGTTTTGAAATTTAAAATTTCAATATTGAAAAAAATTTAAAAATTTCAAAAATATGATAAACAAATATAATTTTGTTATGAATATCTTATTAAGTGGATGTCCATTAAGATTAAGATAAATTTTGATGTACTTTAAATTCTAATAGTCATTAGAAGTACATCTCTATTTTATTTATACTTATTATGCTTATAAATAGAGATTTTGGAGAAGCTTTGTAAATATTTTGATTGATGAATAAAATACGCTCTCTCTTTGCTCTCCCATATTCTTTGCTCTTTATTCTCTCTGTCTATTTATTTTATAACACGTTATCAGCGCAATCTTGCTCAAAGTGATAGTTCCTTTTATCGACGATCAAATTTATCATCCATGATTTCCAATAACTTTGACAGCAAGATGCAAATTATTTACAAGAAGTTTCTTTTATTTAATGTTTTCTATCTGATTATTATTTTATGTTTTATATCTGATTATTATTTTTCATTCTTCTTTCATTATATGTTATCATTGTTTTGATTAACTTATTTTACTTTTTGTTATTAAGGATGGTGAAAGATTTGATACCGTTATCTATATGAAATCGAGAAATAAGATCTACTCTTAAAGTTTGCTTTTTGATATTTGCTTGGGGATGATCTCTTTCTCTTCATTACAAAGGATGTTTATAATCACTACTTCTCATCCATGTAAGTCAATCTAATCAACTTCTTTTGAAATTTAATTTGATTTATATTAAAAAGTTCAATTTATATAATTTACTATTCGTATATCTATGGATTTATAAAACCCTTCACACATTTAGTTATTGGAATTTTTATGTGGAGATAAATATTTTTTTTTATTTTTAATAGAATTGATTGGTTTAATATTGATTTTGATTTAGATATATGATTATTGCGGAATGTGAGTAAAAACACTAACTTGTCATGAACTTTGGGATATTCACATTGTTTGTGATAATTTCATATCATTATAAAATTTGAAATGAAATCATGTCATAAGAGGTGGAGGTTAGAAAATGTTTATGTTTAAACCTTAATAGCTATAAAGTTATTTTAATTTGACATTATAATATTTTGTATTTTGTTGTGTTATGATATATATAAAAAAATTATCTAACCACAATGATTTATTAGTAACATGAATTTTTATATGAACTCGTCCAAGGGCTCAACCGAATCCGTTCGTGATCCAATCGAGCTACCAACTTGTCCTATTACTTGAGCTCGATCCAAGCAATTCAAAGAAGCAATTTCGGCTTTAGTTGAACGAGTTTGGGAGGAAACTTCAGCTGGACTCATTGATTGAGTTTGGGAGTGCTCATCAAATGCCCCATGCAATCTACTTGAAACCGGTTTCCAATTTAGCTAGCTAATTTAGCTACTGAATAAGACTTAAACATTCTTAGTCATTTCAATCATATTAATTGTGTTTTAATTCCCTACAGCATTATTACATGTCTGATTATTTTTGATTGTTTAAATCTATTAATTGTGTCCTAAGTTCATACTGCATTAATATTTGTCTTAGTATTTTAATTTAATTTGTGTCTATTAACTATGCTCCAATTAAGACAACATCAATGCATGTTTTAATCAGACATCTTAATTGTGTCTTAGCTTATTACACATTAAATTGGTGTTTTAGTTTGTCTTAATCGAGTTTAATTTGTCTTGCAGGTTATTTAAATAGTCAGCTGGACATTCATGCATTATCTAGATTCGTTGAAGCTTAATTAAGGAGGAACATGCACCCGACAGATTCATGAACCTTGGAGCTGCTTGGTGCATTCATTCAAGTGTCCATTCGTGAAACGATGAGACAATCATTGATCTTTCCGTGAGCTGATCAGCCGGCCATCTTTGTTCATATCAATGGACTGTTCGGTAATTAGTGTTCACACCAAAGGCCATTCGGTTGCCATAAGATACATTCATCAGCTGATCATCCATTCGGTGAACCATGCAGCATTAACTCTAGCTTATAAACAACATTGACTGACCAAATTAATGTTTCTTTCAGCTCAACTATTAAGTCCACCTCCATGGCTGTTCGGGAACTCCAAGTGACAAGCTCCAATGACTGTTTGGGGACTTCAATTGTCAAGATGATTAATTAAGTTTCTTCAAGACTCATTCAGCTGAATTAAATTGAATTCCAGCTTTCTTTAATTGTAATTATTTAGTGTCCATTCGTTTGGAACCTAGCAGCCTATAAATAGCTTGCTTGTAACTTGTTTTAAGAACTTTTGAACCTTGAATGAATTTTAGCTTATTTGTGAGTTGTTCAACTCTAGTTGTTCTTGGTAATTCAAATTGACTTATTTAGCTTGCTAGTGGCTTCAATCTGTTTCCTTTCTGAACTTATCACTCTTTGAGTGTGACGTTCAACCCCATTGATACAGATTGGTTCCTATCTTCCTAGATAGTGGGTCACGGTCCTTTACCATCTATCCATCTATCACCTTGATAGCCTTATAAGATTCAGGTTTCTATTCTTTAATAGAGGTTTAATAGAGGTTCTTTCTTCCACTGTTAAGTTCACATTCCATCATCCATCAACTTATCTTTAAACCATTTTCTTTGTTTTAAAACTATCAACCCTTAAAACGTCCATTTTGTTAAGCAAAACTAGTTACTTAATTTTATGATTGGGCAACAAACGACTCAAATTTGACAACGAATACAAGTTCATATCAAATTTATTATTTTTTATGTTTAATATATGTTTTATTTTTATATGAATAAATAAAATTTTAGAAGATCAGAAATTATTTATCATTCATGTTAAAAAGAATTGCAAAACTGTTTATTATTTAAAATAAATTAAGCATTCAATAAGGTTATATAATAAAATGATTATATACTCCTGAAAAGCTAATATTGCATTAAACTGTAAAAAGCTCTTTAAGAGCTAATATTTTACCTCCTTGTGATGCAAAATTTTATAAAATATAATATTATTTTTCTGATCAAGAAGATATATGTTGAATAAAACCTTCGTGTGTCTTACATTAAAAACATATATAGAAATAACATGAGATACTCATGTATTTGTATTATATATATTCCCCGAAGGAATACATTACATTATATGATTGAAATATCTAATGTGCTCCTGCAGTAGCAATATTGTGAAAATGATTTTAAAAGTATTTTCCAACGATCTCATATCTTCTAGTGGCTAAGTAAAATAATTAGTTACTAATGAATAACTATGAAATTTTTCCCACTAGTTTTGCTTCATTCCTTAAAGTGAATGTAGCAATATATAACAATTATGTAAAATGAAAATATAGAGATCATGGTTGTTGTTGTAATTAAGGATGTGGTTGGAGACATACTAATAGTTGTTATCAATGTGGTTATAATAGTGGTACTTCTAACCACTAGAAAAAGAATAATAATGAAAAACAAGAAAATTATGGTCAAAATATTTGAAGGTTATTGACAATTTATGGTATTGATGTGGTATGAAAATGCATTGGTCATGTATATGTCGTATGTTTAAGCATCTAGTAAAACTTTATCAAAGTATCCATTAAAAAAAGAAGGGAAACAATTACTTTGGCTAACTTGCGGAGGATAATTTTTCGACAAAAGATGAAAACTTTTACTATGATATTCGCTGTAATGGATATCATATTGAGACTACAAATGAAAAATATTGAATATCTATATATTAGTGAAATTGAAGCACATGTTACTACAAACTAGAAGTTTGTAGAACCACATACCTTTATTATTTGGCATGACATTTTTTGTCATCCCGGATCATATATGATGCAAAAAATAATCGAGAATTCATATGGATTTTCATTAAATAACCAAAAGATTCTTTAATTTTAAAAAATTCTCATGTGCTGTTTGTTCTTAATGAAAATTGATTAGTAGAAACTCACTAGCTAAAGTTAAGATTTAATGTCTTGCATTTCTGAAATGAATATGGACTCATTCATCCCCATGTGGATGGTTTTGACATTATATAATTTTGGTAAATGCATCTACAAAATAATCACATATGTGTTATCAATTTGCAACCTATCGTTTGCAAGATTGCTTGTTTAAATAATTAATTTCAGATTATGCAATTAAGACAATTCATCTTGCTAAAGCTGATGAGTTTATATCTTAGTCTTTTATTGATTGAGTTTGAAAAAATTTCGTAAAAGTTTGTTATTTATGCATAAAATGGTTTAGAGAAATTATTGATTGAACGCCTCTGATTAATGTCAAAACCATTACTTATGAAATTATGCTGATTTACGTGTTGTACGCATCAAGTCAATAAGTTATAAATACTCCTCATCACAACCGGTTTTTGATCAAGAGTTAAATATTTCTCATCTTTGAATTTTTGTATGTACGTATATATTCCAATTTCTTCACCACAACGCACAAAGATGAGTGAATCTTCAAAGAAAGTTGAGAATATATATTAATTACAAGTATCCTTGTATTATTAGATGTTTTGAATGTATTGGAGATTCAAATTATGACATGATTTGTGATTACTATTTTGATTCAATAATTTTCCCGACATTAGGGGGAGAGAAATAATAACTTGTAATGAGTTAGGGGGAGAGTAATTTGAACCAGAAGTTCAACAAGGATAACTCATTACAAGTTTCAAATATCAAAATTCTCATAAAAGAAAATAATAAATTTAGATGGTCATATGGTGAAGGCGGGTGCTTTAGAAGAAACCTAAGACATAACTAATAAGTAAAACTTCAGAAGAGATTCAGGTACCTGAAACTGAAAATTAAAATAGTGAAAATAATATATTTCGATAAGTTATGTCAATTCGAGAAAATGTGGAACTGAATAATAAAAGTGGTCGATTATGATTTTGCATGTAGTATTATTATTGAAATAATGAAATAAAAGGAGGATCTTGAATAAATCTATTGAGAAATATAGATATGGAATAGATTGGTCAAAATAGAAAGACGTAACTCAAATTCGTGGAGTTTTTGCACCAGTAGTCCAAATATCTAAAACTATAAAGCTAGTGAGGGTGCAAATGATGTAGTTTTGTAAATGTAGAATAAAAATATAAAGTTTTTCGCTAAGTCCTGGCATTGATTATGAAAAGATATGATAGTTTTTTGTGGTGGATGCAATAACCTTTAGATATATTATTTTGACAATTCATAAAAGATTTAACTTGTGTCTAATGGTTGTTGTTACAACCTTTTATGAACGACTATATAGTAAAGTTTATATTAAAATCCTTGAAGGATTTAGGGTGCTTTAAGCATATTGAAATTCTCAAGAAATTGTTCATTTATATGAATTGAAACATATGTGGTAAAATTGACTTAGTGAATAGTAGTTGAAGGAGAATTATAAAATGATCCAAAATACCTATTTGTGTTTTTATAAAAGAATCATGATTAAAGTTTGTTATGATTATTATTGAATCTCCTGAAGAGATCAAAATATATTTCTCCCAAAATTTTCCTCACTCATGACTTTTAAAGAATGGTAATATAAATACTTAACAAATATATTCAAATAGTCATTTGAAAAACTAGTATTAAAAATTGAATACGTAGAATATGAGAAAATATGTGATGTTTTCATGAGGAGTAAATACGCGTTCCACTCTTTTTCCCTTAACCGAGGTTTTGTCTCATTGGGCTTTCTTGGTAAGCTTTTTAATGAGGCAACATGTTATGCCTATTATAGATATGTGTACTATTTTTTCTTCACTAGGATTTTTTTCCACAGAGTTTTTATCTTAGTAAAGGTTTTAACAAGGCACATTATCTACCAACGGACATCTAAGGGGGAGTGTTATGAATATCTTATTAAGTGGATGTCTATCAAGATCAAGATAAGTTTTGATGTACTTTAAATTCTAATAGTCATTAGAAGTATATCTCTACTTCATTTATACTTCTTATGCCTATAAATAGAGATTTTGGAGAAACTTTGTAAATATTTTGATTGATCAATAAAATACACCCTCTCTCTTTGCTCTCCCATGTTCTTTGTTCTTTCTGTCTATTTATTTTATCACAAATTTGAAAATTTTTAATGATTATTTTTATTTCTATTGTCTTTTCACTTTAATCCTTACTTTTTTTTACTCCAATCAATATTTCAAAAAGGGATATTTTTTGGGTGACCAAAATGAAAGCCACCTATAAGTTGGGTGACTAAAATGAAAGTGTAAACATGATGTCTCATATACAGTTAACCACTATTAGAGACAAGGGTGAAGCCAGGAAATTTCAAGAAGGAGGCCGAGATAATAAAAAACAATAAATTTAAAAATAAAAATAATTTCATAAATAAAAATAAACGAGAAAGAAATCTTAAAAATTATTTGAATTGCACTCTTCGATCCTTGACCTCACTAAAATCATCAATTATTTCGTTTATATCAAATTTTTCTGCTATTACTTTTTCAATGTACACAACCAAAGAACTTCTTAAAAATTCATCTTTCATCTTGTTACAAAGTCGACTCTTCACAATCTTCATAGCAGAAAAAGCACGTTCTGAGGATGCTGTTGAAACTAGAAGAGTCAATATAAGACGAATCAATCTGTCAACGAATCTGTCAACGAGTGGGTACATGATTGACTTTCCACTCTCAACTAAGCTTCTACAAAGTTCAGAAAGTGTTGATATTTTTCTCAAATCAGGATGCTTACATACATCAAGTTCATAATGCTTCAACTCATATGAGAGACGTTCTTTCTCTTGTTGAGAAGAATCTCCTGGATATAACTTGTTTAGAAGAATGCAAATTTTATCAATATCAAATAACTTGAAAAACTCCTTGAGATATAAAGTTGTAGTAAGAGTGAGAAGTTCAACAACATGTTCGTTAAACCTGCTCTTCAATTCTTGCAACTGAGTATCTATTGTAGCAAAAAATATATCCACTTGATAATGATGCTCCACTGTAACATCTTCCTTCTTGTTGCGACTATGACCCACAATGTATTGAGCATTCATATATGGAAAATTCAACTCCCAAGTTTCACAAAAAGATATCACATTTTTCAACAATTTATTCCATCCATCATCTCTCAACTTTTGAATTAAATATTTCGTTGTCAAAACTAAACTCATGGCATTTAATATATCTTGAGAATGACATTGCAAAGCTTGACAAAGGTTATCAGTAATCCCTAAAACTTCCTTCATCATATGCAAAATAAAAATAAACTTAAAATATCTCAATCTATTATATGCGTGATGAGCATCTCCTTGCTGAGAATAGTTAGAAGCAATATTTTTTAGATTTTCAAGAACCGTGCTAGTAGCATTGTACATCTTCACATCTTTAGTAAACTAGTAATTGAATTTAAATGGGAACTCCTTCGAGTCTCACCAGGAGGTTGTAGAGTGCCAATCTGATTCATTCTTGTTCCAGTTGCTAACTCATTGATGGAAGCTAGACGATTTATTTCAGCTACTTGGGCTTTTTTGTAATTGATCATGTCATTTGGAAGAAGCCGAAGCAATATTAACAATATCAGGCAAGTCTTTAAAGAATTGATTTACTTCAACCACTTCTCTAACTGCTGCAACTAATGCTAACCGAAGACGATGAGCAAAACAGTGAACATAATAAGCATATCGATAATCATTCAAAATCAAAGCTTGCAAGCTGTTAAAATCCCCACACATATTGCTTGCTCCATCATAGCCTTGACCTCGAATATTTTGTATGTCAAAACTATGTTGCAAGAGAACATTAAAAATCACATTCTTTAAAGTCAATGATGCAGTATCTTTAACATGGACTATATCAAAAAAACTGTTCTTTTACCTGTCCTTGTTTATAAACAAATCTAAAAATAATTGCCATTTGCTATTTTTTTAACTCGTCTCTCGCTTCATCCATAATAATTCTGAACTTTCTGTCACTAATTTCTTCACTAATCACATTACGAACTCTACTAGCATAAATTTGCAACATCTCTTTTTGTATTGTTGAAGAAGTTTAACTAGCATTTTGTAGAGCACTTTCCAAAATATCTTCAACTTTCTCATTATACGATGCTAACAGTGATAACAATTCAAGAAAGGTCTCACGATTTTTTGATCCCGAGCTTTCATCATGACCTCTAAAAGCACACCCTTGAAATGACAACCATCGAACAACATCTATACTAGTTTTTAGACGTAGACGATTAGCTGCAATTTGCTGTGTTGTTTGTCTATCAAGTGATACTTCAATATGTTGAGCTTTATTCATTAAATCTACATAAGCTCGTTGTGCATTATTATGATGTGAATTTAGATCTTTACCCATATGTGTCAAAAAAGCACAATTGCATCCATCGTGTACCTTTTTCCAATTACTAAAGCCACTATGAGTAAATGTAGTTGATCTAAAAAGACTACTTGGATTGCTATTAAAAAGAAAACAAGGCAAACAAAAGACTGCATCTTTAGAAGGTGCATATTCTAACTAGGAAAATTGTTTAAACCATGATGGTTGAAAATAACGAGGATGCTTTTTTTGAATTGGAGGCAGGATATTCTGAAAAAATAGGTTTATATGGTCCAACCTTAATATAAGCTCTTTGCACGCATATTAACCGGATACTTATATATTTGCTTACATAACCCAGGTTCACGTTCTAAGTTAGACAAATCAAGTGCTTCATCTTCAACTCTAGGAATTTTAGAAGGACGAGCATCAGAGTTTCAAGGAGCAAACGATGAAGATGGTACCTCAATTTGTGACGCTTCTGAAGGTGATTGTGTTGTCTCTGTACTTTTCTTTTTAAAAAATGAATCAATTATTTTCGACTTCATAACTACAATATCTTAAAAGATAAAAAAATTAATAACTATAAAATAAAATTAAACTATAAACATTAAAACATAATAAAAATAATAGTAAAAATTGTAAAAAGATGAAAAAAACCTTAGAAGATGAACTCGATGCTACGTTTGAAGGACAAACGTTGATGACAATAGTTGTTAATAGCAATAGGAAAAGAGATTTATTTTTCACTAGTTAACAAATTGAATTTTAACCTGAATTCACATTTAATGTTATATTAAAAAGTGAACAACTATCATCTAAAAAAAGAAAGTTGTAATATATTATATAAATATTTAAAGTTAAAAAGTTAAAATATATTATATGGAAAAAATAAAAAAAGAAAGTTTTTTTTAATGTTCAAAGTTGGAAAGAGAGGCCAAACAACAATTTAAAGGGGGGCCAAAGTTTTCAAATATTAAGGGGCTAAATAATAAATATTTATTTTTATAATTTTAGGCGGGGCTGGGGCTAATGCCAACTTCCCCCAGATTCGCCACTGGTTAGAGATTTAACGGTTAAGTGACTAAAATGGAAGTACCCTAAAAGTTGAGTGATGAAATTACAAAGATTTCATTTTGGATGACCAAAATGAAAGTGCCCTAAAGTTGGGTAAACAACTAGGTAGTTTACCCAAAAATAAAAAAGGAGGCATTAACCCATTTGCAAATATTAAATAAAGACAAGGACCTTTTCGTCATTTAGGCCAGGGGTCGAAAACCTAGCTATAAAATGGTAGCAGCTGATTTAATAGCCTCTCCTCGAAGGCTAGAGTCGTCGGAGGCCAAAGCATCAACGAAAGCTTTCACAAAACCCTAGTCTCTAACTACTTCTTTGTTTTGCCTAAGCCATGGTGAGTATCTCTTTTCATTTATCTATATTCTCGTTGATAAGCTAAATCTTGTTTGGCTTCTGAGAGAAAAAGAACAGTTTGCGATTTGACTGTAGAAAAGAGTGAGTTTTACAGACTAAATTCAATTTAATAATAAACTTTCTTGAGGTTATGGGGTTTATATTTTAGATTGGCATTTTTTAATTGTACACTAGCTTTTGTTATGTTTCATTGCTTGAAAAACTGAATCAAAATATGAATATAAATGTGCAAATCTTTGTCTTAGTCTTGAAATGGAAAAGTTCAATTCGGAACCATTTGCTAATTAGATAACATTTAACCTTGCATTCTCTTTCGACGGTGTTTTTGGGATTCAAATGGAGCATTGGTGCTTCCCTTTTAGGCATTGTTGCTATAGCAGATTCATAGATTTACAGCGTGCAAATAAGATGAACTGATTTATTCATTGATTTGTGGTGCTTTGTAGTCGAGGAGAAAGGTTAGAGAGCCCAAGGAGGAGAATACTAACCTAGGACCTGCTGTTCGAGAGGGCGAGCATGTTTTTGGGGTGGCTCACATCTTTGCTTCATTTAATGACACATTCATTGTAAGCAATAACATACTCCGTTTACATTGATTTTGCCTGGGAGTTCATTCCTTTTAAACATGCTATTTTGAATTTCCAGCATGTGACTGATTTGTCTGGAAGGGAAACAATGGTTCGCATTACTGGTATGGTTTATGATTTTCTTTAGAAAATTGGTTTCTTTTGCTATCTTGGCTTTTGATTTTATTATTACCATCTCTGTGCTTTTACTCTCTTGGGTTTTTGGTGTCAATGTTACATGTTTTGATGATATTCATGTCTGACAGTCAGGTTATTTTT
Organism: Gossypium hirsutum; assembly: GCF_007990345.1. Taxonomy (NCBI): domain Eukaryota; kingdom Viridiplantae; phylum Streptophyta; class Magnoliopsida; order Malvales; family Malvaceae; genus Gossypium; species Gossypium hirsutum. Next base: position 34,827,674 of record NC_053440.1, read on the forward strand.
CTGAGCAATATTTCACTAACTTGTTCCTTTCATTTTTCAAATGTAGGTGGCATGAAGGTGAAAGCTGATAGGGATGAGTCTTCCCCTTATGCAGCCATGCTTGCAGCCCAAGATGTTTCTCAACGCTGCAAGGTCTTATATCCTTCTCTGACTTGTGTTGCAATACTTGGTTTATGTGTGGTGAACTTATGGCAGTTACTGTTTGTTATCTTGCAGGAGTTGGGTATTACTGCCCTTCATATAAAGCTAAGAGCTACTGGAGGGAATAAGACCAAGACACCAGGTCCTGGTGCACAGTCAGCACTTAGAGCCCTTGCTCGTTCAGGCATGAAAATTGGACGCATAGGTAAGATTCTTTCACCCTTTCATTTCTCCACAATTCATTGGGTCCCATAATTTCAACTCTTGTAAGCTTACATGTTCCCTCTTCACCTCAGAGGATGTTACTCCCATTCCCACTGACAGTACCCGTAGAAAGGGAGGCAGACGTGGGAGAAGGCTGTGATTCTTTGCTTCGTATCTGTTGCTCACTGTTGCTGCTCCTCCAATATGCGTGGAATTTCTTTTTTAAACAATTTTTGGTTTAGATTGAAGCTTGTTTTGCCCTGTTATGTTGTTGCACATTAGTTCCAGAATGGATTTTGATCGTAATTTACATGTGGAACTCTTGGAAGTTAAGCTTTTTATTGATTTTGATTTTCCTTTGGAGTCAGTAATGAAGTTATGACAGATAAGAATGAATTCCCTGCATGGTTTGAATACCTGTAGGAAATCTAATCTTTTAAGATAAATATTCTTTCCCCTGTCCTAGTTTTTTAGTTTCTGATCTTCAGCAGGTTAAAAAATTTATAAACAATGTATATTGTTTTGATTTAAATAATTTCATTAAAAATGTGGTATCAGTGTATTCATTTATAAATGTTATGCCTAAGCCTGAGTACATCCTATTTCTCTTATGCATGAATTTCCTATGCCACTACGAAGAAAGTATCGTCGCACGTCAGATTCACTCTAGGTACTCGTTCACTTTAGAAGGGAAAAACGACAAGGAAATCATAGCCAACACTTTGCTTAAACGCACTTCTGGCTCATATAAACCTCCATCTTTAATAGCTTTTCGCACCATTTAAAGTGTGATCCATTACCATTTTAGTTGCTGTTCGCACTATTTACAATGTGAGCCATCATCCTTGTGAAAACATCTGCCATCTATGGGAAATTAAATGAAAAACTACGACTTCACCGTATCAAAATATCCCGAAAGTGTGTAAGTTAATGAGGTCAGCTATGAGCAGGGTAATTAGTGTGAATATGGAGATAATCAATATGACCAAGGAGATCAATAGTAGTACGGTTAAATCATTAGCAATATTATAAGCAAGGAGAGAAATATCAAGAACACATTGGTTCCAACTAGTATGGCTAACTAGGTGGACAAGGAGATTATTACTACTAGCAACATCAACAAGAGCAACCACTTAGGTACACTATCAAAAGTACCTGATAGAGGCAACCAACAATTGCAACATTGAGAAAATGAGAACCCAATCATACAAACAGTGGCTCAGCCAGAATTTGTTTTTTTTTTTGGGGGGGGGAGTCAGTTGAATTATAAATTTTGCGTGAAAGTCAAAATGCAACCAATACATTGAGCTCCAAGAATAGTCTAGATGGAGAAATACAACAAACAAGAAATAATTGTAACACCCCTTACCCAAGACAGTTTCCGGAGTCGAGCATGAGGCGTTACTTGACTTAACTTAAAAGTTCGGGGCATAAAAATTTAGTTTTAAAAGTTAATTCACTGTTCATAATAAGTCTGTCCACCTGCGCAGCAGTTACTAAATTAATTATAACTCGAGCTACGAAACTCAAAAATTTAGATCCGTAAATTTTCCCTAAAACTAGGCTCATATATATTTTTACCATAAATTTTTCAGAATTTTTGGTTCAGAAAATTAGTACAGTTTATTAGTTTAAGTCTCCCCTGTTTCACTGATCGACTGTCCTGACCTCTCGTAACTAAAATTCAATTATCTCATTGTACAGACTTCATATAGTGTTCTCACTTGTTTCTACAGAAAATGGACTCAATAAGGAATCTAGAAATATAAATTAAAACTCATAAATATTTTTTTACAATTTTTAATGATTTTCCAAATTCAGAACAGGGGATTCCGAAAACCACTTTGACCTTGTCTAACTAAAATGCAAATATCTCAGAATATATAATTCCTTTGTCTACACTGTTATTTTTATATGAAAATAGACTCAATAAGATTTAATTCTCTATCTCATCCACCCTCTAATTCATTTTCTACTATCCTTGGTGATTTTTCAAAATCACGTCACTATTGCTGTCTCAAAACTGATTCACTACCAATTTTTAATCAAAACTGATTCACTACCAATTTTTACTTTTTCATGATTTCTATGCATAATTTATCACCTAGACATTTATAACCACAAACACCTTCATACTTAGCCATTTTGATAACTATTTATCATCAAATATTTACATATCATGTTTTGGTCATATCTTAAGGATATACAATCGAAATGACCAAGTCCCTATACATGCTATAGCTCAAAACATTTATCGTCTTAAAATACCGAGTTGTGGTGGTTGATAGTGTGAATGCTCTCCGATGTCTTCAAGATCCCGACTATGCTTGATAATAGTATATGAAAGAAAAAGAAATAAAAGAAGTAAGCATAAAGCTTAGTAAGTTTACAAATAAATAAATGTCATCATTTAACATAAATAATGATATACAAGTATCATGTTCTTAAGTTTTCTCTTTACTTACTCTCATTTACTTGTTTACTTACTTATCTACTTATATAGCTAAAGATTACAACTTACTCTTCTCTTGCCGAAATATTGGTTCTCACTGATAACATAATATGTTCTTAACTGTTATAACTCACCTGAAGTTGCTAATTATACTTTTACTTGAACTTTCATAGAACATAATCTGTTTTCTAGCCCGTTGAGTCACATTGGAATAATAAGGATACTTGAGTCTCTTTTCTGATAATAACATGACAAAGCATGTCCCAGACATGGTCCTACATGGGATGTTTTTTGTACTGCCAATGCCATATCCCAGATATAGTCTTACATGGGAGTTCTCATATCGGTGCCCATGCCATGTCCCAGACATAGTCTTATAGGGGACCTCTCATCTCGGTGCCAATGCCATGTCCCAAACATGGTCTTACATGGGACCTCTCATCTTGGTGCCAATGCCATGTCCCAGACATGGTCTTACATCCCAAACATGGTCTTACATGGGACCTCTCATCTCGGTGCCAATGCCATGTCCCAGACATGGTCTTACATCCCAAACATGGTCTTACATGGGACCTCTCATCTCGGTGCCAATGCCATGTCTCAGACATGGTCTTACATGGGACCTCTTTACCCAAATGTCATGACATTTGTATCCAATACATTCCTAATGTTTCAACGGGGCTTGTGTCACTAATTATCTGTCATCTCATACTTAAGTCAATATTAGATATTTTCATGAAATAAATACATAATTGCTGAAAAATAACAACATTATTAATAATTATCAAAATATTGTATTTATTTATCGTAAACTTACCTCGATACAAAAATGTGATCAAATCTAACACTTTAGTCAATTTTTTTTCTTTCCCCGATCTAGCTCCAAATTTCATTCTTCTTGATCTATAATAGCAAATTTAGCTTATTTAATACTCACATTCATCAAAACAGTCCTTGACTCAATTTTGGAAAAATTACAGTTTTGGCCCTAAACTTTTACATATTTATACTTTTTCCCCAAAGCTCGAAAATTAAACTTCATCTCTTATTCTTATGTTTTATAACATGCTGGACATTTTTCCCTTCTATGACAACATCAAATTCTTACTCTAACACTTACTTATGAACATTAGGTATTTTTGCCGATTATGTCAATATACTCGTTTTCACTTAAAATCACTTAGCAAAAGTTATTTAACATAATTTCAAGCTTCATATTCTACCATAAAACATATAAACACATTTCACCTATGGGTATTTTTCCAAATATGAACCCTAGGTTAAATTATTGCTAGAATAAGCTAAATCAAGTTACCGGGACTCAAAAAACGTAAAGAACATTAAAAACGGGGCTAGAAAAGACTTACAATCGAGCTTGGAAGCTTGAAAAACCCTAGCCATGGTTTCCCCTTGTGAAATTCGGCCATGGGGTTGAAGATGGACAAAAATTGGCTTTTAATTTTGTTTTTAATTCATTTTAAGAACTAAATAACCAAAATGCCCTTAATGAAAAACTTTGGAAACAGGCCTAACCATGTCCATTTTTGTCTACCAACTTAACCAATGGTATAATTACCATATAAGGACCTCCAATTTAAAATATCATAACAATTAGACACCTCTAACATGTAGAACTCAACTTTTGTACTTTTTACAATTTAGTCCTTTTGACTAAATTGAGTGCCCAAACGTCGAAATTTTCGAACGAAATTTTCACGAAATTATTTTGTGAAATTTCAGACCATAAAAACATAATAAAATAATTTTTTTCATCGGATTTGTGGTCTCGAAACCATTGTTCTGACTAGGCCCAAAATCAGGATGTTACAATGATACAATAGAATGCCTAAATTATTTGAGAGCTAATGATAAAGCGAGGTCATCTAGAAACGATGAACGTAGAGTTAGACATGAAGTTACAGCTTCATCAATTGCTAAGCATAGGGATCACCCTGCTATGACTAGAAGAAGAGAAGTGGAGCGTCATTGAGAAAGGGCAGGCGTGGCACTAATTAATTTTCTTCTTGAACAAAAAATGGAGGCACGGAGAAGAGAAATGGACTTACTAAAAGAATTGGACAAGTCGAGAGAGGCTTCATTAGTCTAATATGCAAATGATCCATTAATCAACCATGTTGTTATGATGCCGGTCTCGGTTCTCTTTAAATTGCCGAAGGAGACATATAAGGGAATGGAATACCCAAGGGACAACATACATCAACATATCTAGGGGCGAGTGTTCGATTGAATCAAACCGAATGAAAAAATTTTGAGTTAATTGAGTTGACGAATCCTATTTTATGATCCTAACTCAATTTGAAATTTTCTTGAATCGAGTCATGCGAGATGAAATTCGAATCAAATCGAATCAAATATATTTGTTTGAGTTAAATTAAAAAAATGATTTTAGGTCCTTGTAATCACTGTCACCCACCGTAATCAAATTTTCCCACCGTAATCAAATTTATTATTAGCTTTCATCGCCTCATAATTTATCTATTAATCTTTTATATATGAGTTAGCTTCTTTGCTTGCTTAGTTGCTTCAATTATCTTCCAATTCTTGTCACTATGTATTTTGAAATTAAAAAAATATATTAAATGTAAAAAATGTGATTTTTTTAATAAAAGTTATCTTAAAGATAAAATGTGAAATTGATGCCAATATAAAATTTTAACACTGATATTTAATGACATCATCAATAATTCAATTTTAACAAAAAATTATAAAAATTCAATATGATTAAACAATTCAATAATATAAATAGTACAAAATGTGAAATCTAATTTAATAATATAAATAGTAGATATAAATAAAATTATTACTATTTAGGTTTAGAGATTTTTCTTGAATGATTTTAATTTTTGATTTGGGGGTAAAGGGTGAGAAGTAAAAATTTAGGGGAAAAATAAAAAGTTTTAGGGGTTGAGAGAGTAAAATTTTGGGGGAAGGAATATTAAAAAAAATTGCAGGGGGGATGGATTTTGAGGTAGAAGTGGGGGTGGGATGGGAGGGGAGTAAAAGTTTCTGGGGAAAGGTGGGAGGGAGTAAAAGTTTTTAGGGGAAAGTAAGGAGGTTTGGGAGGTTGGGGTAAAAATATAAAATAATATAGTTTGGTATTCGGTTTATTTGAATTATTCGAGTTATTCAAATTCAAAAACCAAACTTAATTCGAACTCAAAGTTTGAAAAAGAATTCGAGTTGACTCGAATAACTCGATTCGTTTAACTCGAATTTTTTTTTATTTTTTTGAGTTGAATCGAGTTTTACTCACCCTTAACATAACAGTTACATGAGGATAATGGGAGCCTCCAACGCCCTCAAGTGTAAGTTGTTTTATTTGATTTTGTGGGAGCACACTAGAAACTAGTACTTAATGCTCTTTGCAAGGCTCAAAAGTAGCTTTGGTGAACTGACTCACCACTTTGAAGGCCAACACTCATCTAACATATGTTGTGATAACTCAATTTTAGTCGGTATAAAAAAATATGGTTTCAAAAATGAATTTCGTAAATTGAGTAGTGGTATTATGAATGGAAAGAATTACGTATTTATTATGAGAATATATTATTGAGTGATCGAGTAATTAATCGAGAAAGCCGTTAATTATAGTACATGGACTAAATTGCAAAAGTGTAATTGCTATTGAGTTTTTATTTAGAAAATGCAACAGTACTTAGTTAGCAATTAACTAAGGATATTGGAGTAATTAAACCACTTGTAATTCATGTTATTACTTAAGTACCAATTATGTCATCATTTTCCACTATCATTAAAGTATAGTTAACCATTAGATTAGTAAGTTAATTAAGGATTAATAAAATCATTAATCATTATATATATAGTTAAGTGAGTGTGAGAGAGAAGCGTAAGGCTATCTTCTTCTACTTGTTGTCGTACAAAGCTTGAAGAATGAAGAAAACTATCTTTTGTTTTCTTAGCCATTCGGTCCAAAATTTCCTAATGTAAACTTGTCTTTTTATTTAAATTTTTATGAATTCTTGATTATAGGATCTTGATTAAGCTAACTCATGTGTTGAATTTCTTAATTATCAAGTGTACATTAAGTTTTCATTAAAGAGTTTTGTTAGATTCAAAGCTTGAAAGAGATGGATAGTTGACTAAATAGGTTAGATTATATTTGGGCCATGTTAGGAAGTAGTGGATTAAGCTAGAATTTGAGTTTAGCCTTATAGTTGATTTTTGGTATTAGAGACTAAATTGAATAGATTGAAAGCTGTTAGAAGGTTTTGTCACGGACTGAATGCTAGAGGTCCTTAGTGTACAGATATGCAATTAGATTTTGATTCGATATTAAATAACAAAAGATACGAGCATTTTAGATATTAGGGCTTATAGGGACTAAAAGAAATAAAATGCAATTCATATTTAATTGATGTGTTTCCACGTGTTTGTGTGAAACTAATATGTTTCTACAATTGAATTTATCATGCGTAGCTAAAGGCAACATTGGGATGTCGCGAGATAAGGGAAAGGCGAGGGCCATAGAGGACTAGCCTTATTCCAATTTGTGCTTTCATGATTTGATTTCAATACATAGCCTACTAGGTGTTAAACTGCCGAACGAAGTTGTGACATCAAGGATTCCTCGTCATGACATTAACCCTATTTTTGAAAAATCTACATTTGGTACCTAATTCAATGAACTTTAAACCATTCTAAATTTCATTCATCAACCTTATACAAGAATGTAACCATGAAACCAACATCATGGCAAACAATTCAAGTATCTAATTACTTAGCATTCAATCATGTTCAAATTCTCTTTCACCTATCCATGTTTAAAAATGTTTTCACCTATACACAGTCTCAAAGTTTTGTCTTTCTTCACAAACAGGATCGTGACTCCTCATGACGATACACTGGGTCGAATAAATCCTTGATCTAGAAGTTATTGCAACTGGGCTTTCAACTAGTAAAAATCCTGTCAAAGGAAATGTGAACATTAAATGTTCAAGAGTTAACTAGCAAAAATGGATCTAAAACAAGTATATTATTGATAGACCTAAAGAAGAACGAATGGAAATACAAGCTAACTTTCACTTCAGCATTTTCAATAATGTGATTGAGTATAAAGCAAATGTATGGTGAATACAAGGTCAGAGAACCTACCTTAGCTAAATATCATAATCTAGTTACATCTCAGATACAACATACTAAATTACACCTTAGAAATTCAAAACATATATACATTTTTATTAACCAAATTCCTTAGCAACTGAAAAGGTCTTTGGCCAAATTGAAAATAACCAAACTACAATAAATTGCCAGATTGGAAAATACAAAGGTCATTCATCGAGATACAACAATGAGGGAAGATAATGCTAGAAATATTTAACATCAATAACGAAAATACTTGGATGACCCCAAAAGTTAAATTTCTTACAAATTGAAAACTTCCAACATCAAGCTACGTCATAAGGTATCAAGGTACATTTCCATTATATCTAACGGAACCACATTATAATGTCAATTCATTTCATACTAACACATATTGAACTCTCGTAGATAGAAGTTGTGTGACCCAAATTCCTGTTAAAATAAAATACAAGTGGCAAGATAGGAGGATCTACGAAGGCGAAGGCTGCAACCCATCGTAGATCCCTAATAAGCAAAATACTAGACTGGGGCCCCCGCGGTACGGTATAGGCTGCACAGGGGTGTCCAGTCGGTTAACTGACCCGAAATAACATTAACTGAATTAACCGATCTTTCAAAATTTTTAATCGTTAATTGAACCGAAATTTTTTCAAAAAAATCAACCGAACCGAAGTTTTTTCAGTTAATTCGGTCGGTTAACCGAATTAACCAAAAATTATATGTTTTTTAATTTTGGTTAAAAATTAACCGAATTAACCGAATTACCCGAATTAACCGAATTGAATCACTACATAATTAAAAACATTACATAAGTCTTTGAATCACTAACATTACATAAGTCTTGAAATTAACACATAATTGAAATTTTATTTTTATTTATTAAATTATTTGAAATTTTTATGATTGGGTTGGGTTGGATACTTGGGTTTGGATTGGATTTAGGTGAATAGTGAGCCTATTTATATATTATAATTTTATATATTAATTTTTCAGTTAAACCAAAAAAATTCGGTTAACTGACCGGTTTCGAACCGAATTAACCGTTAACTGAAAAACCAAAAAATAATTAACCGAAGGCCGACCAAAAAATTCAGTTAACAGACTGATTAATTGAATTCGGTTGATTAACCGAATTTTTTCTGGTGTACCCGAATTTTGCACACCCCTAGGTTGCACAAGTGAAATCCGTATAGAAGTTTATTTCCTCTATTTGATCTTGATTAGAATAAGGTGTTTTAACCTTACTACATTACTTCTATTTGACTTTGATTAGAATATAGTTTTACAAACCTATTAATAGGCGTAGTCTATACTTCTATTGTATTATTCGAATTTGACATAGTGAATTTTCTTCTCCTCTGCTAGTGGTTTTTTCCCAAAAGGGTTTTCACGAAAAATTCTTTATGTTATTTTCTCTCTTTCTTTGTAATTCATTTCATTATCAACGTTCAATTTTCGTAAATTGATATCAGAGCTTTTTGGGTTGCTTATCTTAATCATAATAATGGTGTCACTGAAGTATAAAATTCCACTGTTGGATCGCAACACCAAATTCACGTTGTGGTAGATAAAGATGCAGGCAGTTCTTGTGCAAATGGACTTGGAGATTTCCTTGCTAGGGATAGATAAGATGACTTCGATGTTGATAGAGGAAAAAAAAGCTTAAAGATTGAAAAGCTTTGACGCAACTACATTGCATTTGTCTAGCAAAATTCTACAGGATGTGATGAAGGAGAAGACTTTCGTTGCATATGGGCAAAACTACAACAACTATGCATATTGAAAACCCTGACTAGTAAGTTACATGTGAAGCAACATCTTTATGCTCATCGTTTGGAGGAAGGTGCATCTGTGTATGAACACTTACCTATGTTTAAAGAAATTGTCTCAGATTTGGAGGCCATGGAGGTTTAGTATGATAAAGAAGATTTAGGGTTGATTCTACTTTGCTCGTTGCCCCCGTTTTATTCAACCTTTAGAGTCACGATTTTGTATAACTACGAATCTCTCATAGTTGATAAGGTTTATGCTTCTGTAATCTCGTATGATAAGATAAAACATCTTGTGGTTGGATCTAACTTTCAAGGAGAGGGTCTCACTGTTCGTGGGAGACAAGAACGAAATACTGATGATGATTTTGGGAGGACAAATGATTGAAATTATTGAAATAAATCTAAGGGTAGATCAAGATCTTCAAACAAAGGTAAAACCTGTTACTTCTACAAGAAGAAATGACACATTAAATTTGAGTGCTATAAGTTGCAGAAAAAGATCAAAAGGGAGGCTGCGAATCAAAAGAGAAAACAACCATTAAAAATCGGTGAAGCTGATGTTGTAGAAGACTATAGCGATGGTGAACTCCTAGTTGCTTCTGCCAACAATTCTAAAGTGAGCGAGGAGTAGATTCTTGATTCTGGCTGCACCTTTCATATGAGTCCCAACCGAGATTGATTTACAACTTATGAAACAGTGTCTGAAGGTGTTGCTTTGATGGGAAATAATGCTTCATGTAAAATCACAGGTGTTGGCACAATCAAAATCAAGATGTTTGATGAAGTCGTTAGAACACTTATTGGCGTACGACATGTACCAAAGTTGAAGTAGAATTTGATTTCGTTGAGTACTCTTGATTCAAAAGGACACAAATACACAACTGAAAATGGGGTTCTGAAGATTAATAAGGGTTCCCTCATTGTGACGAAAGGGCAGAGAAAAACTACTAAGTTATATGTTTTACAGGGTTCTACTGTTACTGGTGTTGTAGCCGTCGCTTTCTCTTCCTCTTTCTTGTCAGATGATGATGTTACTAGAATTTGGCATATGCATATAGGGCATATAAGTGAGAACAACATGGAAAAATTGAACAAAAGAGAACTTTTTGATGGGCAAGGAATTTGCAAACTGAAGTTCTATGAGCATTGCGTTTTTGGGAAGCAAAAGAGAGTTTGATTTATGACAGGAATCCATAACACGAAGGGGTTGTTGGATTATATTCATTCTAATCTTTGGGGACCATCTGGAGTGCCTTCGAGAGATGGATCTAATTATATGTTAACACTTATTGATGATTTTTCTAGAAAAGTTGAGCATTCTTCCTGAAGCAGAAAAGCAATGTGTTTTTTGCATTCAAGTATTGGAAAACTATGGTTGAGAAATATACAGGGAAATAGATAAAACACCTCTGCACAAATAATGGCTTGGAATTTTGTTCTGATGAGTTTAACGAATTGTGCAAATCAGAAGGGATAACGAGACACTTAACAATTCGTCATACTCCATAAAAAACGGCATTGTAGAATGAATAAACATGACGATGATGGAGAAGGTTAGATGTATGTTTTCAAATGCTAATCTACGGAAGTCGTTTTGGGCTGAAGCAACCTTTACTGCATGTCGTTTGATCAACCAATCTCTATCTGTTGCCATTGAGAAAAAGACTCCACAAGAGGTATGGTATGGTAATCCTATTGATTATTCTAATTTAAAGATTTTTAGGTGTCCTACGTATGCTCATGTTGATAATGGAAAATTTGAACTGAGATCCATTAAATGTGTTTTTCTTGGTTAAAGGGCTGGTGTAAAAGGGTTTAAGTTATGGTGTCTTGAAAATAGAAAAATAATGATTAGTGGATATGTTATTTTTGATGAAATTGTTATGTTGCCTAACTTATCTCTTAAAGACGCTTCAAACAAAGAACAACAAAAGCAGGTGGAGCTTCAGATTGATCCAGTATTTACAATAGAGTCAACCTCTTAAGTTAGTACAAAAATTCAGAATAGAGTCGTTTCTTTACCACAATATTCTATTGCCAAAAACAGAACTAGAAGAGAAATTAAACCTCCAAAGAGGTATGCCGAGACTTATCTAGTTGCTTATGCTTTAAATGTGCCTGAAGATATAGATGCAAATCAAGAGTCATCTACTTATTCCGAGGCAGTTAGCTGTTAAGACTCAGAAAAGTGGATGTTTTCCATGCAAGAAGAGTTGGAATCACTCCACAAGAACAGAACATAGGATCTTGTGAAGCTTCCTAAAGGTAAGAAGGCTGTTTGTTGTAAATGGGTGTTCAAGAGGAAAGAAGGTACTCTAAAAGTTGAAGAACCCATATATAAAGTAAGGTTTGTTGTAAAGGCTTTGTTAAGGTGATAGTCTTCTTGTCTGATAAAGGGCTCTCATTATCTATAAACTATCTACGCATAAGAAATAACGATACATTAACCATGATTGCTTAGGTCGTAAACAAAGAAGGTATTCAAGTTACCTTCTCTCATATGAGGGGATTAGTTCACATTTAAGCCTTTCTCATTCATTACTAAATTTCAATATAATTGAAATTATGGTGAACATAGTTTAATTTCTCATGTTTGAATGTTTCATGAATTATGTTTTACTTAAATAAATTGATCTACAAGATTATTCTTCATTTTCCAAATCTCATATAGCATCATGCCTTTGTATTAACTTATAATTGGATAAGTAAACTATCAAGTCATATTAACCATTATAATTCATTTCATTATTCATATTTGGTTCATTATCCTCACAATCTATATTTTCTTTATTTTTATAGCATTTAGCCCTTATTAAACACTAGTAGAAGACTCGAATATATGAGAATCCTCCACAACACTTGAAAGCATATAAGTGCTAGCTTGAAGGCATCATATAGTATTCCTCCTAGCACACTAAATGGATCATGATAGTGTACCAAGATGCACTTAAGTGCAAGGTCGGAAGGCGATATTGTGAAACCTCCACCACACTAAAGGGCACTAAATTACCAAGCTTGAAGGTGACATGAATCCTAGCCAAAACAAAACTCTAAGTTAAAATAGAAATCCATAGTATCCATATTGGCATGCCAACCATATCCTAACTACTTATCTGAGTTTAACAGCGCAAAGTTTAATTAGCAATTTCAATTTCATTTCACCATAATTATATCCACACACACATATTTGCATACACATTGCCATTTGATTCATTTAAAAATAAGGTCCACATATCATGTTCATAAATAAGTTTACATTGAGTAACTATTCACATTTTAATTCAAGGGTTTGCATCTTTTACTTTTATGCTCTATATGAAATTTTCCGTTAATCCATATGCTTTGTCACCCATAATCTTATGTAGCTTTACCTATCATGGTTCACCTCTATAAATGCTAAATTCTAAATTTCTCATAATAACACATATTTAATAAATTCAAAATTTCTCAATATAATATTCTTGACAAGTCAAAAATATCTTTTAGTGAATATTTTGCACTTTTAGTCCCTTTTCGCACATCACTTCACTTTATTAATATCAAATGTGACACTTAACACATCAAATCCTTACATAACATTATAAAAGTCCATTATACTATTAAACCATGCAAAATTTGCATTTTAATTCCTTTCTAAGCCAAAAATGAAAAATAATTTCAATTTGGTCCCTATACTTTTCATTTTATTCAAATAGTTGAGAGTTTATTTTTCTTTATACATATACATATACCATGTCAACTTAATATTAACATATCATTATTAATCCATAATTTCTCAGATTGGTCACTTTACACTCTAGTCCTCATACTTTTTTTAACTTTTTAAATTAGTCTTTTTTTCGCTTTTCACATCCAAAATTTACTTCATTGATTTCCAACAACAAATCTTTATAATTCATTTTAAAAATTCTCTTTATTGGTCTCATTAGCAAATTTTCTCAAAAAATCATTGTAACGGTTCCATGAACAATGCCACTTATTGTACTATAAATTTATTATTAACTACTTGAAAAATATAAACCTCAAGCTCAAATTATTAATGACTAAGAGTTTTGAGACCTACAAAAAAACTTTTGTAAATTAGAGCCAGTTCTTAGCAAGAATTGCCACTCGATTTCAAGAGAATGTTTAAAAGTATTGTGACAGCCCAAAGTTGACCCTAGTCAGGAAGTAGTTTCGGGACCGCTAAACCGAGTCACCGAAATGTTTGAATGTGATACTTATTGTCTAGAATATGTAATTATGAATGTGTGAAAATTTCAAGCTTCAATTTGGTTGATTTCATGTGAATTTAGTCAATAGGACTTATGTGAGAAAATTCTAAAATGTGATAGGTCAATGTGTGAGGACCTATTAGTGCATGTGGACAAAGGGGGACTTGCATGTCAAATTCCCCCCCTACTAGTAGTGGCCGGCCATGACAAGCATGGTAGACCAAGTTTGATGGCCAAGACATGTCATAGACATGTTTTGTTGGTGCATCATGGGTGGAAAAAAATAAAATAATAGGCATGGAAATTAAATAATGAAAAGGAGTATGATGAATACACAAAAAAAAAAGTGTGTAGTTGATTCTTTTTCCCCCCATTGCCGTGAGCTAAAGAAAAGAGAGGAGAAGATCTTTGTTCATCCTTTTCTCACCTTCATTTAGCCTAAATTAGAAAGAAAAACAAAGAAAAATTTTCTCATCCTTTGGTTCATCCTTGGCCAAAAATTTTATGGAGGAAAGAAGAAGAAAGGTGAAGAGATTCGGCCATGCATGTAGCTAGGCTAAGGTATGTTTGATGATGTTCCATGAGATGCATGCATGTTTTAGTTGTTAGCTTGAGTACTACCTAGCCCATGGTCTAAATCTTGCTATGTGATGGAAATGGCACTTGACCATGGATGCATCATTCTTGGTTGGTGTTTGATGTTGTGGTGATGAGGCATGAGGATGAGTTAAGATTCAGCCTAGGTGGAGGTTGTGTTAATGCCATTGCATGCAAAATATGAAGCTTGTTAATGATGCATGTGATGATGGCTTGATGATTCTTGAACCTCCTTTTTAGCATTTTTGTGTGAGCACATATGTGCATTGGTTGCTAAATGGAGAAGAATCGGCTAGCAAGATGTGTGCTAAGGCCGAATGTAACTTTGCATGTTAATAAGCAATGCATGTGTTAAATTGATGAAAAGGGGGAGGATGCTTTACTAGTGTGTATATGTGTGTATTAAGTGTTGAAATCGACCCCAAAAATAGACATGCATATTCGGCCAAGGGGAAAGAAATTAGCTAATATGTTGTGTTGATGCATGATTTTTGCACGTATGAGACTTTAATGTCTAATGTATAAATATGGGCTAAGTGCCTTGTGTTCATCTTTTTGATGCCTAAATGATGAAATCAATTTATTTGTTTAATTAAGCTCAAGAGCAAAGGGGAAATAAATCCGATAAAGGGAAGGAAAAAGGGGTCGAATAGTTAGCGGAATCGTTCGACAACACCCGAGGTAAGTTCTTGAGTAAGAGAGCTTAAATTACGATGTGATTAAATCATGCTCTATGTGTGGCTATTGAGCCGAATGTGCAAGGACGATATGTGCCTTGTGTTTGAGTTTCGCAAATGAAAATGAAATATGAATGTGCCATGAATTATTGTTAGATGTGCATGATTAATTGAATGCTGTCCGGGCTAAGTCCCGAAGGCTTTGTGCTAAGTGAATATATCCGGACTAAGATCCGAAGGCATTTGTGCGAGATACAAATTCCGGGTTAAGCCCCGAAGGCCTTTGTGCGAGATACTAAATCCGGGTTAAGTCCCGAAGGCATTCGTGCGAGTTATTAAATCCGGGTTATGTCCCGAAGGCATTGTGTGAGTTACTAAAACCGGGCTATGTCCCGAAGGCATTTGAACGAGGAGCTATATCCGGTTAAATCCCGAAGGTACGTGATTTGTTAATGAATGAGCTTGCTGTAAAATTCCAGCGAATACTCGAAAAACATCCCAATATGGGGATATGTTACGTATGTGTTGAATTTAATCGAGCCCTTACAAATAAATGTTCGCTCAGTTGATAAACGAGCTACCGGCCTTCGGCTAAGTTAGTCTATTGTGTATGTACATAAGGGTTGTTAATGTTGTGAAGCAAGTTTGATATCGGTAAATTGCGTATTGTGAAATATTCCGTTTAGCTAAATGTGTGTTATTCTTTGTTTATGCTGGAATTCCTTGCTCAAAACTTACTAAGCATAAATTGCTTACTCGTTACACTGCTCCTCTGTTTTATAGATTTTTTTGGTTCTCCAGCTATCGGACTCGGGATCTTGAAGTCGAAGTCGCCCACACTATCAAAGGCTCTTTTGGGTACTATTTTGGTTGAATTTTGATATGGCATGTATAGGACTACCCATTGTTGTTTTTCGAGTACTTTATGAAATGTATAAGTGTACAGCCATGCGAAAATGGCTTGTAGAAGTGGAGTATGGCATTAGACCATTCGTGTTTATGAATGTATAGATGGTTTCATGATGTAACTATAGTTGGAATGGAAGTGTTGAGCAAATGATCAGCCATTGGAATGGCTAAGTATGATCATATGTGGGCATATGTATGACAAGGCCCTAGTTGGTCCACGAAACCCCGAAAATAGGTAAGGTTTACTTTGAAAACAGAGGCTGACAGCAGCAGTGGTGTGGATTGGAAAAATCACAAGAATTCGTAGGAGTGGAATTAAATAGTGAATAAATTATGTAATCGAACCTTGATGAATCTACTTTCATATGAAAGTAACGAAACAATCATATGAACAGTACAGTAAGAGATATTCGGGTTCTTGTGGAACAGGGCCAGAACAGTTTCTGGATTCCCTGTTCCGACTTTGGAAATTCACTATAAATTGACCAGAGATAATTAGGGGTCATACTATATATGTATGAATTCCTCTCTGAGTCTAGTTTCCATAGAAACAAACGGCATCAGTATTGAAGCTCTGTGCAGAGAGATATCCAAGTCGTAATGGGAAAAGGTCAGTGTAGTCGACCCCTGTAACATGGGAGACTTTGACTAATAAACTGTACTAATTGGCCCGACCAAAAATTCTAGAAAAAAATACATAGGTGGGGACATGAGTCTAGTTTCAGGGAAAAATCACAAAAATGATTTTCGAGTTGTGAAACTCAAGATATGATTTTTGAAGCGACTAGTACTCAGACTGGGCAGTGTCTGGAAAAATTTTTCAAAGTTTGTTAACATCTCGTGTCCGACTCCGGTGTCGGTCTCGGGTTCGGGGTGTTACAAGTATTCTCTACGTAAAAACTACGACTGAGGGAGGCAAATACTTACGGGTCACACTTGGGTTGCAGAATAAAAAGAGAAAATTCTTCCAACCCTTATTGAAAAAAATGGAAACATAGTTAGCGTAATGGAAGGCTAAAACCCTAGGCCAAGGTGGAAGATTGACCTTAATTAAATCGATATTGTCAAGTGTTCTGATTTGCAAATTATCTTGCTTCCAAGTCCTTTAGTACATTTGTGAAAAAATGATTGTATAATGTGTCAACTCTAGTAGGGAGAAGACAAGGATAAAAGGAAGATTCACTACCTCAATTGAAACTGACTTTGTGATGAAAAATCACAGAGAGAGCTAGGGATTAGAAGAATGGAAATGATAAACAAAGCTCCCCTTGCCAAGAAAACATGGAGGATCATTAGCAATCAAAGTTGGCTGATTTAAGAAATTTTAGTTAAGAAATATTGTTAAAACGAGAACTTTTTCCAATACCAAACAAAATTGGGCAACTCATAGTTGTGGGACAACATCATCAATGGCAAAGAGATGGTGAAGAAAGGTATTACATGACAATGGGTAAACAATATGTGAGGTTTAAATGTTTTAGATTATAGGAACAAAGAAGTCTAGGATGAAATCCAAAACATAGTTTGAACCAGATAGAGAGAAGAAAGATTCTTTTTTTCAAAGGAAATAGGGAATCGAAATGAAAATTCTCTCCTTTTGGTAATTTGTCGATAAGATTGATATACTTTTAAAAACTCAATAATATAATGAACAATAATATGATACATTATAGTAGGCTAGTCCTAAAAATGCTTGGAAATTATTGTGGTCACTTAAGTTACCCTTTTAAATTACCATATTTTTTGTAGAAAATTCTTAACAATTCAATGCATTAACATGAAAACGAAGATCCAAAATAGAATTTAATCATTTTATAGCAAATGTCCATTCCATCAAAGAGAAAAGGAAGACTTTGAACACTTATTTCTTAACTGTAGCTTATCAAGGACATTATGGTTTGGCTCAAACTTTGGAATAAGGGCATGCTGCCTGAGCATAAACTCAATACAAGAATGGACCAACACAATGTTGGAATAGAGAAAGAGCCATTCATGAACTTTTCTATAATATTATAGAGCATAAGGGTTCGTAGAAACAAAATCCTATTTGAGATAATCTCCTTAAATCAATTATCGGTCATTAAACTTATCTCAAGGTCAACAAATCACACTAATTGGGCATACACAAGTTGGAATGCTCTATAGGTAAGAAAAAGTAAAGGAAATACAACAGGAACAGAGTCCAACCAACTACAACATAAAACATTTTCCTTGGGTGGAAAAAAGGAAACTTAAGAGTGTGTTGTCATTTTAATAAAAACGGGGAAAATTATTCATGAAACCTTAATCAAAGTTTCTATGTATAACACCCAAACCCGGTCTAAGCGTTATGACCGAATCTGGCGATGTCACATTGTAACACCCCTTACCCTTATTCGACGCCGGAATAGGGTACGAGGCATTACTAGAAGACATACATTTGCATACGTATTAAACCGAGTTACAAAATTTCATCCAAATTAAAACTTTCAAATTTTTAACGTGCTTTTATAATTCTTTACAACATATCCTCGAAATATTATATTTATAACAAATAGGGCCTACGAGACCCAATATTTACTCATGTAATTCAAAGCTTCATTTCCATTTCATTCAATTCACAATTTCTCATGTTCACAATTCAAATCTATTTCTCAATCCAAAATATATATTTTAATCATCTAAGAATATAATTCAAGTTACACGAACTTACCAGGCTAAATTGCAGAAATACCAAAATTTAGGGACATTTTGGTAATTTTCTATTTTCCTCGAATTTCCACCCAATCTTGATATAAATTAACATTTAATTCAATTTATTAATTTAAATAATAAAACAATTCATTTCATGCAATTTGGTCACTTTTTGACATTTTTACAAAATTACCCTTAAAATTTTACTTTTATTCAATTTAGTCCTTGAACCTAAAACATGTAAATTAGCTATTTTAAAATAAACTCATATTAGCTAAATGTTCACATATATTTTTCCTCCTCCTCCACTCCATTCCACATCCTTGATATATACATAATACCACTATTAACTTGTTTACTCATAACAAGCTATTCACTTGAGTCATAGTCACTAAATTAATTATATCTTAAGCTAAAGAACTCCTAATTGAGATCCAAAAATTTTATTTGAAAATAGACTCACACATATTATTACTATTAAATTTTTATAATTTTTTGTTTAGCCAATAAGTACAGTTTATTCTTTAAAGTTTCCCCTATTTCACTATTTCACAGTTCCAACCCCTCTTCACTAAAAATTAATTATCTCTTTGTACAGAATTTGGATGATGTTTTTGTTTTTTTCTATTGAAAATATATTCATTAATAATTTTAAAAATTTAAATTATAACCCATAACTTTACAATTTTTAATGATTTTTCCAAGTCAGAATAGGGGAACCCAAATTCATTCTGACCTTATCTAACAAAATTAATTATATCTCATGATTTACAATTCTATTACTTACACCGTTTCTTCTATGAGAAACTAGATTAAATAATATTTAATTCCATATTTTTTTCATCCTCTAATTCAATTTTCGCGATTTATGGTGATTTTTCAAAGTTAACCTACTGCTGCTGTCCAAAACTATTTTAGTGCAAGATGTTGATAATCAAATTTATAACACCCTCCTTTCCTTTCTCTACAATAATTTATATCAATTCCTCTTGTTTCCCTTCACTAACATATCAAAAACATAAAACCTTATATAATAAAACCCTACATTAACATCAATTTCATACTTTTTCAATAATATCAAACTTAAAAATATATTGAAATCTTGATGTTCTTACCTTGCTCTATTGATTTCAATCTTTAACTTGATTTTCTCTCTCCTCCAGCTTCTATTTCTCGAATCTAACTTGATATTCTAGCTCCCCATAGTCTCCTTAACATTTTTCTCTCTTGGTAGCTATGGAAATTCTTTTTATTTCTAGGTGAAAATGGTAAATTTTTGGTGGAAGGACAACATTGTAAAGAAAGCAAAACTTTCTTTCTTCTCCTCTCTTCTCACGTTAGTTGCATGGAAATATAGTGGAATGGATGATTCTTCATCTTCCTTTTCTTATATATACTAAATAAAATACTAATAAAATAATAAAATATCATTTAAAAATAAAAATAAAAAATTAATAAACTAATATTTAATTAATTAATATAAAATATCTCCAACATCATCATTATCTTCTAGATTTCTCTCTCTTCTAATTGACCATTTTGCTCTTTACAATCTTTAAAAATTCCATCCTTGAATCATCACTTAATTTGGTAAAATTGTGATTTAGTCCCTCAAAATTCTTCACCTTTTTAATTTGGTCCTAATTCATCCATTTTCCTTAGTTTCTAGATTATTCCACCCTTAAAATATTTATACTATTGGTCCTTCAAATTTTTCACATTTACACTTTAATCCCTCAAATTTTGAGTATTTACTATTGGGCAATAAAACTTTTCTCACTTTTGCAATTTAATCCTTTCTTGAATTAATATGTCATAATATAATTCCCAATGTTGCCATAACTCAAAATTTCCCTTTTTGTCAGTTTATTTCCTTATTTTACTATCAAGGATACCTACTTTCTTACTATAGTAATTTTCGGAGTATTACACTATGCTTCTTATATCTCAATTCATCCTTTCATCAATCAATCAAGAGGATATAACATCATTGCTCATTTGGACAAAATACTTGTGTTTTAATAATCTCTATCTCATGAATTGAAATTTGTTTTTCGAGAACTAAGACTTTCAAATTTTGAAACAAGCTTGAAAATGATTTTTGAGCTTGAATTTCTTTAGGTTTTTTCATATTGTTGAGCTTGGATATTTTACTCTTTTCGTAAGTTCAAATAAAATCAAATTTGAGCTAGATCGATTCAGGTAGGCTTTTGGGCTTTGATCTACCAGAATTTGATATGGCAAATTGAGTGTTTTTTTTATACTTAAAGAGCTTGTAATTAAGCATTTTATGTGTCATTTTATTATTTCTACTAGTTCTTGAATGCCCTTTTAAATGGTTAATTTATGTATTTGAAGTGTGCCTTGTGACCAATTAGGCAAACCTTGCCTTTTGAGCTATAACAACCAATTTTAGCTTGTGTAGGAGGTGATTGAGGCAAAGATATTGTAACAGCCTGTTTTTCAGTAGTGTCGAAAAAAGTGGTTACAAGGCCACAGATCTGGCGAGTTCGTAAATGTTATTATTTAATATTTACGAGTCAATTATGGTGTTAAAATAAATTTTGAATTGGTAATTTATACTATTTAAAAGAATAATTAGGTTCAAGTGGTATGACTTTAAAGTTAAGTGATTTTAGAAAATGAGGTATCGGGACCTCGTTTCTAAAATCGAGCTGTAAATATATTAATAAATATTTACAGAGTATTATTAAGGTTGTTTTAAAGTTTCGTTAAGAAATTTTAATGTTTAAATAGTTAATTAATTAAAAAGAACTAAATTAAAAAAGGTGCAAAACTTGTTAGTTAATGCATTTAGGTGACTAATGGCTTAATTAGTAATTAAGGGAGGATCTATGTGGTAATTAAGCCTTAGTTAAGATAGTTGGACAACAATGGAAGTAGAAATAGTAAAAGAACACATGTTTTAATGGGAAAATGGTAATTAACCTAAAAATTAAAACAAATTAATTAGAAAAAGACATCATCCTCTTTTTCATTTATTTTAATGGTTGGCTAAATATAAAATGGGAGAAAAGCTTAACATTTGGCTGGTTTGAGCCTTGCATGGGTAAGTTTTGAGTCCCATTTTTGATAAATTTTTATGTTTTTGAGATCATTGCAACTAGGTTCAGTTAGCTCATACCTTCGTTTTTGAATCTGTTAAAAATTTTTAAAGTTACCATTGATGAATTTTGGTTGTTTGTGATGATGATTATATATTTGAAGCTTTGGTTGTGATTTTTGATGGTTTTATAAAGTAATTTTTGCTAGTTTTTGATTTAAAGATTTAATTATTAAAAAGTCAAAGTTTCAAGAATTAAATGTGAATATGAGGTCTTTTATGGACTGTTTAGAAGCATTAGATATTTTTATAATGTTTATTTGAGGAAAAATGGTTAATTTGATGATTTTCGGGTTAAGGGACTAAATTGTAAAAATTGTAAAAGTTTGGGGTAATTTTTTAAATTTGAAAAATAAAAGGACATTAATTTTAAAATGGATTTGAATGTGAAATGTAAGCTGATAATTGAGAAATTTTACATTTTAGATCAAGATCCCGTAGTACTTGTGAAAATGAAAAATTATAGAATAGTCCTTGAACTTCTGCAACTACTACAATTCAGTACAGGTAAGTTCCTACGGTTTAGACTTTAACATTTATATGAATTTTTGAATAGTATAACATGGTACAATATATATAATCAATTGTTGATAATGAATGATTATTTGAAATATGTTATTGAATTTGATGTTCGGATTGGATTGAACGCTGGATAGAGTACAACTGTTATTTGGTGTGTTATGGGGAATTGGAGTGGTGATGGTTATGGAGTGATGTATATACATATTACCCAAGTAAACCAAGGTTTAACATTTTCTATGAACTCTCGTGTTATACTATCTATTTGGTGTGTTTCGGAGGGACTAGCTCTTATGAGCATTGACGTGCTTCGGCTGGACTAGCTCTTATGAGCATTGGTGTGGTTCTGTTGGACTTTCTCTTCTGAGCATTGGTGTGTTTCGATTGGACTTGTTGTTGTGAGCATCTGGTGTGATTTGGAGGGTTTGCCTCGTATGAGCATCTGGTGTGTTATGGTTGGATTGATGATGTGCTCTTATCCGTAAGCCGTTCTTCGAATTGAAAATCTCAGTAAGGTGTCTTGTTTCATGATTTTGATGGATCTTTTTTTATATATTTGAGTTTTTAATTGAATGTTACAATTCATCGGTTGAGATTGTAGATGACAGGAACATATATGGTTGATTTTTATGTTTATACTATGTACTATGCAAATGAAATGAGTAAGAAAAGGGACATTAGGTGACTTATTGGAAAGGTCCATAATTTTAAGAAAAGGTTAATGATTATGTAATGTATTCTATGAAAGTTATTATGTTATAATTGAGTTTATATGATTGTCAATGAATCTACTAACATGCGAGTTTGATGATGCTTGAATAGGCTTATATTAAACTCATGGTATTGGAAACGATAAGTAAGCAAATGGATTGAAACATGATCATACGGTAACAATGATGAATTAAATGTTATGTTTATATATATATGGTTGATTTTATATGTATCATGAACAAGTATGCTAACTTGAGAGTTTGATGGTGTTATGTAGGCTTTATTAATCCTATGGCATTGGTAAAGGTTTATATAATTTTGTAAAGTTCATTATTGAAATGGAATATTATGTTTAAAGCTTATAGGAGCTTACTAAGCATTCATTCGTTATGTAATTATTTTTCCTTTACTTTATAGATTATCGGAAGCTTAATCGGTTGGAAGTTCATCAGAGATATATCACACTATCCATTGGACAATTCGGTGGTTGTTGATATTTTGGATAAGGGTTATAAATGGCATGTATAGGACGATTTGTAATGGTATTATAGTGCATGTGTTAATGATGTTTTGGTATGAGTAAAATTTGGAAAGCTATATTGGTTTGGTACACCTTGATACCTTACCAAGTCATGATGTTGATTACTTTAAAGTGCTTGTTGATATGATTCACTTGGCATGTTTATGATAGTTTGAAAATGGTTACTTGTGACATGTTTTAACTCATATTTGAACTAGGCTATATTAAGTTTGAAAATGATTTGAAAGTGATTTGGTATCTATATGTTATGTAAGTTAACTATGTTGGTACATTCGATGCCTTGCCAGTTTGTGTCATTATGACTATAACATGTTGCATGTTTTGAATAGCTCAAATGGCATGTTTTGTGATAGAAGTGTTAATGGTCATAATTGTAGCATGTTTGGCTAGAAGTTGAATTATGTTTGATGATGGAAATGTGAACAAATATGCATGTGTAGGTAAGCTTTGAATTGCTTGTTAGGTGCCTTGAAATGACATATTGGTTGATTTTTTGAGGCTATTGAATTGGTCATTATATGCATGTTTAGGTAAGGTTTTTATGTCATGATTATGTGCAAAAAATGCCTTTAAGTGTATGCATGGTTTGGTGTTGAAAATGGCTTGATTTTGGGCAAATTCATGTCCACCCGGCTTGGCGACACGACTGTATGTCCCCTGTAGGTTTTATTGTATGCAAGTTAGGAAGTTACACGACCTAGCACATGGTTTGGCACACGGGCGTGTGTCTCAGCCGTGTGAAGCCCACCGCCGTGTGACCCTTTTTTTTGTACCTTTTTCCTAAACTTTCCAAATTATTTCTAATTTAGTCCCTAACTGCTTCTAAGGTAATTTTAGGGCCTCGAGGGCTCGATTAAGGGATGATAAGTATGTGAATGATTGTTTTATAATATGTCTATGATAATGTATGAAATGTATGTTTAAATGTTCTGTTTGTATGGTAATGCTTCATAACCCTATTTCGACAACGGATTCGGGTTAGGGGTGTTACAGATATAAAAGAACCATTAGACTTCCATTGATGTTGCAACACCAAATCTTTGGAGTCACGAAATTGAAATTGATCACCAACCTGGGAGTTGAATTTTGAGAAACAATGCTACAGGGGAATAGCTAACAAAGTCATGACCTTGATGTTTTGGTGTCACGACACTAAGTGTTAAAGTCATGAAAACATGTTGTTACAATCATAACATATAAGAAAAGCATCTATGTTGAAGTATCTCAACCATTATAGAGCCTATTGGCTACACTTGGAGTGATAGTCATGATACCCTAGTTGTCATATAGGTTTGAGAGTAGACTGTGTGTGAAGTAACGACACTGGATCTTTGGTGTCACGACATTAAGGCTCAATGAACTAAATTATAAAGGATTTTTCTGTCAAAACAAGTTATATGGGCTACGTGAAATGAGGGAAATTTCGTCTAAGCTCGGCCAACATTAAAAGTAGTACAAATACTACTTTATAGAAATTTTTGGGGAGTTTTTTTCTTAGCTTTTTCTTTACTTTTCAATTTTTAGGTTAAAGTTTTTAGGTGGCTTCCATTGTCATTGAAACTTGGTTGCACATTTTATTTTCATGATTTTTGTTATTTTCTTTTCCTGCACTTCAAATAAAAGTAGATGCTATCAATTTTTCTTCACTAAAAGTTGCAATCGAATCAACCAATGTAGGATTTTACATTCTCTTCATCACAATTGAAAAAAACGGACTTCAACGAATATAAAATGAGAACTTCTAAAACTTTTTAATTTTTTAATTATTTAAATAAATTGGAAATAAATTGGGTTTTGTTTGATTAAGATGAATCGAAATTAATTTTCCTTAGAAATTGATTAACTGAAGTGTTTGAGCAATTAACTTAAAGTTTAAGATTCAATCAAATAATTGCACTAAATTGAATAGTAATCAAAACTTGTAGGTAACGTACCTCGTGAAAATCTACTATTTGGTGATGCTGAGGATAACGCCTTAGGAAACCCACCAGCACCGCAACTTCCTGCAAACATTCATATGGCTCATAACGAAAGAAATTTAAGGGATTATGCCTTACCAAGTCTAGATATGGTTCAAGAAAGTATAGCAAGGCCGACGTTTACAACTAATAATTTCAAGATAAAACCGGCTATGATTCAAATGATCTAGAATAATATACAGTTTAGGGGCACTGTGACAGATGATTCTAATAAGCATTTAAAACAATTTCTTCAATCGTGTGATACTTTTAAGTATAACGGAGTGACTGATGACATTATTCGTCTTCAGTTGTTCCCCTTTTCCTTGATTGATAACGTTTTTTCTTGGTTAGACTCGTAGGCATTGTAACAACCCATTTTTCTGTAGTGTTGAAACAGTGGTTTCGGGGCCACAAATCTGACGTGTGAGTCCTTAAATATTATTATTTAATATTTACGAGTAATTTGGTGTAATGATAAAAATTTGATTGAATGAATTTTGTTAAATGGAAGAATAATTAAGTTCAAGTGGTAAGACCCTAAAGTCAAGTAGTTTTAGAAAATGAGGTATTGGGACCTCATTTTTATAAACCGAGCCGTAAGTATTTTATTAAATATTTATGGAGTGCTATTAAGGTCGTATTAATGTTTCGTTAAAAATTTTAACGTTTAAATGGTTAATTAAATGTAAAGGACTAAATCATAAAAAGTGTAAAAGTTGAGTTCTATTAGTTAAAAGGCTATGGAAATGAAAGTAAATGGAATTAAATGGTAAATAAACCATTTAAGGAATTAGTAGACAAATATGGAAATGGATTTGATTTTTTTAATTATTAACCAAGGTTAAAATGGTAATTTGATAAATTAAATTAAAATTAAAACCACAATTGTATCATCTTCCTCAATTATGTTCTCCACCGAAAATGAAGAGGAAAAAGACACCTTTTATGCTTTGAAGGTTGGATTAAGCATAATTCATGCATGCTGGTATTTTGAGGTTAGGTTTTAATGACTTTTATGTTTTTGAGATGTTTTTGAAAGTTTATGATAGAATCTTAAGCTTGGTTGCCAGATAAGACTATTTTGTAAAGTGATTTTTGGTAATTTTAATGTTCAAGGACTAAAATGTGAAAATAGTAAAAGTACAAAGATTTAATGTGTAAAAAAACAAATATGGGCTTAGTAGGGTTCCAATAAATTCGGCAAAGCTTGAAATTAACTAAAAATGGTTAATTTGCATGTTTTAGGCTCAAGGACTAAATTGAATAAAAGTAAAATGTTCGGGGAAATTTTGTAAAATGTCAAAAATGACTTAATTGCATAAAATGTATTGGTTTTGTTGTCTAAATTAATGAATTGAATGAAATTATTAATTTAGATCAAGAACGAATAGAAAATCGAGGAGAAGAGAAAATTACCAAATAGCCCCTATATTCAGTCATTGCTGGAATTTAGCCAGGTAAGTTTGTATGTAAGAATTATTATATTCATGTTATTCAATTAAGTGTTATTATGAATATATAATTTTATTGAACAATGTACATCCAAGACAACGCTATGACGATTATTGAGTCCCGGTTGAACTTTAGGAATTCGTAGGATACAAATGACATGTCATTAGGGATTTCATATTTCGGGTGCTGGTCTTGAATGTCCTACCGATGGCTGAGGTCTTGCATTTGTTGCAAATACTCCACATCTTGTGCGTGCAGCATCGTGTAGCTTACATTCTGATCCACAGCTAGTGTGAGCAACGATGTAAAGGAAAGGTTACGGTTATATGTTTAAGCACACTTTGTGTGAGCTTTCCTGAGTATCCGATGATATTATAGTTGGTTCAACGAGCAATGAAAAGGATTGTAAAGGTAAGTTTTCATATGGTAATATGCTTATATTCATGAAAAGGTTGTAAGAATCAAATAATGTATTTTCTCATGAAATGACTTATCATATGGTTGATCCCAAAAGGGTTATATGTAAATGCACTAACTTGTGTACTGATGATGATGTTTAGGCTTGTGCCAAGCTTGTGGTTATGGTTGATTTTAATGCTTATGCTTTGTACTACACAAATGAAACGGGTAAGAAAAGGGAAGGAAACGAGAAGTTCATAATTGGGATGTAGTATGATGATATAAAAGGATTGATGAGTTAAATGATGTACTTATATGTGAGAAATCTACTTATATTATGGATGAATTTACCTATATCATGGATAAATTCACTAACTCGTGAATTGATAATGTTGTTTAGGATTAGACTAAACATTTGGAATGGAATAGTAAGTAAGTAAATGGAATGGTTCATAATCTTATGAAAAGGTTGATGATTGTGTAATATGACGTATAAAATCCTATTATGTTATGAATGAAAAATATATGTGATGTTGATTGACTTACTCATTTGTGAGTTGATGGTTATATAGTTTTATAAATCTTATAACATTGGTATAGGTTTATATTTGTCCTATAAAGTTCATTAGTGAAATGGAATTTTATGTTTAAAGTTGATATGAACTTACTAAGAATTAAGTACTTACGTAGCTTTCTTTCCTATGTTTTATAGATAATCGAAAGCTCGATCAAATTGGAAGTCCGTTGGAGATCTATCACACTCTCCAACATAAATTTGGTAGTTTTTGATGGTTTGATCAAGGTTATAATGGCATGTATAGGTGGACTTATAATGATGTTTAGTTGAATGTTTGGATGTTGATTTGGTATGTATAAGTTGTTTAGTTTGGTACATTTGATGCCTTACTAATTTGTGTTAAAGTGGTTGTGTTGTTGTGTTTGAATGGCTCAAATGGCATGATTTTGTGATGGAATGGCAATGGTCAAATTGTGGCATAGTTGGTAAGTTTTGAAGCTAATAGTTGATGAATGTAAATTGGTAAAGTATGTATGATTTGGTAAGTTGGGATATTTGCAATTGAGGTGCCTTATATGGAATATTGTTTAGATGGTTTTAGGACTCTCTAATTGGTTATTTTGTGTATGTTTTGATAGGGTTTTAGTGCCTTGATTATGTGTACAAAAGGCCCAAATATGTATACGTGTTTTGGTGTTGGAAATGGCTTGATTTTGGGCAAATTTATGTCCACACGGCCTGAGACACGGGCGTGTGACTCAGCCGTGTGTGACACACGACCCGGTGACACGATCGTGTGTCCCCTGTAGATTTTATTGCTTGCAAGTCATGCAGTTACACGACCTGAGACACGGGCGTGTGTCTCAGCCGTGGGAGGCACACGATTGTGTGATCCCTACAGTCAAAATTTTCTAACTTTTTCTTAAACTTTCCAAATGTTTCTAATTTAGTCCCAAATTATTTTTAATGTATTTCCAAGGCCTCGAGGGCTCGATTTAGGGACAATATGTATGTGAATGAATAATTTATGTTATGTTTGTATTAATGTATGAAATGTATGTTTTAATGTTTCGTTTGTACGATAATGCTCCGTAACTCTATTTTGGTGATGGATAAGGGTTAGGGGTGTTACAGGCACCAAGGTTTATCACGACATGGGATGAACTCGTTGGAAAGTTCTTACAGAGGTTTTTCCCAATTAGGAAAGCAATTCAATTAAGAAAAGAGATTGCTGTTTTTAGACAAATTGAGGGAGAAAGTTTCCATGAGGCATGAGAACATTTGAAAATATTGATTCAAAAATACTCGCACCACGGATTTCCTAAGTGGATGCGACAACATGTATTTTATAATGGGTTGGATGCAAATGCACGATCTGGACTAGACGGAGTAAGAGAAGGAGCCTTTATGAACAGAACGTATGAGGACGCGTACGAAATCATTGAGAACATGGAACTAAAATCTTGTCAGTGGTCGATTGAACGATTCAAATATGGCCAAAAACTTACTATGGTCAAAGCTATCCAAGAGGATTGTAAGTATCAGCAAATAGTGGATAAACTTAACCGTATTGAATCTGCTTCTACACTGTCTATGCATGGAGGAGACAAGCCACTCTTCCAATATATCAATAATCCTGCTGAGAATATAAACTACATTGGGAATAGGGGTAGAAACCCTTATTTGAATACATACAATCCCAGCTAGCTCGATCACCTAAACGTGAGATTGGGAGGAAACCAAGGAGGAGGTAACAATTCAAATCAAGTTAAAATACTAATTATCAATCTCCTTATTTGTAGAAACCGCAGGATAGGGCTAACCCTAGTGGCCATACTACATGTGGTCAAGACTAGACATAATTGAGGGAGAAATGGAATCAATGAGAACAAATGTCAAGTAGGTGCAATTTGAGTGCACCAACTCAACAAGAACATTAACAAAGCTCGAGGATTAGATGAGCCAATTAATGAGCACGATGGGAGATATCAAAAGACAAATTGGAACAAGTATTCCCAGTAACAGGGAAAATAACCCACGGAGGGAAGATAAGGAGCATGTGAAGGCTATAGCTCTCCGATTGGGCAAAGTACCGAGTAGCCTGGAAATACCTACCCAGAGGTAACTGTGGACAATACTAATAAACCTAAAGATAACTCCTTTGAAGCTGGAAATGAACCTGAACCAGAGGAAGATAATGCACCAGCAGCTGAGACAGTAAAAGAAACACCTAAAGATCCACCATTGATTTGGAGAAGAATGAATTAACTATGAAAATTTATGGTGAGATTGAAACTTTTAAATGTGGCCATCAATCGAGCGAGGAAGGTAAGAGAAAGTTAGGGGAGAAATGTAAAAAATTATTTATTTCTAACGTCCTCGAGTCAAGGGACACGCTTCCTTTTATGCATGCAGAAAGAATAACTAAGTTTAAGGAAAGAGACTAATGGGCATAGGTGGAATGGTGTGATAGAAGATGGACTAATACCGACAGAACATGAAAATCTTTCATCGGTGAATTGATGACATTGTCGGATGAATCCGATAGTAAAACTTAAAAATGTTTGAATTGCTTAAAACTTAAAAATGTTTGAATTGCTTAACTGTTGTAAATTATTATATACTAACTAACTGTGGAGTTTTGATTCTAACATTTATTTGATATATATTTAGACAGAGACATCCTCAAGATGGAATTTTTGGCTGAAACAGAGTCGGTGTCATGATATAGAAACCCTATGTCACGTCATCATGCATATAATACAGATACCGACAAAGAACACAAATATGTCATGACATGGATCCAGTGGGTCACGACATAGTAACTAATTTCCCCAAGACTTCCAAACTGATGGATATGTTGCGACACGGAACCCCTGTGTCGCGACATCGCTGTAACTTTCTACAGGGCTGATCCGACCCATTCGCGCAACCCAATGATCTACCCTTTACTTAACTAATTTTTAACCCTTGAAAACTCTATTTTATAACTTAAAACCATATTTACTTCTAATTGAAACACCTCTTAAGCCATAATCCTTCAAACTCTCTCAAATCTCTCAAAACCTCTTAAACACTAAACCCTCAGTCTCTTAAACATTCTATTTCCTCTTTACAAACTCTTCAATCATCCTCAGTACAATAAGGAGTGGGAACATCATGGGAAAGCAAGGAATTCAAATAAAGTTCGACTATATATTTTAGGTTAAGGGTTCTTAAATTCAACCTTTTAAGGTTCCATTGAATTATTTGCTTAGTATTTCATTAGGATTGAAATATCACGCCTCAAAGGATTAGGTGCACTATGGAAACAGAGCCATTGATGGTTCAAAATCCCTCTACCTTTCCAAATCCAAATGTTGAAAAATATTTTAATGAACTTCAGGGAAAAACATTCATTCAAAAGAGGGGATTTGATCCGTTGGTGATCCTTTGTAAGAAAATATGTCCTTTACTAAGATATCATAGGTGGGAACATTTTTGGATGATCCCCAAAGAGAATGCTGTGGTCCTTATTTTTCAACAGTTTTATGCGTCTTTACAGGAGTAAGAGTTTAGAAATACTTAAGGCCATATATGGGATATGGTACTTATGCAGGGGAAGGAAGTGTGAGTAACCCCTCGAATTATTTGCGACTTTTATAATGCTCCATACTGTGAGAATGATTTTATTGATGAAATTGATTTAGAATATTTTTGAGATATATATATGGATAGTATTATAAACTTTTTGACTGAAGGGAGGGGTGAATGGAAATATCGTGCAAGCACCAATATCCCAGTATCTTTTCATCAAGCAATTATGTTTCCTGAGGCTAAGATGTGGATTCAATTTGTGTGTACATGAATATTACCTACTTTAAATGTTTCTAATGTTAATACTTTTAGAGAAATTTTACTCTATGCTATTTTGTAGAAAAAATAGGTCTGCACCGGTAAATAGATCCCCCAAAACATTAAGAGATGCATTAGTAGCCAGAAGGTGGGAATTTTATTTCCTCATCTAGTGATGGCCTTATGAAAAAGGCAGGTGTACCTGCGACATCCACTGAGCAGTCGCTGAAACCTTCTAGAAGTATCATCAGAGACACTTTATTCCAACAATATATTGAGCTACGAACCAAACTGATAAAATATTGGAACAAGCAAAAAAAAGAAGCGACAGCTACACCAGCTTTATCTTAGAGGTTGACACAAGCTCAACAAGAAGTTGGTGAGAGTTGTTATCCAAAGCTAGATTGGATTATTCAGTGGATGCAAGAATTGGGACCAGTTTTTCAAGAATCTTCTAGGCAAAACAACATCGGGGTCCCCAATTATACACCTGACATGCTTGGACAGAAAAATATGGAAAAAGAAGAAGAGGGGCAAGATAGTGAAGAGGATGACGAAAGTGAGGAGATGGATTTTGAAAAGGATGAATGAACATTTTAATTTTTGGAAACTTGTATTACTTTTTGGATATATAGTTTTATTTTTAACTTTATAGGACTAGGACTAATAGTAGTTTTTTTTATTGCATCTTGTTTAAGTTTTCTTTATAGGAACCCAACACGAAGGAGACACAAACAATTTAAGTTAACACGTTCAAAGGAGAAAGCACCCACCATTAGCAGTTGGAACGACCACAATCAATCGAGTAACTACTTTCCTTATCTATTTATGGGCTACACATTGAGGATAATATGTCAACTAAAGTGT
This sequence comes from Gossypium hirsutum, assembly GCF_007990345.1. Taxonomy (NCBI): domain Eukaryota; kingdom Viridiplantae; phylum Streptophyta; class Magnoliopsida; order Malvales; family Malvaceae; genus Gossypium; species Gossypium hirsutum. The sequence continues at coordinate 34,860,359 of NC_053440.1, forward strand.
GTGTGGGGGGTAATATAGAAATTTTTGCATTTTTCTTTGATTTGTTTCCTTGTCTTTGGTGTGTTTGAGCTTGTTGAAATACAAGTGATTGGTTAGGAACATGTACATAGGTTGCTTGTGTTTATGAATAAATGTGGAATGATGGTAGGTGATTTTAAATTTTTGAGCATTAGACTACTAAAGTTCTATATGTTACACTGTAAATAGGTATTAAGCAATCAATTGTACCAAGTGATATAGAAAATATAAGGAAACAAGCATGCTAGTATGAATGATAAATGGTTGAATTTTTATTTTTTTGTTGATTAAGTTTATGCATGTTGAGATATTTAGGGATTACCTAAGGCATTGTTTGGAACACATCCAGGGCCAAAAAGCTATCCTATTTATATTTCACCTTTAGTACTGATCTTTGAGCCTGTTGACACTTCTTGATCAACCTCATTACAAACCACTGAGCTTTAAATATTAATTTGTACCTACACTTTTTTTTTGGTCCTGCACTGCACGACTATAGACCTTTGGCCATATGTATTGAGGGTTAAATAGATACATCACGGTGTAGTTTGTAAAAATAGAGTGAAATAGGAAATATTGGTGTGATATAAGAACTATAAGTTAGCCTAATGTGCGAAACAAAAAGAAAAATCCAAAAAGGAAATTAGTACGGGTAGAAAAAAGTCTTAAAATAGTGAAAAAAACATTCATGAGTGAGATGTATTGAAAAAAAGGGAAAAGTCACAAAGTGACAAAAGAAAGAAAAACTCATTCATTAGTACACAAAAACTCATAAGGCTAGTGGAATGACAGAAAAGTGCAAGTGTACACAATCGCAACAAGTAATAAAGTGACAAGTAAATGTCGAGTTATCGTATCCACAAGGACTATGCAAAGAAATATTTATGAAATGAAATTAAAAACACTTTGGTGAAGGAAAATCTTTTGTTTGAAAAAGTGTTTAATAAAACTAGATTTTAACTAAGTAAATTGACTAAGAAAAATTAAATGATAAAAACTCCAAAGCACAATTTCTGAAAAATAAGTTTAATCAATATGAAATAATTGTGTTAGATGAATTACATTTCTTAACTTAATATTACCAAAACAATGTTCATGTTGTTACGAATAAATTCACAACAACTTGGTAATTTGTTATCTATAGCACATTTGTTATCTATAGCACATACAAACTTACTAAATTAACTAATCTCTTGAATATATCACTATGCCAATTCAAAAAATTAATTAATTAAATTAAGCAAGAAAAAGATTAAGTGAGGTAACAATATATTTTTATATTGAAACAATTTAATCACAATGATCTTTCAAGTTATGCAAGACTAATGTACTGTTTAATACCTTCGCTAATTTAACCATTAGCTACCTTAGAAGATTAAACATGCACTGGTTAAGTATTGTGTTAATTAATTACAATTTTAATATGATTAATAATTAATTCATTTGTTACCTGACAATTATAATGCAAGTATAACATAATCATGATTTTACTTAATCAAACAATTTAGCAAGACCTATAACAACACAAACATGATTTGAATAACTTAAGTAGATGAAATGCAATCAACCTAACACGAATTAAATTTAAGCCATGTTAATTAAATTTAGAATAACAACATAACAAATATTCATAGACATGTTCATAACAACAACAATAAAAGTTAAATGATAGAAAACTAGAATCAAATCTAGTGTCTTTCCGAAGCCTGACTAGTTTGCTCCACTCCTCATTCTTCGCTCATTCCGTTGAACCGAGGCTTCTAGAAGAACTTGAATGCTGCTACCCAAGGTGGTTTAAGGGCTCTTTTCCAAGAGGGAAATTGACAATGGAAATAGATGAGAAAAATGAGAAACAAAGGGAGGTTTGTAAGAGAGAAAGTGAGTGAAAGGGAGAGAGATGTGTAGAATGAAAAAGTGTGTTGAATGAATAGGTTAAAAGGGGAATTTATAGATGGGAGTGTTTGCTAAAAATAGAAAATAATTAGCAGCGACACACTCCCCTTGGCCGGTCGTACATGTAGCAAAGTTTGAATGTTTCAAACTTTGCTAAATTTAGCTTGGGGTAAATCTTTAAAGGCACAGAATGTGGAGGGGTTTGAACAGGATTTCAAGGAAACCTGAGGGCTATTTTGGAATTAATTTAATAAGCTATATAATCTGATTGGGTCAGCTTATTGGGTCAGCTTTGGGCTGCAAATTTTCCTATTGGATCAGTTTTCAATGCTTAGCACACTGGACCACTTTCTCATTCAGGTTTTATATTAATTTTTAACCCAATTTAACTTGGATAAAAATTAAATATAAATTATGTAAAATAATAATCATTTGGACCGAAATTTGCTGGAAAAATATTTAATCTTGCCCCTGGTTCACTCGATGTAAAAATTCCTTCGACGGTTCAAGCCTTTTGAGGTGTTTGCCGAGCCAATTTTCACCTTTTGTGCAAAACTGTCGAAAATAAACCAAATTTTTGAAAAATCATTATAACAATAATTAAAATTGAATATGTTAATAATTTAAGTGCAAATTAATTATTTTATAATTAAAGTGTGAATTTCGATCAAATTTACTACGAAACTGCAAGAATTTGGGCTCAAAAGTTGCTGAAATTTTTTATATATTTTTGTGTTTCCACACCCCCAAACTTAATTCATTGCTTGTCTCAAGTACTGGAAAAATTGAAAAGAGGAAGTGCTTGAGATTATTATTGAAAAATGTCTTTAAAATACATTTCCCCCACAATTATGAGTTTAGTGTAATTATGCTTAAGAATAAGAATTTTGAAATTTTGCAACTCAAGTATACATATTGTTCGAATTATTCTCAGTTGTTATAATGCTAGCAAGAATAGACTAAACGTTTTCTTAATAAAGGCATGCAAATTCTTACCACTTAATTTTTATTCCCTTATTTCAGACTAAAGTACAATCACCAAGTTTAATTTGTGTCTTCATATGTTGAACTTAGCAATTTCTCTCCACTAATGTAGGCAGCACAAAAATCTGAATTGAAAGGTCTTTTAAATAGGTTGTAACGTGGCTGGGCTAGGGGTACGTAAAAGATAGATAATTTTAAGCTAAAAACCCTAGACTCAACTTGTATCAGATCTTCGAAATAAGTACCTTCAGTTGACCAACTCATTTTGCTTTTACATGCTCTTTTGTACATCTATTTCTTTCGAGTACATATGCTCTTTCTTCTTCTTCTTCTTCTTCTTTTTCTTTGAACACGAGAATTTTACTGTATGTACTACAATTTTTTGAGCATTTGATACTTCTTTTCATCTCCCCCAAACTTATTTTCAAAGAATATTCTGAATAGTACTGAGTCTAGTGTTTGGGATAATTTAAAGATAATTATGATAGAAGTGATGGCTAAATATTGCAAAGGTTCAAATAAAATTAGGCCATATAATCTCAAAGTTGGCTTTCAAGGGATAAATATTCATTAAGGTTGGGTTGAAAGGCTCAGTCGGTTCAAACAAAAATTTGCCTAAGTAATTTTCAAAATTCCATGATTCCTATGATTTCGCCTCAAGAAATTACTAAGTTAATTCTAGAGACTTAAACTTTCATGCATGTCTAGCTCTCCTAAATAATTAAAATTTTTATGGTATGATTTGCAAACTTTATTAAGATTAGCACTATGTCATAGTTCAGCTAACATAAGAATTATTGAGATAATAGAATTTTACTATACTAGAAGTTAGCATAATTAACAAAAATTCAAATTTTTGACAGAAATATAACAAAAATTCATAATTATAGGATTAATGTATCTCGAAAAACAATTTCAATTTTAGGTCCCCTACTTAAGATGAACAATGTCCCCATTGTTAAAAACAATAGAGAAAATGAAAATATAGAAGTGAATAGATACTGTACACCAGGTAGGATCCCAGAAAAAGGAGGTGAGTCAAATTTGACTGCTTAAATACCAAGCTCTGCCTAGACAGATCCAATCCTAGACATGTACATATCTATTGCCACACTTTTTATTTTATAAATTGTTCAATTTTATTAATGATTTCAACCTCTTGATTTATTATGCGAGAAATAGAAATATCCTAAGAGACAAAATAAAATAAAGTAGAGACAAGATCCCCCTTTTTTCTTTATTTGCAGACCCTTCAGAATCTGATCGCTTCGTTCCTTGCTCGACATTGGAGTCCATGGTTTGAGTATAAAGTCTGGAAATTCAAGCACAAAAACAAATGGGTTATCACATATATTTTTTAAATGTATCTTTGACTGAGTCATCCTGTATTTTTGAGTATCTCTAGTTAGCTTGTTGCTGCAACTGCATGTGTTGCAGCATAGCCATTATATCAAACTATTCACTTCGTGAAATGGTGCTAGATGAAGGGAATCTCGACGTCGAACTTAGAAAATATGTTAAGGGTGGTTTTAGTTTTGGGTAGGTGGTTGAGTAGCCGATGGTAAGGTTTAGAGTTGACAAGGGTGGTAGTTTTAAGGATAGTTTAGGTGCCGTAGTTGGTGATTTCGAATGAAGGTGTTCGGGGTGGTGATTCAGGGAGTTAGGGGCTGCGACATTAAGGGGTTAAGTGAGATGCACTATTGGGCTACTTGGGAGTGGTGGTAGAGCAAGGTAAGGGATATAGGTTTGTGTAGAAAAGGGTTGAATATTTCCCTTCCTAGCAGTGTGTTAAGCCCAATGACAGCTCCGTTTTGGATCCTAAGCTCCTGTACTGAAAGTAAGCTAAAAAAAATCAAAGAAATTAGTGCTTGGGGTTAAAAGTTGACCCTTTATTTAACAAAACAAATACTTAAATTCTTTGGGCTACTTAGAAAAATATTTTTCAAAAAATTACATTAAATTAAACTCCTTGGAAAGACTAGAGGGGTCACAGATGGTCTCGCTTAAGTCTCAATCTCTTAGACAGAGTTTTAATAAATGTAATGAACCAAAGAAAATTTTATCTAAGTCTACCATTTCATTCAAATGAGAAAAAAACTAAAAATATAAAATAACGATAGAGAAATTGAAGAGAACTCCCTCTATTTTATTCAGGATTGTCATTGACCATGGTGGTGTCAAATGGCCATTGGACATACCAACCATACCCATCTAGGAAATAATCATATTCTTTCCCATCGAATATGTCCAACATCTTATTTGGGAAAGAAAACCCAGAATGATCTTTCCTGGTGGCCTTGTCTAACTTCATGTAATTCCTAGAAATCCTCCATCTTGCGACTCAAAAATCTACACTAATCCATCTAACACCCTTCTTGTGCTTTTCCAAAACAACAAGTGACTCTTCTTCTTGATTCTTGGTGAACTCAACTGAAATCATGATAAGTAAAGTTGGAGATAAACCCAAATCATCATATTTCAAATGAGGAGGCAAAGTCTTCAGTTCTGATTCAACCGGCTCTTCAATTAACTCTTTTGGTTGTGTGTACTCCCAAGATAATAACTCTAACGATTCTAGTGGAACTTCCTGAGTGAATTCCTTCGACAAAGCCAAACATTCCTTGTCTTCATCTTCACTTGGCAAATCCGCCAAAAGAATATGTTCTAATAGATCGTCTAAAGAATTGAGCTCAAATTCTGTAGAAGCCAACGATTCCATCTTGGAAATAATAAAGCAGTCTTCAACTACATCTAGGGATTTAGCAACATCGAAGTCATTAAAATTTACCTCGTCATCAAAAATTTCTTTCAACTGAGTATCTTGTTGCTACTTCTAGAATCATTAAGGATATGTCAATGGTGGAATCTTAGCTTTAACCGGACAACTCTTCTATGTAAATTTTCTGCATTTGACAATAGGGTTTAGATAATCAGAAATGACTGGTATAGAGTTTACCTCATGAAGGATCACTTGATTTGACTTCTGTATAGGAGTTTCAACACTCGGTTGAACTTTCACTTTGTCTTGAGCTACAATTGGCTTATCTGAACGTCAACCACCTTAGGCTCCAATGTTTTTCCACTTGGCAAAGTGACTGCTTTTCTTTGATCGAATTTCTTGGATTTTCAGTATCGTTGGGCAAAGCTCATTGGTGTTTATTTCGAAGTTCATTGGTTAGCTGACCTATTTGATTCTTCAGATTTCTTAAAGTGGCATCATTCTTCGCTATGTATGCCTTTAATAGATTCTCAAGATAACTTGAAGATTCAGTTGGTGGGGGTTGTTGCACATGTTGAGAATATTCTGGCGGATAATTTGGTTGAAATTGCATAGAAGAGTTGCTATGGTCCACCCATTGATTACTCTATGGAGAAAGTGGATGATTCTTCCATGAAGAGTTGTAAGAATTTGATTCCGGACCATTCCAATTTTGATTTCTCATGTAATATTTTGACTCTTGATTTGATGGAAAATTTTCAAAGAAATGTCCATCTCCACAGTATTCACAAGAAATATTCTCGAACTGGTTCTGTTGCTGACCTATTAGATTACCATTGAAACCATTAACTGTTATATTCTTAAGCATAGAAGACAAAGAGGATACCTGGGTTGTCAAAGAAGTAAGCGTATCAACTTCATGTTTTCTTGCTACTCGTCTTTTTGAGGCTGCTTAGTTAATTGGCCAATGATAGTTATTGCTGTCAATTCTTTCAATAATCTCGTAAGCTTCATTGTAAGACTTAGAAAGAAGGGCTCTATATGTTGAAGCATCCACCATCATTCTAGTATGATCGTTAATACGAATATAGAAAGTCTCCATTTGAACGTAATGAGGAATAAGATGGTGATGGCACTTTTGTAATAACACCTTGAACCGCTCCCATGTCTCATATAAAGATTCTTTGTCAAGTTGCTGAAATGAAGTGATTTCATTTCGGATCTTGGCAGTTAGAGATGGAGAAAAGTATTTCATTATGAAACGTTCAACCAGTTTTTGCCATGTAGTTATGGAACCGGACGATAGGGAGTTCAACCACGCTCGTGCTCTATCTCTTAAGGAGTAAGAGAATAATCTTAGTCTCAAGGCATCCTCGGTCACCCCTGCTAGTTTAAATGAGTCACTCATTTCCATGAATAGCCGAAGATGAAGATGTGGATCTTCAGTAGGAATCCCATTGAATTGACCCATATTTTGCAACATTTGGAACATGACTGGCTTTAGTTTGAATTAAGGTGCCTCAATTTCGGGTCTCACAATACTTTGATTGAGCTTGTTGAAGAGAGGAATGGAATATTATCAAATGGCGTAGTTTCTGTCATCAACAACAATGATCAGATTTTTAGTATTATAAGTGAATTCTCCTTCTTGATTTTGGTATTGATTCTCGAAATTTATCTCTTCTGTCCTTCTTTGGTTCGCTTGTTTTCTCCTTTGTCTGAAAGTTCTTTCAATTTTAAGGTGTATGGGGAGTAAGTCAATAATTTGATCAATACTCATAAGCACCTGAAACAAACACACACAAAAATATTGCAATTAAAATTTAGCAGAAAAAATAGACCAAAATGCAAAATTAACAACTTCACAAATAATATCTTTTAAAACAGTCCCCAGCAATGGCGCCAAAAACTTAGAACGATGGAAAAGTGCAAGTTTACATAATTGCAACAAGTAATAAAGTGACAAGTAAATGTCGAATTATTGTACCTACAAGGTCTGTGCAAAGAAATATTTATGAAATGCAATTAAAAACACTTTGGTGAAGGAAAATCTTTTGTTTCGAAAAAGGGTTTAATAAAACTAGATTTGAACTAAGTAAATTAACTAAGAAAAATTAAAAGATAAAAACTCCAAAGCACGATTTTTGAAAAATGAGTTTAATCAATATGAAATAATTGTGTTAGATGAATTACATTTCTTAACTTAATATTACTAGAACAATGTTCATGTTGTTACGAATAAATTCACGGCAACTTGGTAATTTGTTAACTATATCACATACAAACTTACTAAATTAACTAATCTCTTGAACATATCACTATGTCAAGTCAAACAATTAATTAATTTAAATAAGAAAGTAGAAGATTAAGTGAGGTAACAATATATTTCTATATTGAAAATAGTTTAATCACAATGATCTTTCAAGTTATGCAAGGCTAATGTACCGTTTAATACCTTCGCTAATTTAACCCTCAGCTACCTTATAAGATTAAACATGCATTGATTAAGTATTGTGTCAATTAATTACAATTTCAATATGATTAATAATTAATTCATTAGTTACCTTACAATTATAATTCAAGTATAACATAATCATGATTTTACTTAATCAAACAATTTACCAAGACCTATAACAACACAAACATGATTTCAATAACTTAAGTAGATGAAATGCAATCAACCTAACACAAATTAAATTTAAGCCATGTTGATTAAATTTAGAATAACAATATAAAAAAATTCATAGACATGTTCATAACAACAACAACAAAATTTAAAGGGTAGGAAACTAGAATCAGATCCTTTGTCTTTCCAAAGCCTGACTAGCTTGGTCGCTCCTCCTTCTTCACTCATTCTGTTGAACTGAGACTTCTAGAAGAACTTCAATGCTGCTACCCAAGGTGGTTGAAGGGCTCTTTTCCAAGAGGGAAATTGACAATGAAAATAGAAAAGAAAAATGGGAAACAAAGGGAGGTTTGGAATAAAAAAAATGAGTTAAAGGGAGAGAGATGTGTATAATGAAAAGGTGTGTTGAATGAATAGGTGAAAGGGGGTATTTATAGGTGGGAGTGGCTTCTAAAAATAATAAATAATTAGTAGCCACATGCTCCCCTTGGCCGGCCACACATGTAGCAAAGTTTGAATGTTTCAAGCTTTGCTAAATTTAGCTTGGGTAAATCTTTAAAGGCACAGAAAGTGGAGGGGTTTGAATAGGATTTCAAGGGAACTTGAGGGATATTTTGAAATTAATTTAATCAGCTAAATAATCTGATTGGGTAAGCTTTTTGGGTCGGTTTTGGGCTGTATATTTTCCTATTAGATCAGTCTTTAATGCTTAGCACACTGGGCCACTTTCTGATTCAGGCTTTATATTAATTTTAACTTAATTTAACTTGGATAAAAATTAAATATTAATTATATAAAATGATCATCATTTGTACTGAACTTTTCTGGAAAAAATATTTAATCTTGCCCTTGGTTCACTCGATGCAAAAATTCTTCCGACGGTTCAAACCTTTCGAGGTGTCTGTTGAGCCAATTTCTCATTTTATGCAAAACTGTCGAAAATAAACCAAATTTGTGAAAAACTATTTCAAAAATAATTAAAATTCAATATTTTAATAATTTAAGTGCAAATTAATTATTTTATAATTCAAGTGTGAATTTCGACCAAATTTATTACAACACTGCATGAATTCAGGCTCAAAAGGTGCTGAAGAAGTCTATATATTTTTGTGTTTCTAGCTAGCTGTAGTTACTATGTCATGCTATGACTTCCTATATATGGAAAGATAAGGAACGTGAGAGAAGGATAAATAAGGCGGTTAGCGGGTAAAGGTCACTAAGGGGGGAAGAATAGAGGTCAATATGATGTGCCAAACTATTTTTGTGTTTGTAACCCTTTTGATTCTTACTGTTTTCCAATTCCATACCTATCTTAAGACTCAGAACATTACAAGCTGAAAAGTCTTATGTGGCCTAAACATTCTTATGCATGAATGTACATCATACTAAACATATGCATAAATGACTATTTGTATTCTACTCAGATAATCAAAGTACTTGTATGATTTATTGATAGATTTCTACAGGTGAGACCCTTAATACTTGTATATTTTATAACATACTGAACTTAGATGTTTGTGATCAAAAGTGGTAAGTCAAACACTTATGTTGTTAAACTTGTTAGTAAGCATGAAATGTTTAGATCGTATGCTCTGAAGTTAATACTTGTATGATATTTTCTCAAGGGAAGTCACCTTTACTTCTTATGTTTGCTTATGTTTCTTGAGGACAATGAATGATTTAAGTGTGGGGGAGTTTGACCTGTCAGAATTTGGTGTAACAAATTAAACTAGTTTTCACACTTAAGGAGCTTGAATACAAGTATTTTCATTATATTTTAGTTAAATTTCTTTAGCTTTACTTACGTTCAATAAAATGTACAAATTAAGTATTTTATTGAACTTAAGGGCCGAATGAGACCTAAGGGAGAGCTAATGTACCTTATGAGTGTCTGGGAGACCATTAAAAGGCATTTTAGACCAACACTGGATGCTATGTCGTAGCATAGGAGGCTTGATGTCCTAACATAGAGAGCGTAATGGAGAAAGTTCAAAATTGCCTTTAATGTCGCGACATAGACTAAGGGTGTTGCAACATAGCCCTGAAGATGTCTTAATAAGGAGTATACCGCCACCTTTATCACGACACAAGTCCTATTGTGTTGCGACGTCAAATCTGGGACAAAAATTAAACACGAAGTAGGGGCGTTTTGGTCTGCACAATCAAACTTAAAGCTGGGGAGCGTCAGCTAACCTAGGGTTAAGAGCGACGACCACCTAAAAGCTATAAATAGGCTCATTTGGAGCATGTTATGGAAACCATTCCATTAGCTTAGATTCTATCTTTAGATTTAGTTTTGTTTTCTTGGGTTTTTAGGTTTTTTAGAGTTTAGTTTATTTGTTCTTTGTTTTCTTTCAAGAGAGCTGATTTGTGAAGGAGATTAACTTCTGTGGATTCACGCTTAATATTAATATCAATCAAACTTTTCTTAAACTCTCTTCTTCAATTCATTCACTATGATTAATTCTTCCATATATTCTTTGTTGTTTATGAAAGCCATAAGGAACTAATCCCTCTGTGGGGGATTAGCGAGTGGAGATATGATCTATTAATTATTTTATAGGGTTACTCAACAGATCAGCTATTTGGGAAAGGAAAAAGTGAAACAAACCCTGGGCTTGACAACTCTGGAAAGTCATCAAGGTGGGAATTAACCAAAAATTGTTACTGCCCATTCATGAACACCTTCACCCCAAGCTAGTCTGGACTGTTAGGTCAAAAGATAAGTAGTTCTTGCTAACTCGTTATGTTAGTGGAAGATTGAAAGATCTAGTTAGGGTAGCGACTGGTTTATTGACGAGAAACCCTAAGCAACAGTTGATAGGGATTACCAAAGTGAGCTAATCACCCATAATCGATATTTTATTTACTCTACTCTTCTACCTCTTAAATTTTATTTTATTTTATTGCTATAAAAACTTTAAAAACCTTTCTTTTATGTTCTCTTGCTATAATTTATTTAAATTAGTAATTAGATCTTTTAGTGTTTAGGTAAGAATTGATCTAGCACTCCCCTCCTTTGGGTACAATCCTCGGAGTATTCATTTACTTCGTTGTAAAACTATACTACAACTTGACCCGTATAGTTGTGGATGCCGCCTTGTCGTTCTATATTTTATTGTAGTATTCATACTTTGGACATTAGTACATCCGGAGGCAGTCAATATGACAATGAATTCGTATATGTAACTGACTGGTTGGTTTACATATAAAGCTAAACCACTGACTGTGACTGCAGTTAGTGGAGAGGAAAAATACCAACTAAATACCAACAAATCCTGGCTTAACCATATCAAAGTTAGGTCTAATAGACCTCTAGTTCCCAAACAACACCGTTTTGGGGGTATTCATATAGGTGTAAAAAGTGAAAAATACTATATGGGGTAATAATTTAGAGGGACAATATGTGGAGGTAAACTACATGGGAAATAGGGTGGTAATCCCTATTCTAATACCTATAATTCAGGGTGGTGGGATCATTCTAACCTTAAATGGGGAGAGAACAAAGGAGGAACCTTTAATTAAGGGGTAGGTAACTTTAATTAAACTAAGAAGCACCTTCATACCAACCCCTCCATCTTTATATGCCTCAAGAACACGAAAGGAAACCTACCTTCATTGATGACCTAACAATGGCTATTAGAGTAAGTAAAGTCAAAGAAAGGCTGAACTTTGTGGAAACTGTTATGCATCAATTGCAATGCCAGATGGAGTAGGTATTTCAAAGATTTCCAATAAACTTTAACTCGAGTATTGTAAGTAATACAAAGAATAACCTTAAGGGGGTAAAGAGCATGCAAATGCTATTACTCTTCGCTCAAGTATAGTGGTGAGAAATTCGATTAACCAATCTCCTTTCTGATAGAGGATAAAAATGATGATACCCTAATTTTTTATGTTGAAAATGGGAAAGTAAGGAAGGAGAGGAGGAAGATGAAATTATGGTAGTTGACCTTATGTAACAGCCCAATTTCAGTGGTGTCAGAAATAGTGGTTTCGAGACCATGACTGTGACAAGTGAGTAAATATTTTAATGATTATTTAATGTCTATGGGATTATTTTAGGATCGTATTAACTTTTCATTAGGAAATTTTAAAGTTTAGAAAGTTAATTAGGTGAAAAAGGACTAGATTGAAAAAGGTGCAAAAGTTGAGTTCTATTGGTTAAATGAATCAAATAGTTTAAAAAGGGTGAATCTATGCACTTAGATAGTAATTATACCATAGTGTAAGTTAGTGGATGATGTTGGATTGGTCATGGTGTAATTTATTAGTTTTTAAAAGGTTAAATTGGTAAATGAATAATTATGTTAAAAGATTAAGTAGAACAAAAGGAAAATTTGTATCATATTCTAAAGGGAACCTAGCCAAAACTGATTCCTCCATTATTGTGGAGAAAAACATTCGACCAAGTATTGTTTGCATGCATGGTTAGTTTTTAAACCCTATTTTTAATGTTTTTTATAAGCTAGCCCGGGGGTCAATTTGTAAATTTGTTAAAGGTTGAGGGATATCCTATAAATGAAATTGATGAATTTGTGACATTAGTTGATAGATTATTAATTTTGATTGTTAAATGAACATGTTTTGTTAGGTGATTTTTAGAGAATTTAAAGTTTAGGGATTAATTTGTTTAAATGGTAAATTTCCTGTATATTTTGTAAAATTAGGGTTGATATAATTATAAGGGAAAATCAGCTAATATGGGTTTCCATTAAAAGTTGTTGAAACTCAAGTTTCAAGATTAAGGCCTAAATTGTAAAAAAGATTAAAACATTAGGGTTAATTTTTTAAATTTACAATAAGATGGGTTATAAGCTAGAATTTATGATATTAAGCTATTAGTATGATTTGATTGAATGAAATTTTTATTTAAATCAAGATAAACCACAATCAGACTTAAATCAAGGAAAGACAAAAGCTTTGGATTAGTATCCAACTCTACTTCTACGACTATAGTTCTCGAGGTAAGTTCGTATAAATTATAATCTTATTAATGATATTTTGATTGATTATCAATTATATTGTGTTAGTTATAAACTGACTTGAAAATGCATGTATATCGATGTTTTGAGTAATTGACGGATAAATAATCCCGTTTGAACCTTAAGAATTCTTAGGATACGAATGACATGTCATTAGGAATTTCATGTTTTGGGTGCTGGTCTTGAATGTCCTACTGATGGCTAAGGTCCTGTATTTGTTGCGGATTCTCCACAGCTCGTGTGAGCAACATCGTGTAGCTAACATTTTGACCCATAGCTCGTGTGAGTAGACCCATTTCACAGCTCGTATGAGCACTATTGAAAAGTAAATGTTATGATTATATGGAAAGACACACTATGTATGAGCATTTCCGAGTTTCCAATGTAATTATAGACGGTTCAACGGGTAAGTAAAGGTAATTGTCAAGGCATGTGTTCAAATGGATAATTGCTCCTAAACTTATGAAAGGTAAATTTGGATGAAAATGAATTGAAGGTGTAACAACTCGATTTAGGGCTTAGTCTGAAAAGTGGTTTTGAGACCACAAATTTGAAGAGGAAAAATTTATTTTTACTATATTTTTATGGTCTACAATTTTACGGAAAGATTTCGTGAAAATTTCGTTCGAAAATTTTGACGTTTGGGCACTCAATTTAGTCAAAAGGACTAAATTGTAAAAAGTGCAAAAGTTGAGTTTTATTTGTTAAAGGTATTTAATTGTTATGGAATTATAAATTAGGAGTCCTTATGTGGTAATTAGACTATTAGTTAGTGATGGACAAAAATGGACAAGAAATAAGTGAAATAGGATTTTTTTAAGTAATGGCATTTTGATCATTTAGTAAATAAATAGAATTAAAATGGGAAAAAGATGTAAAAAATGGTGTTATCATATTTGCTTGCTGCTGAAACTTGAAGGACTCCACAGCTAGGGTTTTGGCCACTTTCAAGCTTGATTGTAAGTGCATTTTAGCCCTGTTTTTAATGTTATTTGCATTTTTGAGATTCTCGTAGCTCGATTTATCTATTTCTACTGTTATTTTGAGCTAGGGTTGAAATTTGAAAATTACCCATGTGTGAAATGTATGTATTTTGATGTTTTATGGAAGAATATGAAGCTAGAATTTATGTTAAACAACTTTTGCTAGTCGATTTTAAGTGAAACCGAGCAAAATAACATAATCGGTAAAAATATTTAATGTTCATATGTAAGAGTTAGAGTGAGAATTTGATGTTGCCATAGAAGGGAAAAGTGTTTAGCATGTTATAAAACATAAGAATAAGGAATAAAATTTAATTTCCGAACTTTGGGGCAAAAATATGTAAATATGCAAAAGTTTAGGGACAAAATTGTAATTTTTTCAAAAGTTGACTTGAGGATTATTTTGATAAATGTGAATATTAAACAAGCTAAATTTTCTATTATAGATCAAGAAAGACATGGAATCAACCTCGATAAGGGAAAGGAAAAGATTGTGGATTGAATTGCAAAATTCCTATATTTTGCACCAAGGTAAGTAATATGTAATTAATACATTGTTTATAACTATTTCTGATATTTTGTTATAATATATGAGAAATGGTTGAATATGAAATAGTTATATAACAATTAGAAATTTAGAATTTATAGTTGAATCGATTAAAATATGCTTGAATTGTGGATATATCATTGACAAGTAATAAGTGAAGTAGTTGAATTGAATTATTAAATTTGTTATGGGATTGGACTGAAATATTGAAATTTTTTTTGTGTACAGATAAATTGTAAATCCTTGAAAAGTAAGAATCTCTGTGGGACTGTCGAAATAAGAAAGGCTTAAATAAAGTGCCTATAAACACGTGTGTAGTACTAAGTGCAGGCTACTACGTGTATCGATTGATAATGGTCACATGTGAAGTACTATGTGAACCGAAAAGTTTGATCACGTGTGTAGTACTATGTGAAGGCTACTACGTGTATCGAATGATAATAATTACACGAGTGGTACTATGTGCAAACCACCGAATATTCACTATTATACCGACATGTTCAATGGGATATGAGTATTGATAAACAAATATGAGTATGTGATTGAACTGTGAAAATTTGCTAAAGAGTAACTGGAGTGATGAAGTTTCGTACTGTGCTTACAAAATAAATTGTTGTAATGTTATGTAAATGAGTGAAATTGAAATAGAACAGATTCGAACAGTGGAAGTGATGTTAGTTTGAAAAATCACCAAAAATTGTAGAAATTGAGTTATTGGTTGAATGAGTTATGGAATTAAAGCTTAATGAGTTTACTTTCATATAAAAGAAGCAGATCAAGAAAAAGAGTTGTATATTTTGAGATATTTTAATTTTAGTGATGCAGGGTCGGATTGATTTTGGAATCTCTTGTTCTGACTTGGAAAAATAATTAAAAACTGTAAAAAAATAATTATGAGATATAATTTATATTCTTAGAATACTTAATTGTAAAGAAACAAACAAAAATATCATCTGAATTCTGTACAGTGAGATAATTCATTTTTAGTGAAGAGAGGTCAGAGATGTTGAGCAGTGAAATAGGGGTGACTTTAAAGAATAAACTGTACTAATTGACCAAGTAAAAAATTCTGAAAATTTTATGATAAGATGGTATATGAGTCTAGTTTCAGGAAAAATTTACGGAACTTAATTTGGAGTTCCGTAGCTCCAGATAAAAAATAATTTAGTGACTGCGACGCAGAAAAACAGTTTGCTGGAATTTGAATAAATATCAAATTTATGGTTGATTAAAATTATGTCATCTATGGAAACATGTTTTAAATTTGTTTATCAATACATACGTACTTACTAAGCTATATGCTTACTTCTCTTTTTTTTTCTTATTTTATAGTGTTATAAATCATCTCGAAATTCGGATAGAGTCGGGGATCATCCACACTATCTACATCTTTTGGTATTTTGAAACCAATATTTCTGAATTATGGCATGTATAGAAGACTTAATGTTAATGTGATGTATATATATACTAATTACTACTTAGCTTAAGCTATTAATGTATATTAATTGATAGGTTTTTTTTAAAAAAAAAATGCTAGTGAGGTTACTTTGAATGTCGTGAATGATGTCATTATGTTTAAGTATATAGCTGTATTAGTTGAAATATTAAATTGGATTGAGATTGCATTTTAAAAATTTGCAGGAGGGATTAGACATTTGTAAAAGGGATTATGTCAAAAATTTTATATAAAAAAACTCCGATTGTATGAAAATATGTATTTTATGTTTGATAATACTTTTTACCCTGTTTCGGCTATGAACACGGGTAAGAGGTGTTACATTTTAGTGGTATCAGAGCTACGGTTTAGCCAGTTCTTGGACTAACAAAATATGTGTGAAAGTCTATCTATACATGCCATAAATATTTTGTGATAGTGTGATGATTCTGACAATTTAAAATTGTGTTTTTATATAGTAAATGGATCCTGACCGAGCTATAGCGGATGATGTAGAAAGCAATACGCCGGCTCTCGCGCAAGGGACTGTGCCTGAGGAAAGTAGACATGGAACTGAAACACATAGTCAGGATGAGACTCGAGAAGCCTTCCTTCATATGATGAATAATTGGTACACAGAGTTTATTCGAACAAATCCGAATGTTCAACCTCCTCCACCCCCTCCTATTCCTCAACCGATTCCTGTAGCTTCACAACGTGTTGAATTAGTAAAATCGAGTAAACCCCCAGTTCATAAAATCTGAAAGCAAGGGGCGGAAGATTTCAGGGCTAACATAGATGATGATCCCGAAAAGGCAAAATTTTGGCTTGAAAATTCTATCTGGGTATTTGATAAATTATCGTGTACTATTGAAGAATGTTTAAAATGTGCCATATCTTTACTGAAAGATTCAACATGCCATTGGTGGAAAACATTAGTATCTGTGGTTCCGAAAGTAAGGGTTACATGGGATTTCTTCCAAGAGGAATTCAGAAAGAAATACTTAAGTCAACGGTTCATCGATAAAAAACGTAAGGAATTTCTCGAATTAAAGCAGGGCCGAATGTCTGTGGCAGAATATGAAAGAGAGTTTGTTAGACTTAGTAAATATGCTCAAGAGTGTGTGCCCACAGAAGCTATTATGTGTAAAAGGTTTGAAGACAGGTTAAATGAAGATATCAGAACGTTTGTTGGGATGTTGGAACTGAAAGAATTTGTGGTACTGGTTGATCGAGCTTGCAAGGCTAAAGAATTGAATAAAGAAAAGAGAAAGGCTATGATTGAGGCTCGGGATGCAAGAAAAAGACCAATGGGTAAGTCATTCCAAAATCAGTCAAAGAAGTTCAAAGAAGTGAATTCTCAATCGACTGCTTCAACTGGGTATTCTTACCGAGATCGTGGGAGATCATATTTGAATCCGAAAGCTCAAGCTACTTCAATAGCAAGTGTGGGTAGTGTGAAGTCTAATAAACCTGAGTGTCAACATTATGGAAGGCAACATCCTGGTGAGTGCTGGTTAATTAGCCGAGCTTGTTTCAAGTGTGGTTCTCGACAACACTACATTAAAGATTACCTTGAGAAAGTTGAAGAAGAAAAATTTTAAAATGTTAGATAGGGTGATATTGTTAGCGGAGGTAGACCACCGAGAAATACCAGAAACAGAGCTAGCAATAAAAGTGGAAAATATTTTGGTTTAAAGATGATTAAAAACTAAGGGTTAAAAACTAAGTAAAAAAAATTAAAAATAAAAAGGTTCTAATGCACGATTTCAAATAAGGTTTAATCAAGATGATATGATTGTGTTGGATTAATTACATTCCTTTAACTTAGAATTATTAAACTTATGTTTATACTACTACGAACAAATTCACGGCAACTCAGTAATTTGCTAACTATTTCTCATACATACTTATTAAATTAATCAATCTCTTGAACATTTTTCAATGTCAATCCAAGCGATTAATCAATCTTCACAAGCATATAAAAGATCAAGTGAGGTAGCTGAGTATTTCTTCCTTGAAACAGTTTAATCATAATAATCTTGCAAGTTATGCAAGGGATATGTATCGCCAAATACAATACTAAATTAACTTCAGCTACCTTAGAAGAATAAACATGCACTAATTAAGTATTGTGTCAATTAATTAAAATATCAATACGATTTAATAATTAACTCATTAGTTATCTAACAATTAATCTTGTAAGAATAACTTAGGCATGATTTTACTTAATCAAGCATCTTACCGAGGCCTATAACAGCACAAACACAATTTCAATAATTCAAGTAGGCATAATATAATCAACCCAACATGAATTAAATTCAAGCTAGATTGATTAAAATAACCATTTCAATAGCATAAATATTCATAAACATGTTTATCAAAACAACAACAAAATTTAAAGAGATAGGGAACAAGAAGCAAATCCGGTGTTTATCCGTGGCTTGACTGATTTCTCCATTATTCGTTCTCCGTTGTCCTCAGCTATCAAGGTGGCTTATGAAAACTTTAATCTCTGCTCAAGAATGTCTAATGAGAACCTCTTTCCCAAGAGAAGAAATTGGCACTTGAACAAAAGGGAAAATGGGAAGGAAAAGTTGAGAGACAGTGAGAGAGGATAAGAGAGAATGAGAGTGTGAGCGATGAGTTGAAGGATCAGCAAGGGGTAGCTTTTATAGTTGATTGTGGCTGCTAAAAGTAGCAAATTCCATCAGCCAAAAAGAGCCCCCTTGGCTAGCCACACACGTGGCAAAATTGAGAGATTCAACTTTGCTAAAAATAGCCTGGGGCAAATCCATAAAGCCACATTTTTTGGAGGGGTTTGAATGCAAGGTTGAAAGTTCTTCAAGGGCTTCTTTGCAAGCTTATTTAGTCAGGTAAAATGCTGATTTGGGTCAGCATATGGACGGTTCTGGGCAGCCCAATTGGTGGCTAGTTCAGTTCACTAGATCCAGTTCAACTAATGCGGTTCAACTGGACCCTTTTTTTCCATAATTAATTAATAATAATTTATTTATCCCAAATTAAATTGAGAATAAATTAAAATTAATTATATTATGAATTAAAACACATTTTTGGACCATCTTAGGCTGGAAATAAATTTTCTTCGATGCTTCAAATTGCTTCTCAGTTTTATTCTTCAAGCATTGTCTGCCGAGCCAATTTTCGCTCATTGTGCGAATCTATCGAAAATAGTCAAAATTAATAAAAATTAACAATAAAATTAATTAAAATTCAACATGTTCATATTTTTAACATAATTTAATTTAATTATTTTTCGACAAGAATTTAACCGAAATAGCATGATTTTAAGTTAAAAAGGGCATGTAAAAATACATAAATTTTCGTGTTTCCACAACCCTAAACTTTTTGAAAAGAATTTTCTCGGAAACCCTTTTTAAAAAACTCCTTCAGAATAAGATTCTTCCCAAAATCATGAAATCAATATACTTTTGCTCAAAAATAAGAAATTTGATAATTATGCTACTCAAGTATATATATCGTTCAAATTAATCTCAACAATTACTACAGTAGCAAAATTCGACTAAATGCTTCTTAATAAAGACATGTTAATCCTTACCAATTTTATTTTAATCCCTTTTTCAAAATTAAACTGCAATAATTATGCTTAACTGATGTCTTGATAAGTTGAATAGAGCAATTTCTCTCCACTAATGTAGGTAACATTGGAACTTTGAATCAATAGGTCTTTAACAAGGTTGTAACGTGGCTAGGCTTAGGGGTAGGTAAAAGATAGATAATTTTAGGTTTAAAAAAAACCCTAGACTCAGCTTGTATTGGACCTTTCGAAATAATTACCTTCAATACATCAACTTTTCTTTCCTTTTCACATGCTCTTTAGTGCAATGTACTTCAAGTACATATGCTTTTTTTTTTCTTTTTTCGAGTATTTTATTGCATGTACTACAATTTTTAGAGCATTTCATACTTCTTTGCAACTCCCCCAAACTTATTTTCAAAGAATACTCTGAATAGTACTGAGTCTAGTGTTTGGGACATTTTTAAGATAATTAAGAAAACTGATGGCTAACTTTTTAAGGGCTCAAATAAAATTAGGCCATAAAGTCTCAAATTTGGGTTTCAAAGGATAAAAATTTCATCATGGTTGGCTTGAAAGGCTCAAATGGTCCAAACAACAGTTGCCTAAATAATTTTCAACGTTCCATGCTTCCTAGGATTTCGCCTCAAGAACTACTAAGTCAATTCTAAAGACTTAAACTTTCATGCATGCCTAACTTTCCTAAAGAACTAAAATTTAATGGTATGATTTGCATGCTTTATTAGAAATATATTTCATGTAATTATTAAGCTAACATAACAATTTATTGAAATAATCAAACTTTATTCATACTTAAATTTAGCATACTTAACAAAATTCAAATTTATTCAACAAAAATATATCATATTCATAATTAAAAGAAAAGTTTTATTCTAAGTGGAAATAATTTCAAATTTCAGTCCCCCCAACTTAAAATGAACAATGTCCTCATTGTTTAAAGTGAATAGATACTATACACCAGGTAGGATTCCCGAAAAGAGGAGGTGAGTCAATTTGACTGCTTAAGTACCAAGCTCTTCCTAGATCCAATCCTCGACATGTATATACCTATTGCCACACTTTAGACTTTACTACTTGTCCATATTTACTTTTGATTCCCATCTCTTATTTTATTGTGCAGAAATAAAAAATTCCTAATTAATCCTAATTCTAAGCCAAGTTGATAAAAATTAATATATAAATTATAAATAATATAATTATATATTAAAGTTTATCAAATTATTAATAATATTAAAGATATTTATTCTAGATGCTTTTTGAAAATATTCACAAAGAAAGGCACCTAGTTTTTTTATTTACGAAAAGAGCGACTAAATTTTAAAAATAATTCAATTAAGTCTCTAAACTTAATGAAAATTTAAATTGAGTTGCAAATTAAAACTTGGATCAAAATTGACCCTTTTATTTTAAACTAAAAATTTATTTTCCATTTAGGGGATAATTGCTTGGAAAATCATGTCAAAATAAATTCCTAAGAAAGATTTGAGGGGTCACAAATGGTCCCGCTTAAGTTCCAATCTCCTAGACAGAATTTATTTAAACATACTTTACCCGAAAATATACCCTAAATCATTTATTCAAAAAGGAAAATGAAAAATTAAGTATCCGATAAAATGAACGAGGTTTTATCCCGTTCAATTTTATCTCTCCAATAATGTTTCAGGCGCTGAGCATTAACTCGAAAATTACCTCCCTTACCTTGGAATTCAACAACTCCGTATGGATAGACTTGGTGAATCGTAAATGGACTGGACCAACGGGATTTTAGCTTACCTGGAAAGAACTTCAATCTGGAATTGAACAACAAGACTTGCTGACCTGCTTCAAATTCTCGAGCTCGAATGTGCTTGTCATGGCATTTCTTGAGTCTTTCTTTAAGCAATTTGGCATTTTCATATGAGAACATTCGGAACTCTTCTAACTCATTGAGTTGGAACATCTGTTTCTCTTTCGCGAGCTTAGGATCCAAATTAAGCCGTTGGAGAGCCCAGTAAGCTTTGTGGTCTAACTCTAATGATAGATGGTAGGCTTTCCCAAAGACCAACCTATAGGGTGGCATCCCTAATGGTGTCTTGTATGCTGTTCTGTAAGCCCATAAAGCATTATCTAATCTTGTGGGTCAATCTCGTTGGTTCAGGTAGACTACCTTCTCAAGTATGCCTTTGATCTCCTTATTTGCCAGTTCAGCTTGCCCATTTGTCTGCGAATGGTAAGCTGTTGCAACCTTGTGTTTCACTCCGTGATTGTCTAGTAACCATTTTAACCACTTGTTCACAAAGTGGGATCCTTCATCACTAATGATAGCTCTTGGGGTTCCAAACCTTATGAAAACATGCTTCTGCAAAAACTTCATCACAACCTTAGCATTATTTTTCAGATATGCCTCAACCTCGACCCAGTTAGATACATAGTCTACTACTACTAGTATGTACTTGTGATCGCAAGACGGAGGAAAAGGACCAAGAAAGTCAATACCCTATACATTGAACAACTCTACCTCAATACTGTTTGTTCGAGGCATCTCATTTCTGTTGTTGACATTTCCAACCCTTTGACATCAATCACAACTCTTCACGTAAGCATATGCATCCTTAAATAGTGTTGGCCAAATGAATCTGGCTTGCAATACTTTGGCCGTTGTACGTGTACCTCCGAAGTGTCCCCCACTTGGAGCTAAGTGACAGTGGTATAAAATCATTGGTATTTCATCTTCTACCATGCATCTCCTGATCATCTGATCTGCACACTTTTTAAACACATATGGCTCTTCCCAGTAATAGTACTTCACATTGTGAAGAAACTTTTTCCTTTGTTGATACGTCTTATCAATTGGCGTCAAACCACAAGCTAAATAGTTGGCAATATCAGCAAACCAAGGGGTATTATGGCCATGATTTACCTTCAGGATATGTTCGTCTGGAGTCGTTTCCTGAATTGGTATAAGGGGAGAATTCCCTTCTTGTGGCTCCAATCTTGACAAGTGATCTGCTACTTGATTTTCGAATCTCTTTCGATCTTGAATTTCTAGATCAAACTCTTGAAGTAGAAGTACCCATCGGATCAGCCTCGGCCTAGTGTCTTTCTTTGCAAGTAAATACTTAATTGCCGAGTGGTCTGTATAGACAATCACTTTGGTACCTACTAGATAAGATCAAAACTTGTTAAAAGCAAAAACAATAGCAAGTAACTATTTTTCTGTTATCGTATAATTCAGTTGAGCTCTTGTTAGGGTTCAACTTGCATAGTAGATGGGATGAAAAACTTTGTTCCTTCGCTGGCCCAAGACAGCTCCAATTGCGAAGTCACTTGCGTCATACATCAATTCGAATGGCAAATCCCAGTCTGGTGTAACGATTATGGGTGCCGTGACTAATCGACTCTTCAAATCGTTGAAGGCTTTTAAACATTCCTCATCAAACTTGAATATAGAGTCCTTCTCTAATAATTTGCATAAGGGTTTAGCAACTTTGAAGAAGCCCTTGATAAATCTTCTATAAAAACCGGTGTGGCCCAAAAAGCTCATTATACCCTTTACAGATGTTGGAGGTGGGAGTTTCTCAATAACGTCTACCTTTTCTTTGTCTACCTCAATCCCATGTCTCGTTATCTGATGCCCTAGAACAACTCCTTCTCGTACCATAAAATGGCACTTTTCCCAGTTGAGTACTAGATTCGTTTCTTCGCATCGCCCTAGTACCTTAGTTGGATTGGTTAAGCAATCATCGTATGTATCTCCAAATACTGAAAAATCATCCATAAAAACTTCCAAATATTTCTCAACCATGTCAGTAAAAATAGACATCATACATCTTTGAAATGTGGAAGGTGCATTACATAAACCAAATGGCATGCGTCTAAATGCAAACATACCATACAGGTAGGTGAATGTCATTTTATGTTGATCTTCCGATGCTACTGTAATCTGATTATACCCTGAGTATCCATCGAGAAAATAGTAGTAATCTCGTCCTGCGAGTTTATCCAGCATCTGGTCCAAGAACGGCAAATGAAAGTGATCTTTCCTAGTCACCTTGTTCAGCTTCCGGTAATTGATGTAGATTCTCCATCCCGTAGCCGTTCTAGTCGATATCAACTCGTTCTCGTTCTCTACGACTGTGATACCTCCTTTTTTTGGCACGCACTGGACCGGGCTTACCCATGAATTGTCTGAGCTGGGATAGATGATACCCGCATCTAACCACTTGATGATCTCTTTTTTACTATGTCCTTCATGATGGGGTTCAGTCTCCATTGTCCATCTATTGTCCCTTTTTTGCCATCTTATAGGATAATCTTGTGCATGCATACAGATGGACTAATACCACGAATACCGACTATGGTCCATCTGATGGCCTTCTTGAATTGTTTCAGAACTAAGATAAGTTTCTCTTCTTGCTTAGTGGTCAATTTTGCTGAAACAATCACAGGCAGAGTAGAAGCATTACCTAAATAAACATATTTTAAATGAGAAGGTAATACCTTGAGTTCTAATTTAGGCAGCTCCTCGATCGACGCTTTTGGTTGGGAATAGTCCTTATTTTCTAACTCCAAAGATTCAAAACAGGATTGCAGATTAAATCCCCTTTGATTAGCTTCTAGGAAAGCTAAGTATTCATCCTCCTCTTCATCATTTGGAGGATCCAATGTCAAAATTCTTTCCAGTGGGTCCTCAACACAGTTGAGTTCCTTCTCCACTATTAAATTATCTAAGTCGGACACTGCAGAGCAATCATCTATTGTGTCAGGAAATCGCATAGACTTAAAAACGTTAAATGTTACCTGATCGTCCTGAACACGCATAGTGAGCTCGCCCTTCTGCACATCAATAAAGGTCCTTCTAGTTGCTAGGAACGACCTTCCTAAGATGATTGATACTTCTTTACTTGTTTCAAATTCTAAAATTAAAAAGTCAATAGGAAAGATAAACTTATCTACACGTACCAATACGTCCTCGATTTTTCCTTCTGGATGTGCTAAGGATCGATCTACTAGTTGAAGCGTAACTGTAGTTGGCCTAGCTTCTCCTATCCCCAACTTCCTAAATATTGACATAGTCATCAAGGTGATACTTGCACCTAATCACATAATGCCTTACCACAATATGTTGCTCCAATGTTGCACAGTATGGTAAAACATCCAGGATCCTTCAATTTTGGGGGTAGTTTTTCTTGAAGATATGCACTGCATTCCTTCGTCAAAGCTACCGTCTCAAATTCTCCAAGTCTTCGGTTCTTAGACAAGATATCTTTCATGAACTTGACGTAGTTCGACATTTGCTCAAGTGCTTCAACCAACGGGATGTTGATGTGAAGTTGCTTGAGTATGTAAAGGAACTTCTTTAATTGAATCTCCTACTTCTATTTCTGAAGTCTTTGAGAGTAGGGTGGTGGTGGTTTCATTACTGGGATTCATTCTGGTTGATTCATCTTTGGTGGCAATTTTGTATCTAACGACATTGTTAGTTGATCAGAATTAGCTGGTCCTGAGGTTACTTTGTCGGGTTTTGCAGATTCTGGTTCTGGTGAAACTGGAATTTCAACACTTGGTTGAACTTCTTCTGAATCTTGAGCGTCAGCTAGCTCCTTTTCAACTTTGATAGTGTTGGGTTCTACTGTCTTTCTACTCCTCAATGTCAACGCTTTACAATGTTCCTTCTCCAAATTTCTCGAATTCTTCGTGTTACTAGATAGAGTACCTTGTGGTCAATTCTTGAGTTTAGTAGCAATATGGCCCACTTGATTCTCCAAATTCCTTACATTGGCGTTGTTTTTCACCATGTATGCCTTCAATAGATTCTCTAAGCTATTGGATGGTTCCGCTTGGGTTGGTTTCTGAAGTTGTTGGGGCAAACTAGGATGCTGAGTTGGTCTAGGTTGGGCGTAAGTGTTATTGGTTCCAGCCCTTTGGTTACTCTAGGTAAAATTCGGGTGATTTCACTATGATGAGTTATAAAAGTTGGATTGCAGTCCTTGCCTCTCTCGGTTTTGGTTTTGGTTACCCATGTAATATACAGATTTGGGGTTCGATGGACATTCTTCAAATAGATTTCCTTCCCCACAATACACACAGGCTATATTCTCAAATTGGTTAGGTGGTTGGGCTGCAAAACTGTTAGGCCCATTAGTGGTAAGATTCTTAAGCATTGAGGATATTGAAGATACTTGAGATGCGAGTGAAGTGAAAGCGTCCACTTCATGTATTCCAATGACTCGTCTTCCTAACGCTGCTCGATTGGTTGGTCATTGATAATTGTTGCTGGAAATCCTCTCAATAATTTCGTAAGCCTCATTATAAGACTTAGAAGTGAGAGCACCATTAGCAGAGACGTCCACTACCATCCTTGTGTGAGCGTTGAGACCATTATAGAATGTCTCAGGTATAATGCAATGTGGGATTCCATGGGGCACTTTTGTAATAACTCTTTGTACCTTTCCCATGCCTCATATAGGGACTTATCATCCATTTTTTGGAAGGTAGTGATCTCATTCCTCATCTTGGCATTCTTGCTTGGCGGGAAATACTTCATAAGGAATCTCTTGGCTAACTCTTGCCACGTAGAAATGAAATTCGGTGGTAATGAGTTCAACCAGGCACGAGCTTTGTCCCTTAGTGAATATGGGAACAGCTTCAGTAGTAATGCATCTTCTGGTACTCCGACTAACTTGAAAGAATCGCTCATTTCCATAAATAGTCTTAAGTGAAGATGAGGATCTTCAGTAGGCATTCCACTGAATTGGCCCACAGTCTGAAGCATCTAGAACATGACTGGCTTCAGCTCGAATTGTTGTGCCTCAATTTCAGGTCTCTTAATCCCGAATTAAGATCGTTAAATACTAGCACGGCATACTGTCGTAAAGCTCTATCCCTATCATCAGCAATAAGTATAGGATTCTGAGCAAGGTTTGCTCCATTTCCTTGATTCATATTCTCAAAGTTTATCTTTTCGGTCCTTTTCTGGTTCGCTTGTCTTCTTTGCTATCTAAAGGTTCGTTCTATTTCAGGGTCCATAGGGAGTAAGTCAATAATCTGGTCAATACTCATAAACACCTGACATAATCACAAAAAGATTAAGTAAGTAAAGATTTAAACAGGAAAATAAATAAACCAAAATGTAAAAATAGATTTACAAATAATGACTTCTTTTTAAAGCAGTCCCCGGCAATGGTGCCAAAAACTTGGAAAGACGAAAATGTGCAAGTGTACACAATCGCAACAAGTAATAAAGTGACAAGTAAATGTCGAGTTATCGTACCCATAGGGACTGTAAAAAGGAATATTTATGAAATTAATGTTAACACATTTTGGTGATGGAAAATATTTTGGTTTAAAGATGATTAAAAACTACACATTTTGGTGATGGAAAATATTTTGGTTTAAAGATGATTAAGGTTTGGTTCATGAAACCATCCAATAAGGGGGAGTCAAGCCAAATTTTGACACAAGCATATGACTGCCCAATAATCAACTTCGGGATATTTTGTTAGAAGTCCCTGAAATTTCAATTTAATTTGAAATCAGCACACAAACTATGCCTTTGAAACCATCCACTCTATGCTAATTATAACATGATTTTATGTTTGAAATAATCAACCAAACCATCTCCTTTTCCATAATTTGTGGCCGACCATGAAATGGAGAAGATGGAGGGATTTTAAACTCAATTTTTAGTAAACTTTGCCCTCACATTCACCTATAAATACCACACTACTCATCCGTCATCCAATATCCCTTCATTCATAATACATCTCTCATTCTACATTCTTTTCTCTCATTCCATTCCTCTTTCCTTTTTCCCCATGCCTAGCCACTCCATTTCCCTTCCATTCTTTAGCCAATAAAATCCTTGACAAGACTTCTTTTGGCTGGCCACCTTGAGAAACCCTTAGCAAAGGAGTAACGGGCGAATTAGAGAAACACCTCAGTCAGAAATATTCGAAAGGCTACTAAATTGAATTAGAGTTTAAGTGTTTATTGATCTTGCAATCAATAATGATAGCTTAATTCTGTTTAGCTAGATGATTATGTTAATTCAATAATATTTGTTTGATTTATTTTTAACTTGTTTGTGCCTCAGTTGATCATGTTTTCAATTAAAATCAAGATGTATTTCACTCATATGTGATTGGATACATTCAGATTAGCTGAACGATCCTAACCAAATGATGACTAGTAGACACATGTTGAAAAGTGCAATGCTCAATTTAAATCATTAAACCTGACTAAATTAAAGGTTCATAATATCTTTAGTTAACTTTATTATCTTGCATAGGTTTTAGGTTTATGTGATAAAATTGTTTCAAACTTAATTGTCCCTGTTACCTCGCATAAATACTAAGAAACCCTTAGTTTAATATGATCAATAAAATGCATGTTTCACTAAGTAAAAGATCCAAAAGGATTTAATTTGGTTTCTAAACTCATGAAAGATCGAGTTACCATGGAATGTTTTCTGAACACTATTAAATTATCCTAGCGTATACATGTTATTGATTGTTGAAGTTGTGTTTATGTTGCTAAAATCCATTCATACATGTAGATAATTTTGCATGCTTAGTTTAAATTTGCATTAGGGATAAATTAATCTAGTTAAATAATCATCATTGAAATTATTGTATATTTATACCAAATTGTGAATCTATAATTTTTTCAAATAATCAATTAACACACATAGTTCTTGTGGAGATGATAACACATTTTACTTACTTATTACTTGAACAACTGTTTACACTTGCACAAAAATCCCGTTAAAGTTTTTGGCCTCGTTGCCGAGGACTGTTGCCTTAATCATTCTTTGTGAATTTTCTTTACTGTTTGGCTTTTATATAATATCTAACATTAGTAATTTATTCTTTATTCTTTATCTGTGATTTATTTATTAGATGTTTATGAGTATAGATCGAATCTTCGATCTATTACTTATAGACCCTGAAATTGAGCGGACATATAGACATAGAAGACGCGAGAGATTTGCTCAAAGAAAAGTCGAGATAGACCTTGGAAATCAAAATTATTGACAAGGTAATGGAGGCAACCATGTGTACAACCCAATCCTTATTCTGGATGATAAGGATTGTGCCATCAGACAATACGCTGTGCCACTCTTCAATGAGTTAAATCTAAGAATTAGGAGGTCAGATATTGAGGCACCCCAATTCGAATTGAAACAAGTGATGTTTCAAATGCTCCAAATGGTGGGCCAGTTTAGTGGTATGGCCATAGATGATCCACATCTTCACCTTCGATTATTCATGGAGGTGAGTGATTCATTTAAGATAGCTGGTGTGACTAAAGATGCATTAAGGTTGAAGTTGTTTTCATACTCATTGTGAGATTGAGCACAGGCATGGCTGAATTCATTGCCACCAAGTTAAATATCTACATGGAAAGAATTAGCAGAAAGGTTTTTCGTAAAATGCTTTCCACCGAGTAAGAACACGAAGTTGCGAAATGAGATAACTACTTTTCAATAATTGGATGATGAGTCCTTATACAAGGCGTGGGAAAGATTCAAGGAATTGCTTGATAAGTTTCCTCATTATGGGATTCTTCATTGTATTTAATTGGAGACATTTTATAACGGTCTCAATGCACATACAAGATTGATGGTAGATGTTTCTATGAATGGTGCAATTTTTTCTAATTCTTATAACAAGGCTTACGAGATCATTAAAAGGATTGCTAGCAACAACTACCAATGGCCGACAAATCGAGCAATTTCAGGAAGATGAGTAGTCAGAGTTTATAAAGTTGGTGCTCTCACTTCACTCTCTACTAAGGTATCTTCTATATTCTCTATACTAAAACAATTTACCACTAATAATTCTAATAATTTTGTAGCTCAATCACGAAGTTAGTATGATGCAGTTTCCTGCGTATGTTGTTGGGATGGTCATTCTTTCGAGAATTGCCCTTCAAACCCAGAATCTGTGTATTATGTAAGGAATATGTATTAAAATATTAGTGGACAAAGACTGCAGTCTAAATTCTACAATCCTTCGTAGCGTAATCATCCGAACTTTTCCTAGAGCAACCAAGGAAATGGACCGAACACTTATATGCACCGTAGACCCAACCAATCTCAAAGGTTTAGTCAACAAGCCCTAAAACCACCTCAAGCTGAATCATCAAATAGTTTGGAAGACTTGTTGAAGGCGTACATGGTGAAAAATGACGCTTTGATCCAAAGTCAAGCAGCAACACTGAAAAATATGGAGAACCAAATGGATCAATTAGCTACTAAGTTTCGTAGTATACCATAAGGAGCCTTGCTGAGCGATACGAAAAATCCAAGGAATTTTGATAAGGAACATTGCAAGGTAGTTGCATTATGAAGTGGTAAGATTTTGGAACCCAAGGAGGTTGTGATTGAAGATGAGCCTACTAAAGAGAAGGAAAGTCAACTAATAGTTGAAGTTCCTACACCAAAAAAGCCAGATGCTGAAAGTTCTGACGTGATAAATCCTAAACTAGTGAATTTTGAAAAGCTGACACCTTCTTTTGTAGATTTGCCTCCTCCGAAAAGTTGTCCATTTCAACCTAAAGTTCCATATCCTCAAATACTTCAGTAGCATAAGCAAAAATAGGAGGTACAATTCAAGAAGTTCTTGGATGTTCTAAAGAAACTACACATTATTATCCTGTTGGTGGAGGCTTTAGAAAAAATGCCCAACTACGTGAAGTTTATGAAGGATATTTTGTCCAAGAAGAAAGGAATTGGTGAGTATGAGACTGTTTCTTTGACGAAGGAGTGCAGTGCATTCTTACAGAACACCCTACCTCCGAAATTGAAAGACCTTGGAAGCTTTACGATACCCTATAACATTGGAGAATCTCACTGTGGTAAAGTTTTGTACGACCTTGGAGCAAGCATAAACTTGATGCCCAAATCTATTTTCAAATTGTTAGGAATAAGTGAAGTAAGACCCACACTGTGACACTTCAACTTGTGGGTCGATCTTTAGCATATCCCAAAGGAAAGATTGAGGATGTTTTGGTAAGAGTTGATAAGTTTATTTTTCCTACTAACTTTGTTGTGTTAGACTGTGAAGTAGATAAAGAAGTTCTGATCATCCTAGGCAGACCTTTTCTAGCCATGGGAAGAACATTGATAGATGTGCAAAACGGAGAACTCACAATGAGATTTCAAGATGACCAGGTAACATTTAACATTCTGAAGGCCATGAAATTTATCGATCTGATGGAGGAATGTTCAGTAATAGAGGAATTAGAAACCTTAGTTTCTATGCAATGGGAGAGCAATATTGAAGAAGACCCGTTGGAGAACACTTTAAGGTTTGAACAATTAGAAGATGAAAAAGTTAATGAAAACATGGCTTCGATGGAAGCCAATATGAGGAGTTATGCTCAGCCACTGCGGTTCAAACCGCTAGAGTTGGAAGATTGGGAATTTACACAACCCAAGTTGTTAATCTAAGAACCGCATAAGCTTGAACTAAATGTACTTCTGTCTCATTTAAAATATGCTTTTTAGGTAAAAATTTTACTTTGTCTGTGATTTTTTTCAACAGAACTAAAGAAAACCAAGAGGATCAATTGATTGTTGTTTTAAAGAAATTTAAAAAAGGCAATTGGTTAGACCATAGCTGACATACGAGGTATAAGTTGTTCCTTGTGTAAGCATCAGATTATTTTATAAGAAGGTGAGCGAGGTAGAATCAATAGGAAAAAGAGACTTAACCCTATCACGAAAGAGGTAATATGGAAGGAAGTGATCAAATGGTTAGATGCAGGAATTATCTACCCCATCTTAGATAGTTCATGGGTAAATCCGGTAAAATGTGTACCAAAGAAAGGTGCAATAACGATTGTCGAGAATGAACGTAATGAGTTAATCTCGATGAGAACTATCACAAGTTGGAGAATCTGTATTGACTATAGAAAATTGAACAAAACCACTCGTAAGGACCATTTACCATTATCTTTTATGGATCAGATGTTAGATTGACTGGCAAGTAACAAATTTTACTACTTTTTAAATGGATATTTGGGATACAACCAAATAGTTGTAGCCTTGGAAGACCAGCGTAAAACTACTATTACCTATCCATACAGTACATTTGCTTTTAGGTGAATGCCTTTTCGCTTATGTAACACACCTGCCACATTTCAGCAATGTATGATGGCAATTTTCACTAATATGGTTGAAAATTTTGTTGAGGTTTTCATGGATTATTTTTCTATTTTTGGTAACACTTATGATGTTTTTTTGAGTAATTTGGCTAAGGTACTAAAAAGATGCAAGGAGACGAATCTTGTCCTTAACTTGGAGAAATGACATTTTATGGTTAATGAGGGAATTGTATTAAGACATAAAATTTCCAAAAAAGGAATTGAAGTAGATAAAGCAAAGGTGGACGTAATTGAAATATTATCGCCTCCAGTTAGTGTGAAAGGAGTTAGAAGTTTCTTAGGCCATGCTGGTTTTTATCGTAGATTTATCAAAGATTTTTTGAAGATTTCTAAACCTTTATGTATGCTTTTGGAAAAAGATATTGTGTTTTATTTTAACAAAGCATGTTTAGAAGCTTTCAATGAATTGAAAAGCCAGTTAATCTCGGCCCCAATAATTGTTACACCTAATTGGAGCTATGATGGGATGTAAGCGGTTTTGCTGTTGGAGCTGTGATGAGTCAAAAAAGAAACAAAGTGTCTCATCCTATCTACTATACAAGCAGAACTTTGGTAGGAGCCCAACTCAGTTACACGATAACTAAAAAATAACTCTTTACTATAGTTTTTGCTTTAAACAAGTTCTGTTCATATCTTATAGGTACCAAAGTTATAGTGTTTACCAATCATGCCGCCATTAAGTATTTACTCATGAAGAAAGATGCTAAATCGAGATTAATTCATTGGATACTTTTACTTTAAGAATTTAACCTTGAGGTCCAAGACAGAAAGGGTGTTGAAAATCAAGTAGCTGGTCATCTATCGAGGTTGGAACAAAATGATTTAACTTCTTTACTTGTTCCAATTAATGAGAGTTTTCCTGATGAGCATATCTTCGAGGTAAGTCGAATTCATGAAACACATTGGTTTGTTGATTTTGCCAATTATTTAGCATGTGGAATAATTATTTAGCATGTCGGTATTATTTCTAGGAGGATCCATTTTTGTTTAAACAATATGCAAATAACATAATCAGGAAGTGTGTAGCTGGAAGTGAGATTCTCGAAATTTTGTACCACTGCCATTCATCTCTGAGTGGGGGGTCACTTGGTGGTTCTGGCACTGTAACAAAGATTTTGCAAGTAAGATTCTTTTGGCCTACAGTGTTTAAGGATGCATATGCATATGTGAAAAACTCTTATAGATGCCAAAGAACCGGAAACATACCATGGAGGAACGAGATGCCATTGACAAATATTTTAGAGGTTAAATTATTTGACGTATAGGGCATTGATTTTCTAGGCCCATTTCCTTATTCTTATGGGAAAAAATATATTTTGGTAGCTGTGGATTATGTATCTGAGTGGGTTAAAGCTGAGGCATACCCAACAAATGATGCTAAGGTAGTCATACGATTCCTATATAAGCATGTATTTACACGGATTAGGACTTCTAGAGCTATAATTAGTAATAAATGATCTCACTTTGTAAATAAATGGCTTAAGTGGTTGCTTGATAAGTACGACGTGAAACATAAAATTGCTACTGCCTATCACCCACAATCAAATGGGCAAGTCGAAAGGGTGAATTGTGAAATCAAAGGTATTCTTAGAAGGGTAGTACGCCCTAACAGAAAAAGATTGGTCTCGAAGGCTTGATGATGCTCTATGGGCCTATTGAACTGCTTTTAAGACACCGTTAAGAATGACTCCCTATTGGCTAGTTTTTGGAAAGGCATGTTATATGCTGCTTGAGTTGGAAAATAAAGCTTACTAGGCCTTAAAACAATTAAATTTGGATCTTAAGCAAGCTAGTGAGAGAATGATGCTGTAGCTTGATGAGTTGGAAGAGTTGAGGTTATTTTCATACGAGAATGCTAAGATATGTAAAGAAAAATTTAAGAGATGGTATGACAGTTGTATACAACCTCATGAATTCGGAGAAGGTTAAAAAGTGTTGTTTATTTCAAGGCTAAGGTTATTCCCTAGGAAGCTTAAATCCCGACAGAGAGAACCTTATACCATCTACTAAGTTTATCTATATGAAGCTGTAGAATTGTACGACGACCATGGAGGTACGTTTAAAGTTAATGGTCAACCTTTCAAGCACTATTGTAATGGTGAAGTTGAGTGAATTAAAACATCATTCAAATTAATAGACCCTTCATTTTTATGATCTTACTTTTTAATAAAAAATTAGAAATGATTTTTCTTAAATTAGTACATTTAATTAATTTTGTCTAAAGAGATTGAAACTTAAGCGGGATCGTTGTGACTAGAGGTGCTCATGGGTCGGGCCCAGAAAAAAATTTCAGCCTGGGTCTTAGGCCCGGGCCCGGCTCGGCCCGAAATATGGGCCTAGAATTTTTCCCAGGCCCGGCCCGGGAAAAAATTCATAAGCCCGGGCCCAGCCCGGCCTGTTTTTTAAATAAATACCAAAAATTTATTTTAAAAATTAAAATAAAAATTAAAAAAAGTATTTTAAAAAAATTTTAAAAAAAATTTAAAATTAAAAAAATTTAAAAAAAGTATTTTAAAATAAAAAAATAAAAATATTTATTATTCGGGCCGGGTCGGGCCGGGCCTCGGGCCAAAAAAGTGGTGCCCGAGGCCCGGCTCGTTTTTTAATCGGGCCTCGTTTTTTGCCCAAGCCCATATTTCGGGCCTATATTTTTACCCAAACCCTCCCATATTTCGGGCGGACCGTCGGCCGGGCCGGGCCGCCCGGCTCATGAACACCTCTAGTTGTGACCCCTCCAACCTTTCCTGGGAATTAATTTAATGTAATCTTTTGAGAACAAAATTTCTAATTAACTTTGAAAATTTTATTTCCATTTTAATATTTGTTTTTAATGTTTATTTTATTTTATTTGTTTAATAAGGGGGTCAAATTGGCCCAAGTACAAATCAATTTATTTTATCTTAAGCAATATAGTTTGTAAATACAGTTTAGGCTCAAGGCCTGAAATAACAAAGAAGACAAATTTACCTCACATTGTCATCTAATGGTTCTCTAAAAACCTTAATTTTTCCACCACTTTTTCCCTTCCTCTATACTTGCCGCCTAAGTCACCCTTGTAGCTAAACTTTTGCTACAAATTTGCCCTAATTCACCACTATATAAACCCCTCTGTACCACCATAGTTTTCACAACCCTTCAAGAAATTAGCTTAATCCCTAGCCACTTATTTTTTTCCTCTCAGTTCTTAATCTAAATCTAGAAGAATTTCCCCAATTTCCTTCTATTGTCACAAAACCCTCGTTATTTTCTGCCCCGAGTCTTTCTAGAGCAACCTTATCGCTGCCGCACACCTATTGCCACTGTAAACATCTTGCTACCATCCCTTGCTGATTTCTTTTCTCTTCCTTTTGTTGAAATTCTACCTATTTTTCAGGAAAATCACCATGTCTTGCAAAAGAACTAGATCTTCTAAGATCTCTGTCAAAAATCCAATTGTTATCCAAGATGAGGAAGCAAAAGAAAGTTTTGATTTCATCTTCAAAAATCAACCCATGATGCTGGAAAAAGGTTTCAACTTGGAGAGCAATGATAAGATGGTTGTGTCATGGCCAATACAAAAGACAATTGATCCTTCAATTGGAACTATTTTTGTGCTGCACGATCATTTCTCGAACAAGAGTTAGTTCGAGAGTTCTATGCCGACCTAACTATGCCAGATGCTACTGAAGTTATTGTTCACAAGAAGAAGGTACCTTTAACTGCTAAGTCCATTAATGATTTGTTTAACCTACCTGATGTTGGAGAAGAGGATTACTTTGCCATGATGACAAATATAAACTTGGATTTTCTTCAACAAGTGCTTAATGTTGTGACAAATCTGGGATCCGAATAGATTATAGGAAAGTATGGTAGTCATTCTTGTTAAAGGGAATACCTAAAACTAGTAGCTAAGGTATGGTTCTACTTTGTTCGATATTATTTCATGCCTATCTTATAGTTCCACCATCTCTTGGAGCAAATAATTTTGAAATTATGAAAAAAAGGTTTATCAATGTTGGGAAGCTTATTTTTAAGGAGATCCACAATTGTACTAGAAAGAAGACAGGAAGTGCTTACTTCCTATCATTGATAACTTCACTTTGCTTAAGGGCCCAAGTTAAAACAAAAGCAAACCTAAAGGGCCCATATGTTCAAGGTTGTATCACAACCCATGATCTTTGAAAGGTTAGTGGAGAATGTCCATGAGTTGAAACCGAGTGAACCAACAAAACCAAAAATTGACGAGTCATCAAACAAATCTAAATTGAAAGTTGACTTAGTTGATGAAACAGAAGAAGCAAAATCTGAAGAAGAACTGATAAAGGAACCAGAAATTTCTGAACCAAGAGAGGAGATGAATGTTGATGAACCCATTGAACCAAGTGTTGATCCTGAGTTGACCATTCCTAGGTCCAATTCTTCAAATACTACAAAGAAATCAGAATTTTCAATTATGATGGATATGATGAAATTTATGCATAACCAACAATAGGCTTATTGGAAATATACGAAGACTAGAGATGATTCTGTAGCAGTTTTGTTCCTAAGTTCCCAGATTATATCTTTGAGTCATGGAAGGAAGAAGATGAGGATGAAAGCAAGGATGAAGCATCAAAGGAGAAAGACGAGGGGTATAAATCAAATAAATAAAAGGGGGAATTTCTTGTCTTTAGTATTTATTTCTTTTTAGGTATTTATTTTTATTTCCTAGCTAGTATTTTGCTTTCACATAATAAATAGGATATTGCAAGCATGAATAAAATAAGCTCTATGCCTCTTTATTAGAAACAATAAAGTGATGTGGCAATGGGATTTAATATGTCTAGGATTGGATTGTTAAGAAAGACTTGGTACTTAAGCAGTCTTCATAACTCACCTCAGTTTTCATACAACCCTACCTAGTGTTCAATTTTCATTCATTACTTTATTTTCGCAATGAGGACATTGCTTCTGTTTAAAGGGGGAAGGCGATATTTTGCATGAATTTTTAAATTTTGCAAGTATGCTTCAATATTTTCACCTAAGTATGTTGGAATAAATGAGTGTTCAGAGAGTATTTTTGTTCGTAAGTTTGTTCAAATGCAAGCATGATTTCTGATTTCATCTAATTTATTTTTATGTTATCTTGAGTGATGGAATGCTTGTATGTTCTTTAGTCTTATGTAGTATTTTCCATGAAAATTTAATTTCTTTGGAAGTAGACATGCATGAAGGTGTAAGTCTTTAGAATTGACTTAGTAACTTTCTTGAGGCGAAATCCTATGAGGTATAAGAATTTAAACACGATATAGGCACTCTTCTTTGGAACGTTTGAGCCTTTCAAGCTAACTGTATTAAATTAACCCTTGAAACTTTACTTTTGAGCTTTATCACCTTTTTATTGCAAATTACCTACACCATGAGCCATATTATCATCTTTTTAATTTTATCCTATTTTGTGTACCTATCTTAATTAAATTTGTCTTGGTGATCAATGTTTGAGGAAAAATACAAAAGATCTACATGCTCTTCACATGTTAAAAAAAAGAAGAAAGAACAAAGAAAAGTTTGTTCAAAAGAATAAAGAGCAAAGAAGTTTGCTCAAAGTCTGAAAAATAAAGGTTGAGCATGAATTCGAAATAAGTTTAGGGGTGTTCCGAAGACCCATTTGTATGAAGGTTATGACGTAAAAGGATCCAAGACAAAGTTAGGGTTAAGAGCATTAAACCTAAAAATTCACTTCTCTTTATTCCTACCTTTAGCCTAGCCTTGTTACAACCTAATTAAAGACTTATTGATTTGATGATTATACCGACTACATTAGTAGAGAGGAATTGCTAAGTTCAACATATGAAGACCACTAATTAATCCTTGTGATTACTATGTTTAGATTGATAAGGAAAGCTTATTGATTGGTGAATGTTATATATGACTTTGAAATGCATGCATACTATGACTCATGTTGACATTACTATGTACTTAGTATACAGTTTGGAAATAATATTTGTATTCAAGTTACTTATCAATAAAAATAATTTGTGAGCATGATTTTATTGATGCATTATTATGTGCAAATACTGATGCTTCTTAGCCATATTGCAAAAGTTGTCTTATCAAAAGTTTGTGGTGCCTAACCATTACTCGGGACGAGCAACGATTCAAGTTTGGGGGTGTGTAAAGTTGAAATTATATAGGATTTTCTAGAAATTTTTACCACCTTTTGACTTAATAATTATATTAATCTTAAGTAATTGTTATTAAATTAAGTGGATTTTATTTAAATGTTAATATTGGACATGAATTTATAAAGTATGCGACATTATGCATTATTACATGAGTTTTGTGCATAAATCATATTATTTTCATGTTAATTATTAATATGTTCATTTTTATTATGTAGTGGGTCCATAGAAGATGAGATTACCATAAGGATGCATGGACATGAACACATCTACCTTACTTGGACGGCAATACCATGCAAAATTGGGTCATAAAGGTGCTAATTTGACCCAATTAAAGTGCGTTACAAAGTAGACATGTCTGATTAATTTTTGGATCATGAAACCATCCAACAAGGGGGAGTCAAGCCCAATTTTGGCATAAGCATATGGCTGCCCCAAAATAAACTTTGGGATATTTCATTGGAGGTCCTTATAGTTGCAATTTAATCAGAAACCAACACATAAACTATGCCTTTGAAACCATCCACTTTATGCTAATTATAGCATGATTTTATGTTTGAAATAATCAACCAAACCACCTCCCTTTCCACAATTTGTGGCTGATCATGCAATGGAGAAGATTGAGGGATTTTAAACTTTATTTTTAGTAAACTTCACCCTCACCTTCACCTATAAATACCACACTACTCATCGCTCATCCAACATCCCTTCATTCATAACACATCTTTCATTCTATATTCTTTTCTCTCATTCTATTCCCCTCTCATTTTTCCCAACGCATAGCCACTGCATTTTCCTTTCCTTTCTTTAGCCAACAAAAGCCTTGACAAGACCATCTATTGGCCGGCCACCTTGAGAAACCCATAGCAAATGAGCAATGGGCAAATCAGAGAAACACCTTAGTTAGAAAGATCCGAAAGACTATTAAATTGAATTAGAATTTACTCTTTCCTCCTTGTTGTTTAATTTAAACATGATTGCTAAGTTTTTATTGATATTGCAATCAACAATGATAATGTATTCTATTTAGCTAGGATGATTATGTTAATTCAATAATATTTGTTTGATTCATTTTTAACGTGTTTGTGCCTCAGTCGATCAAATTTTCAATTAAAATCAAGATGTATTTCACTCATAGGTGATTGGATGCATTTAGATTAGCTAAGAATTCCTAACCAGACGACGACTAGTAGACACATAATTGAAAACTGTAACGCTCAATTTAGAACATTAAACCCAACTAAATTAGAGGTTCATAATATCATTAGTTAGCTCTATTATCTTGCATAACTTTTAGGTTTATGTGATTAAACTGTTTCAAACTTAATTCTCTTCGTTTCCTCGCATAAAAACTAAGAAACCCTTAGTTTAATATGATCAGTTAAATGCACGTTTCACTAAGTAAAATATCCGAAATAACTTAATTTGGTTTCTAAACTCATGAAAGATCGAGTTGCCATAGAATGTTTTCTAAACATTGTTAAGCATGATGAAAATGAATTAAGCTGATTAATGTAATTATCCTAGCATATACATGTTATTGATTGTTGAAGTTGTGTTTCTATTGGTAAAATCCATTCATACATTTAGATAATTTTGCATTCTAGTTTAAAATTGCATTAGGGATCAATTTTGCATCTAGTTAAATCATCATCACTCAAATTATTGTGTTTTTATACCAAATTTTGAATTTATAAATTTTCAAATAATCAATTAACACACAGTCCCTGTGGAGACGATAACTCATTTTGCTTGCTTATTACTTAACTGACTGTGTACACTAAAACAAAAATCCCGTTACACTTAGTGAGAGATGAAAAGAGTATAGAAAAAATGAAAGAATTGAGAATGAATAAGAGATTTAGTGGAAAAATGTTAAAATTTTCTTTGAGCTGAAAATAATCTTGTTTTGCTTGTTAATTCACAAATTTTCTAGGCTTTTATGCTTATGGTAATTGAATTGAATCCCCTTAGAACTTTTGGAGAAATAAGGTAAGCAAGAGAATGGGACATAAAGTGGTGAGGATATTGGTTAAGTTTGTGGGCAATTGGGGAACAATATCATGTGCTAAATTAAATCTAGTGCTTGAACAATTTTTATGATATCTTTCCTTTGAAATTGAACTGTTCTTAACCTTCAGAATAGTACAAGACTAGAAGTCTTATGTGACCTTGAATTTTCAATTTATGAATTCTTGCCTTGTTTTTCTTATGAGAAACGAATGACTTGAGTTTTATCTTGTATAAAAATTGTGTATATATAGATTAATTTGGATGGATTTGAATGAATGATGGTAGTTACGTATGATTTCCTCTATACTTGTTCATGTTCTAATTTGGTGAATTATCATGATTTACTTTAGAAGTTATAAATTCTTTATATATCATACTTAGGTTGCATGTTGGAAGAATCATTTATATTATATATACCCATCGACTAATTACCTTCATTATTCTTGCTCAAGGGTCATCTTTGCGCATGTTTCTTGATGCTTTATGTGTTTGCTTGTGGGGGAATTTAATCTGCCATAATTTGATATGGAAACTTGAGTTTTTTTATATACTTAAAGAGCTTTTAATTAAGCGTTTCATGTGTTATTGTATTATTTTTAATAGCTTTTGAATTTCCTTTTAAATAGTTAATTTGTGTATTTTATCGTGCATTGTGACCAATTAGGAAAAATCTTGACTTTTGAGCTATAACAACCAATTTTAGCTTGTGCATGAGGTGACTTAGGAAAATATATAAAGGAACCTTGAGTCTACCATTGGTTTCGCGACAACAATAGATGTTTGGAGTCATGAACTTGAAGCTGATTACCAACCTGGGAGTTGAATTTCAAGAAACAACACTAAAGGTGAACTAGTGATAATTAATTAGTTCCCATTCATCTTAATAAAAAAAACCTACTCAATTTTGTCACGACACCCAAGCTGTCATATAGATTTTGGAGTAGACTAGTCACAGTACAAGATCTTTTGTGTCGCAACATTGACGCTTGGCGAGCTAAATTTTGAAGGGTTTTTCAGTCAAGACAAACTATATGCGTTGTGTGAAATGAGGGAAATTTTGTCTAAGCTAAGTCAACATTAAAAGTAGTATTTATACTACTTTATAAAAAATTTGTGGAATTCTTATTCTTATCTTATTCTTTAGTTTTTAATTTTTAGGTTAAGGTTTTAGGTGGTTGACCGATTGTAGGTTTTAATGTATGTAAGTTAGGCTATTACACGGCTTGGTACACGGGCGTGTGGCTATTTCGAGAGTTACATGGCCTGGTACAAGGGCATGTGGCTTAGCCGTGTGACCCAACTTCAAAAGTTACATGGGCACGTGGCTTGGCCGTGTGACCCAACTTCGAAAATTGCATTGGCACAGACACGAGCTAGGACATGGCCGTGTGTCCCTATTTCGATTGTTACAAGACCTAAGATATGTGTGTGTGTCTTAGCGTGTGAGTGACATGGCCTAGCCAAACAACCATGTGAACTTTGCAGTTCAATTTTTCAACATTTTCTTAAATGTTCCAAATGTTTTCGATTTAGTCCCAAATCGTTTCTAAAGTGTTTCTAAGGCATCGAGCAGGATTTAATCGAATAATTAGACTAAATTGAATAGGAATCGAAACTTGGAATTGACAACTAGAGGTCAAAATGTAGATAAGAAAGACCGAGTGGAGACCTTATTGAATAGAAATTGAATTGTTCCTTTTAGTTTAAGTTAGATCGAAAGATAAACTAGACTAAATTGCACATTGGGTAAAATTATAGGTCGTATTAATTAATCAAATTAAGTAATTTGTTAAATTCATTAATCCAAAAGTTAATTACAAACATGAAAATTAAACAATTCCCACTTGTTTGTCTTGAGTAATCCACTTACAACTTTTGATATTTTTACAATTAAGTCCTTATATTTAGTTTAATACTCAATTAATGTTTATGATTTGTTGTACTATAATTAATAAATAATTTAGCTATTTAGAATTCTTATTTTTCATGCTCGTTTTGATTAATTCAAATTTTATCACCTAACTCCTATGAATTTGATCGTTGGAGTACACTGTAAGGTATTCCATTGTATATCTTTATAAATATTACAAGTAGACCTATTACACTTGCAACTTACTGCACTTTTTATATCTATTTACAATTTTTTGGCTCGATGCATGTAGACCGAGGTGCATTCAGGCTTTGACCTATTTTACAAGCTTTATCCAACACCACACAATGTAAAATAAGTAAAATAGTGAAAACATAAAATTGAACCTCAATTTCACTCGAATTCATCCAACTCAAAATTCCATACAAAAAATTTCAACAATAGGAAACAACAAAGAACTTGATGGAAAATTCACCCAAGTATGATAATTCTTTTGGAGCGTTCAAGATAACCGTTCATAGTTTACTTGATCTTCTTCTTAGGCCAAAAGGTAGCAAGAGAATGGAGTATTTTAGCTTATCCAAGAGAATTGAGATGATAAAAACAACCCAAATGTAATATATAATATATATACACCAACCTAATTTCTATGGCCACACTTCTTCCTACAGTTCACAACCCTCGGATGTAGACGCGCATAACACCTAGCACAGAAGAAGATAAAAATATTTTCAATGACCATTTAGCTAACAAATCACTAGTTCATTGTATCACAAAGAGCCAGAGGGCACTCCCTAGGTTCTAAAAGTTAATCACTTAATGAAAACATCAATTTCTATAATGAAAAAATTTCTAAGATGATAATTACAACATCAATCGCTATGAGAATACCTCTCTAAGAGTTCTTTCAAATGTATGAAAACTATTAAAAGAACTAGTCTTAAGATTTATCAATAAGCAAATATCAATTATAATGTTAAAAGAACGAAAATTTTTAGTTCTAGGAAAAGTAGCTTAATTGTAGAAAATCATTTTCCATAGAAGGTTCAATGATTCCACCTCTCAACCTCAAAACAAGATGTAGATTCGATTCCATATAGTAAGGAAAAAGAGACTAGAAAATAAAACATTAGTAAAAAACCTACCTAAATCAAATCAAAAGATAAGATAAATAAAACCCAAAAGA
This sequence comes from Gossypium hirsutum, assembly GCF_007990345.1. NCBI lineage: Eukaryota > Viridiplantae > Streptophyta > Magnoliopsida > Malvales > Malvaceae > Gossypium > Gossypium hirsutum. The sequence continues at coordinate 34,903,488 of NC_053440.1, forward strand.
GAAACCTTTCTAGATGTTGTAGTCTACCAAAGTACAACAATCTTTGAGCTATTTACCAGTGAAGATGAGACTAAGTTGGTCTGAAGGGATGTGTTGCAAAAATTCCAATAAGCAAAGAGAGAAAGAGACAAGAGAAAAACAAAAGAGAAATCTAAGGAAGAAGAGAATTGTTTTTCATTTTCAAAATTCAATGAAAATCATGCCTGCTTACACTGTTTCTTAAGTAGCTGAAAAAAGGACTAACTAATGGCCATTCAGTTATCACAGCTGTACATTAACAGCTTGTCAAAACTCCTCGTTTTGGCTTACTATAAAACTTACCGTATTACTTCATAAAGTGCATTGTTTCACTTAATATAAAACTTATCGTATTACCGTATTACGAAAACCCACCATTTTGAGGCACTATTTTTCCTCTCTATAGATCAACGATTACAACTGTATTTTAAAACCCTCAACTATCCTATCTTTAATAGTTTCTCCCATTTACTCCCGTAACAATTACCCCTTTTACAAAAAGATCCTTGAGCTCAAGCATCAAAGTGTGGAAATTGTTGCTACAGGTTGTTCTCCAGTCACTCCCAAGATGACTCTTCTAGGAATGTATTAGCCCATTCAACAAGAACTCCAGTGACAACATAGTTACCGTATTTAACCATCCGCCTGTCAAGTACTCGAGTGGGTTCCTTGAGCATAGCCCTATTGATCCCACCAATGGCAGTTGATTCTGGTGAGGAGCCTTGCCAATGTGATGTTTTAACTGGGAGACGTGGAAAGTATGGTGAATTTAGGAACTCATTGGCAGTTTCAAATTGTAAGAAACTTCACCAACCTGAGCTTCTACTACAAATGACCCATAATAATTAAGGACAAGCTTTTGGTTGGATGCACATCTCACAATCGACTGTCGATATGGTTATAGCTTAAGATAAATGAGATCACCTTTTACGAACATATGATCACTTCGTTTCTTATATGCAAATTGTTTCACGTGAACTTAGGACATGGAAAGGTGAAACTGAAGAATTGTTTTGGAAACCTCCCTTTGCTGAAGGCTGCTTTCCACTTTATCCACACTAGAGAGACCAAACAAGTATGGTAAGTGAGTAGGAGGCTATCCTTCTTGTATAGTGCTTCATACAGTGTGATTTTTATGGCTGAGTGGAGGGTAGTGTTGTACCACCACTTAGCCTCTCACCGGACATAAAACATAGGTACCCCTCAAGATAACGATTAAGCACCTCAGTTTGGCCATCGGTTTTGAGGTGGTAGGCAGTAGACAGGTGTAACTTAGAGCCTAGGCATTAGAAAAGCTCTTTCCAGAACTGGCTGATGTTTTCCAAATACACTTGAGTAATGACAATGGCAGTAAATGGATGAAAGAGAGCAAGGAAATGACCATACTTGGTCAGCTTATCTACCACAACAAGGATGGTATCTTTCCCTTTGGACATAAGGAGTCCTCCAATAAAGTCAAGACTAACCACTGCCCAAGCTTGATTATGAATTGGCAGCGGCTGTAATAACCTTGGATAGGCTGCATTTGTAACATCCCGAATTTTGGGCTAATCAGAATAGTGGTTTCGGGACCACAAATTTGACGAGAAAAAAATTTATTTTCATTATATTTTTATGGTCTACGATTTCACAAAATTATTTCGTGAAAATTTCGTTCGAAAATTTTAACGTTTGGGCACTCAATTTAGTCAAAAGGACTAAATTGTAAAAAGTGCAAAGTGCCCAATTGTTATGAAATTTTATATTGGAGGTCCTTAAATGGTAATTAGACCATTGGTTAACTTGTTGGACAAAAATGGACAAGAGATAAGTGAAATAGGAAATTTTTAAGTTGGGGGCATTTTGGTCATTTAGTAATTAAAAGAATTAAAAAGGCCAAAATAGCCAAAAATTTGTCCATCTTCTCCATGGTGAACGAAATCAGCAAGGGGGAAGCCATATTTAGGGTTTTCAAGCTTCCAAGCTCTATATTAAGTGATTCCAAGCCTCGTTTTTAATGTTCTTTACGTTTTTAGAGTCCCGGTAACTTGATTTAGCTTATTCTAGCAATAATTTAATCTAGGGTTCATATTTGGAAAAATACCCATTGGTGAAATACGTTTATTTTCATGTTTTATGGTAGAATATGAAGCTTGAAATTATGTTAAATAACTTTTGCTAGCTAATTTTAAGTGAAAACCAGTAAATTGACATAATCGGTAAAAATACCTAATGTTCATAAGTAAGTGTTAGAGTGAGAATTTGATGTTGCCATAGAAGGGAAAAATTTTCAGCATATCATAAAACATAAGAAAAAGGAACAAAGTTTAATTTCCGAACCTAGGGGCAAAATCGTAATTTTGTGAAACTTTAGGGGCAAAAATGTAATTTTGCCAAAATATGATTTTTGGATTGGATTGAATAATGTGAGTGTTAAATAAGTTAAATGTGTTATTTTAAGTCAAGAAAGACAATGAATTGACTTTGATTAGTGAAAAAGGAAAAAAATGAGAAAAAGTGAGAAATTTCCCGATTGAACATTCAGAATAAAAAGGGATACTAATGAAGTGACAGTAATGATCACATGTGTGGAATGGACTGTGTGTAGGCCACTATGTGAAAGTGAAAGTGATGGTCACGTGTGTAGTACTATTTGCAGGCTACTACGTGTACCAGAATGATAGGTCGCATGTGTAGTACTATGTGCAGGCTACTATGCGTACCGGATAGCTTCGATCACATGTGTAGTACTATGTGCAGCTACTATGTGAACCGATGTCATTAATTAAAGGTGGTTGCTATGTGCTGATCCCACCGGATATCATTGATTACAAAGGGTGGTTGTTGTGTTAAGAATCCACCATGTATCTGTTATTATTCCGAAGTGTTCATCGAAAAATTGACTAAGTGAAAATACATGAGATCCTGAACGATTAAGTGTGATTGAATGATGAATATATCTGTGGAATTGAATTGAAAAATGATTGAAAGTGGAAAAGTGAAATTATGAAAAAGTTAAATTAGCAACAAAACAGTTTTGGACAGTAACAGTAGTGTGACTTTGAAAAATCACCAAAAATGGTGGAAATTGTATTAGAGAGTGACTAAGATATTAAATGAAATCTTAATGAGTCTATTTTTACATAAATGAAACCGAGCAAGGAAAATGGTTATATATTTTGAGATGTTTGAATTTTAGTAAGGCAGGGTCAGATTGATTTCGGAATCCCCTATTCTGAATTTGGAAAATAATTAAAAATTGTAAAAAAATAATTATGAGTTATAATTTATATGCTAAGAATCCTTAATGAGTCTATTTTCAAAGGAAATAAACGGAAATATCATATGAATTCTATACAATGAGATAATTTAATTTTAGTGAAGAGAGGTTAGAGATGTTGAGCAGTGAAATAAGGGTGAATTTAAAGAATAAAATGTACTAATGGGCTAATCAAAAAATTCTTAAAATTTTATAGTACGAATATATGCAAGTCTAGTTTTGGGGAAAATTAACAGAACTTAATTTGGAGCTCTATAGCTCCGGATAAAAATAGTTTAGTGACTGTAACTCGACTAGATAGCTTTGAATTTAAATATAAGTGAATAGTGAAATTATGTATAATGCTATTTAAGCATGTTATATACATAAAGGATGTGGGATGGAGAGGAGAAGGAGTACAATAAAGTATATGAATGAATTGTGTATAATTGGTTAAATGTCTAATTATAATCGATAAATGTTGAAAAAAGAGTGATGCTTATATTGGTGCATTACTGGTCATGGTAAGCTCATGAGAGAAAATAAAGTTTCATTGCATATGCGTATGGTATATTTGGTATGAAAATATGTCATGAATGGCTCATGAATTAACTCATGTTGGTAAGTTGATGCATAATTATAGTATTCAAATATATACATATTTGTAATATTTTGCTATGTGAGTCGGAAAAAAGGGTAATAAATAGCATACTGAAAATTTGGCCATGGTGCTAGTTTATGTTAAAGGAGTGTTTTATGGCATATCTTAAGTAATGGAATGTTATGAATTTTGAGATTAATTTTCTAGTGAAATAAATGACAAATGAATTGATTACGTATTCGTAATTTTGACATATGCTTAGTATATGAAACGTAATAATATATGCATGAATAAACTTTAAGTATTCGAATGGCATGGATTTGATGATGATAAGATTCAAACATTGAATTCATGAAGCACAGGTCATGAATTATTGTTGTGTGATAGCTTGGTTTGAGAAATTGGTTAGGTAAATGGTAAGTCAAAGCATTTATGGATATAAAAGAAAATTTGGAGTGAATATGAAATTTAGCTCAATTAAATGATTTCATCAATTAAACATTGTGTATACCAGAACGTGTTAGTGAATTACATATTCGTAAATTGACATTTAAAGTTCAGTTAGTGATATATCAAAATAACATGAAAAGATTTATGATTGTGATTAATATTGATTCTGACTTAAAGTGGATTCTTCAATATTGGATTGATTTAATAGATATATTGAGCATATGAATAGGTATGTATTTGGCATTGTAAACCCTAATTAGCGACTCAAAGATAATAATTTGAAAGTTTTTAATTTGGATGAAATTTTATAACTCGGTTTAATATGTTTATAAGTGTATTTATTTTGGTAATGCCTCGTACCCTATTCCAACGTAGAATACGGGTAAGGGGTGTTATAATATGACATCACTAGATTCGGCCTTAATGTTTAGGCCGGTTTGGGGTGTTACATTTAGTGGTATCAGAGCTAGGTTTAGTCGGTTCTCGGACTAACATAGCGTATGTGAGTTTAGCTATATATATCATATTTATTACTCGTGATAGTGTAATGCCTTCTGGCTCTAAGGAAATTGTTCTATTAAGACAGAGATGACTTCTAACCGAGCTGCTTTCAATAATGCTGAAAATTTATATTGAGGTAATTGAAATGTGTTTATGAAGAAACGAAATTTAGAAAGGTATAAATAATGAAAGCATAAACTTGAAATTATATGATTGAATTTTTCCTCAAGTAAATTTGATTAAAGTTAATGAGTTCAATCAAAATATTTGTTTCCTTAAACTAATACGGTTAAAGGATCTTTGGTTTGCATGTGAAAAGAATGTTGAAAGATTGTGTGTTTGAGCTGTATCCTCAGCATGAAGAAAATAGTATCTTGATATGTTAGTGTTTGATAGTTGAAATCAATATAGTTGTTTTATTAAAGTGAATTGAATTATCGAGATGTGATTTGAGTTACATGTAACTAAGCATGTCCTCAGCTAAGAGAATAAATTCGGTGCACTTATGGGTATGAAGATAGATAGTCGGAATGAAAAAAAATTTCTATATTTCAGAAAGTATGAAAAGAGATTATCATAAGTTAAAAAAAAGTTTATATTATGATAAGCTCATCCAAGTATGTTGGTGATTATATGATGCTATGTGCTCAACATATTTGATTAAGTGAATATGGTAAGCAAATTTACTTAAATAGATGGAATGTGTGTTTATGTATATTTGTTAGAATAAGTGAAATCAGTACGTGCATATGGTAGAATCTTATGTTTAATTGTTAAGTTAAAGATAATAAGATATTTTGTTTTATGTCTTTACTATTAAACCATGAATATTATAATAGTATGAAAATTGAATTGGAAGAATAAGTGAAATGAGTACTTTCGTTTAGTGATATGTGATGAATTAACGAAAAAGACCATGGTTGGACCATGGCAACATGTGATATGTGATTTCCGTATAAGACCATATCTGGGATATGACATCGGTGTGATATGTGCTACTGTGTAAGACCATAGCTGGGCTATGGCATAAATATGTAAATATGTGTAAGACCATAGTTGGACTATGGCATAGAGAAAATGAAGTACTCAATTCTGTAAGACGTTCTCTAATTGAATAAATTTCGGTAAGTAAAATAGAAGCTAAGTATCGGAATTTAAATAGATATTAATATTGAGCTCAAGTAAGTAAATTCATTGTGTGAAATTGTGGGTAACAGAAAATATTCATAATAAATAGATGTGTTAATTTGTTTGGAATGAACTATGTGGTTATGATGGTATTACATTGATGATGAATGCAAAGTCATATATATATGTGTATCTATGACAGTAAGTTAAAAGCTTTATGTCCTCACCATGACCCCCTATCAGTATTGTTTTATGACGAAAATTATCTTGATGAGACAGATATGTTTTTCAACTGAATTAATTCTGATAGTATAGAAGTAAACACTTAAATTTTTTAGTGAAAATGTATTGATTATGAGTTGAAACTCATAAAGGCATGGATCAAATAGTATAACATTTTTTTATTGATAAATGTTATAATTATATGAGCACATGAGTTATGATATTTGGATTATGAAGCTATACAGAAATTTCGATTGTGAATTAGTGATTTGAGTTGGCATATGAATTATGTGTTGAGAACAAAAGTGATTAAAAGCAAATTTATTAAATGCTTTGACAATGTGAAATTAGTAATGAATTGGCTATTTGTGATACTATGTGTCATGCGCATTTATGTGTAAGATAAATTTGAGGCTTTACTACACTCACCTCCCATATCAATAAAATGTTACAATGAAATTTGTAAGATGTTGGTTGAATAAGCTTACGAGTGTAGTGTTACAGAAGTTTGTGTACGGAAGATTAATAATGTGGTCAGAAAAGTGAACGAATTAGTAAATGAAGACAATATAAAAAGAGAGATATTGGATAGTTCTGAAAACTACTCAGATTATGCAAAGTTATTGTCACAAAAGAAGTTAAATCCGATTAAATGATTTATTCAGGTATGTTATTTAAAGAAAAATTAACCGAAAGTTTTTCTAGATCGATTTCTGTTAGTAAAGAGATAATATGAAAATTCTGATGACAGAATTAGACAATTGAGTAATGTTTGTATTGTATTAATAGCTGAGTACAGTAGCTATAATGGGGTAATTTCTATGATTCCTTTTAGATATTCTATGTGTACAATTATCCTCAGAAGTATATGTGACTGTTTAGTTTCAAAAATAATTCTTATCGTATGGGAACATTAGCTAAACATATTAATAGATGAAAGAATTATTGGTTTGTTTGGGTTATGTTCGACATTTCCATGTTTTTTTTTTGTATTTATTCCCTTGTGTGAATATGAAAATCGACGGTAAAGTCTGAGTGAGCCTAATATTTTGTTTCTACTGGTTATTGTTCTATTTGAATATACGTGAATATTATATTGCTTCTGTTACTTTGGATTCCATTAATTATGAGTGACATTGATCTTTCTAGACATTTTCTTTTATCATAGGAATGGATATCATTCTATATGGATTGTAATTTTTCGATACTTTGTGTAGCTTCAGATGCTGAAATATCGCTATCCTGATTTTCTTATGAATTTATGTGATTATCTATAAAAGATATGAAAGTCCAAAATCATGTGCGAATTTGACATGTACTGTGTGGAAACAAATCATTAATCTACTATCTGGTAAGATTTTCGAGGATGAAAATCCCTAAAGGGGGGATAGTTGTAACAGCCCGAATTTTGGGCTAGTCGAAATAGTGGTTTCAGGACCACAAATTCGACGAGAAAAAAAAATTATTTTCCTTATATTTTTATGGTCTACGATTTCACAAAATTATTTCATGAAAATTTCGTTCGAAAATTTTGACGTTTGGGCACTCAATTTAGTCAAAAGGACTAAATTGTAAAAAGTGCAAAGTGTCCAATTATTATGAAATTTAAAATTGGAAGTCCTTAAATGGTAATTAGACCATTGGTTAACTTGTTGGACAAAAATGGACAAGAGATAAGTGAAATAGGAAATTTTTAAGTTGGGGGCATTTTGGTCATTTACTAATTAAAAGAATTAAAAAGGCCAAAATAGCCAAAAATTTGTCCATCTTCTCCATGGTGAACGAAATCAACAAGGAGGAAGCCATATTTAGGGTTTTCAAGCTTCCAAGCTCCATAGTAAGTGATTCCAAGCCCCGTTTCTAATGTTCTTTACGTTTTTGGAGTCTCAGTAACTTGATTTAGCTTATTCTAGCAATAATTTAATCTAGGGTTCATATTTGGAAAAATACCCATAGGTGAAATATATTTATTTTGATGTTTTATGGTAGAATATGAAGCTTGAAATTATGTTAAATAACTTTTGCTAGCTGATTTTAAGTGAAAACGAGTAAATTGACATAATCGGTAAAAATACCTAATGTTCATAAGTGTTAGAGTGAGAATTTGATGTTGTCATAGAAGGGAAAAATGTTCAGCATGTCATAAAACATAAGAAAAAGGAATAAAGTTTAATTTCCTAGCCTTGGGGAAAATCATAATTTTGTGAAACTTTAGGGGCAAAAATGTAATTTTGCTAAAATATGATTTTTGGACTAGATTGAATAATGTGAGTGTTAAATAAGTTAAATGTGTTATTATAAGTCAAGAAAGACAAGGAATTGACTTTGATTAGTGAAAAAAGAAAAAATGAGAAAAAGTGAGAAATTTCCCGATTGAACATTCAAAATAAAAAGGGATACGAATGAAGTGAAAAAAATGATCACATGTGTGGAATGGACTGTGTGTAGGCCACTCTGTGAAAGTGAAAGTGATGGTCACGTGTGTAGTACTATGTGCAGGCTACTACGTGTACCAGAATGATAGGTCGCATGTGTAGTACTCTGTGCAGGCTACTATGCGTACCGGATAGCTTCGATCACGTGTGTAGTACTATGTGCAGGCTAATACATGTATCGGATAGTGATGGTCACATCTGTAGTATTATATGCAGGCTACTATGTGAACCGGTGTCATTAATTATAAGGTGGTTGCTATGTGCTGATCCCACCGGATATCATTAATTACAAAGGGTGGTTGCTGTATTCTGAATCCACTGTGTATCTGTTATTATTCCGAAGTGTTCATCGGGAAATTGACTAAGTGAAAATACATGAGATCATGTAACGATTAAGTGTGATTGAATGATGAATATATATGTGGAATTGAATTGAAAAATGATTGAAAGTGGAAAAGGGAAATTATGAAAAAGTAAAATTAGCAACAAAACAGTTTTGGACAGTAACAGTAGTGTGACTTTGAAAAATCACCAAAAATGGTGGAAATTTAATTATAGAGTGAATAAGATATGAAATGAAAGCTTAATGAGTCTATTTTTACATAAATGAAACATAGCAAGGAAAAGAGTTATATATTTTGAGTTGTTAGAATTTACTGAGGCAGGGTCGGATTGATTTTGGAATCCCCTATTCTAACTTTGGAAAATAATTAAAAATTGTACAAAAATAATTATGAGTTATAATTTATATGCTTAGAATCCTTAATGAGTCTATTTTCAAAGAAAATAAACGAAAATATCATATGAATTCTGTACAATGAGATAATTCATTTTTAGTTAAGAGAGGTTAGAGATGTTGAGAGGTGAAATAGAGGTGAATTTAAAGAATAAACTGTACTAATTGGCTAAGCAAAAAATTCTGAAAATTTTATGGTAAGAAGATATGTGAGTCTAGTCTTTTTAAAATTAACGAAACTTAATTTAGAGCTCTGTAGCTTAGGATAAAAATAATATAGTGACTATAACTCGACTACATAGCTTTGAATTTAAATATAAGTGAATATTGAAATTATGTATAATGCTATTTAAGCATGTTATATACATAAAGGATGTGGGATGGAGAGGAGGAGGAGGAGGAGGACAATAAAGTATATGAATGAATTTTGTATAATTGGTTAAATGTCTGATTATAATCGATAAATGTTGAAATAGTAGTGATGCTTATACTGGTGCATTACTTGTCATGGTAAGCTCATGAGAGAAAATGAAGTTTCATAGCATATGCGTATGGTGTATTTGGCATGAAATGATGTCATGAGTGGCTCATGAATTAACTCATGTTGGTAATTTGATGTAGAATTATAGTATTCAAATATATACATATTTGTAATATTTTGCTATGTGATTCGGAAAAAGGGGAATAAATAGCATACTGAAAATTCGGCCATGGTGCTAGTTTATGTTAAAGGAGTGTTTTATGGCATATCTTAAGTAATGGAATGTTATGAATTTTGAGATTAATTTTCTAGTGAAATAAATGACAAATGAATTGATTACGTATTCGTAATTTTGACATATGCTTAGTATATGAAACGTAATAATATATGCATGAATAAACTTTAAGTATTCGAATGGCATGGATTTGATGATGATAATATTCAAACATTGAATTCATGAAGCACAGGTCATGTATTATTGTTGTGTGATAGCTTGGTTCGAGAAATTGGTTAGGTAAATGGTAAGTCAAAGCATTTATGGATATAAAAGAAAATTTGGAGTGAATATGAAATTTAGCTCAATTAAATGATTTCATCAATTAAACATTGTGTATACCAGAACGTGTTAGTGAATTACATATTCGTAAATTGACATTCAAAGTTCAGTTAGTGATATATCAAAATAACATGAAACGATTTATGATTGTGATTAATATTGATTCTGACTTAAAGTGGATTCTTCAATATTGGAATGATCTAACGAATATATTGAGCACATGAATAGGTATGTATTGGGCCTCGTAAACCCGAATTAGTGACTCGAAGATAATAATTTGGATGTTTTAAACTTGGATGAAATTTTATAACTCAGTTTAATATGTTTATAAGTGTACTTATTTTGGTAATTCCTCGTACCCTATTCCAACGTAGAAACGAGTAAGGGGTGTTACAATGTGACATCACCAGATTCGGCCCTAATGTTTAGGCCGGGTTTGGGGTGTTACAACATTGTCAACTTTACAACATTGACAAACCAAGCATTACCTAACCCACTATTTACGATTCTTAGTCATTCCCTTCTAATACGTCAACCCCCACATCTAATAGCAAGTAGCATGCACTCCGAAGTGGCCCCCAAGGGTACTCACATGGAAATATTTGAAGAGTTCCTTCCTAAGTGCCCCAATATCACCAATAACAATCTTCCCTTTCCTACTCAAGACATTTCCATCCCATGAATACTTGGGATGTAAGTTTGGTTGTTGCTGAATAACCATGCAAATAGTGTGCAAACATGGATCGAATAGCCATGAATCCATGGTTTTCTACCACAGTTCAATCAAAACTATAATTCCCGTATATTGAAAAAGCTAACCCTCCTGCTCTTGAGGATGCCTCGATAAGGCATCAACCACTGCATTTTAGGACCCTTGCTTATAAGACACCACAAAATCATAGCCAACCATTCTTGCAACCCACCTTTATTTGTGTATAGTAATTTCCTGCTTGTCAGTGAGGAATCATAGGCTTTGATGATTAGTCCGTATATGGAACCTTCACCCTACAAGATAAGGATTTCACTTTTAACAGTTAAAAGAACTACTAACATCTCTTTTTCGTATATGGACATGGCTTGGTATTGAATGACCAAAGCTTTGCTAAATTATGCCAAGGGCTTCCCTTGCTAGTGTAAAATTTCCCCTACCCCCACACCACTAGCGTCTGTATCTACACAAAATTCTTTCTGGAAGTCAAGTAAGGCTAACACTGGAGCAGCACACAAAGCTTGTTTGAGCTGAGTAAAGGCTATCTCAACTTATCAATCTAATTCCATTCCTTTTTTTCTTCAGCATGTCAGTAAGGGGTTTGGCTACCAACCCATATCCCTTGACGTATTGCCTATAGTAGCCTAATAAACCAAGGAACTTTCTCAATTCTTTTAAAGAACCAATCTGAGGTGAATGTGTCACACACTCAACCTTGAAAGGACCCATGGTAATTCACTATTGACAGATCAAATTTCTAAGGTGCTTAATCTCCTACACTCTAATGTTGCATTTGGATTTCTTTGCATACAATTGTTAAACCCTTAGTTGCTGCAATAGTACTTTGCGATGTGTTAGATGTTTTATCTATCGTAACTTGGTGTACTAGATTAAACTAATTTCTACACCTTAGGAAGTATTTTCATTATGTTTTCTTAAGTTTTTGTTAAAGTTAATAAAATGTGCACATTGAGTCTTTTATTGACCATAGGGTCTGAATGAGGTCAAAGTGTGTAGGAGACCTTTAGGAGGTGTAATAAATCAATACTGGTCGCTATATCGCAACACAGAATGCTTGATGGTGCAACATAATAAGAAAAATAGAGAAATCATGAAATTGTCTTCGATGTTACGACACATCCTAAGAGTGTCACGACATACCCTTGAAGATATCCCAAGGTAAGTATACTGACTGTTATATCGTGACACAAGGCCTGGTGTGTCGCAACATCGACTTTGGGCGGGAATGAAACATGAGCCAGGGGGCACTTTAATCTACACAATCTAACTTAAAGCCCAAGAACATCAGCTAACCTAGGGTTAAAGATAATGACCATCTAAGATCTATAAATAGGTTCATTTGTCACATGTAAAATAACACTATTCACTTAGCTAAGAATTAGTCTTTTAATTTAAGTTTAGTTTTATTTTTTCTTAGTTTAGATTTATTTTCATTCATTCTTGTTCTATTTTGGTAAATCTGTATTGTGGAGATAATCAAACCTTATGGATTTGTGGTCAATGTCTCACCCCAAAATAGGGTCTAAGAGTTTTAGGAGTATTTTAAGGATTTTAGCCTTATAGTGTTCAGAATTTTGTGACATGGTTTATCGGTAATATTTTCGACTATGGTTTTTAGAAAATGAAATCAATTTTTGAAAATGAGTTTTAAATACCTTTAATTTTGAAATTAGGATTGATCTGTAAAAGAGTCAAAACTTAGAGGTTTTCTGAAGCAATTAAACCAAATTTTAAAATTCAACCTAATAAACCCCTACCTACAATTTTATTTACGTAAAAACTTTCTCTTTGTTTCATGTTTCTGTTCCTTTTGCTCTCTCAACTCTCCTTAATGACTTTAAATTCCAACTCTTAATCCCTTTTGTCGTCTAAGGTAAAGATTCAACTCTTAAATAGTTTTAAATATTATTTAGTCTTTAAAACCAAGTTTTTAGCCATTAAATTGCATGTTTTAAATAAAAGCTGAAAATTGGGTTGTTAATGGTAGATTTTAGGATTTTCAGGGATCGGAATAAAAGAAGCTATTGATAACTGGAAGAAACTATGAAAGTGCAATACCCAAACTTATTTTCCAGTAAGATTTTTGGGGACGAAAATTCATTTAGGGGGAGAGTTGTAACAACTCAATTTCTGTGAAATTAAAATAGTAGTTTCGAGACCACAAATTTGATGAGTAAATTATTAGTTTACTATTATTTTAATGTCTATGGGATGTTAGTAAGGTTGTATTAAAATTTCGTTAAGAAATTTTGATGTTTGCATGATTAATTAAGTGAAAATGATTAAATAGTAAAAAGTGTAAAAGTATAGTTCTATTAGTTAAAAGAGTTAAATGGCTATGAAACTTTAAAGTGAGAGGACTCAGATGGTAATTAGACCATTTTATAGCTAGTGGACAAAGATGGGCATGAATTTGGTGTTTTAAGTAGTTAAAAATAGAGGTTAATATGGTAATTAATAAATGAAACTAAAAAAAAATAAAAGTAAAAAAATGCATTCATCTTCCCTAAATTTTGTTTCCACTGAAATTAGAAGAAAGGAAAAAGCCATAGTCAAGGTTTGGACATTCCATTGAAATCACTTTTATGCTAATTAAATGGAATGTTCATTTTGTTGGTTTGGTATAAACGAACCTATATATATGTATCAATGCTATGATGAATTTTCGGATATCGAATCCTTGTTGAACTGTAGGAATTCTTAGGATAGAAATGACATGTCATTAGGGATTTCATGTTTCGGGTGCTGGTCTTGAGTGTCCTACTGATGGCTGAGGTTCTATATTTGTTATGGATTCTCCATAGCTCGTGTGATCAGCATCGTGTAGCTTACATTCTAACCCACAGCTCGTGTTAGCAATGATGTAAAGGAAAGGTTACGATTATATGTTTAAGCATACTTCATGTGAGCTTTCCCGAGTATTCGATGATATTCTAGATGGTTCAATGGGCAAAAAAAGGATTGAAATGGTAAGTTTCCAAATGGAACTATGCACATGCGCATGAAAATGATGAATGAATTCAATGATTTATGTTCATATGGAAATGAATTATCTTATGTTTAATTCAAGTGAATTATGTGTACATTCACTAACTTGTGTATTGATGATGATGCATAGGCTTGTGTCAAGTTTGTGGTTGGATTATGTAGTGCTTATATTACATGTTATTTAAATGAATCGGTAAGTTATGTTTCATACTCTACGAACTTACTAAACATTATGTGCTTACATAATTTTCTTTCCTATGTTTTATACATTATCGGAAGCTCGATTGGTTTGGAAGCTCATCGGAGATCTATCACACTATCCAGTATAAATATCTATAGTTTTTGATGTTTTGGCCAAGATTATAATGGCATGTGTAGGTGGACTTGTAATGGTATTTAGTTGAAAGTTAGTTAATGATTTTGGTTGATACCATTTGATGCTTGCCAAATTATGTTATTATCGCCATCTTATGATGTATGCTTTGGAATGGATTATTTGGTGTGTTTGAAGTAGTTTGAATATGGTCAAGTTGTGACAAGTTTGATAAGGTTTTGAAGCTTGTAGTTGATGAGTGAAAAGTGGTAAATTATGCATGTTTAGGTAAGTTTTAATGTATGCATTTGAGGTGCCATGGATGGCATATTGGTTGATTGATTTAGAGCTATTGAATTGGTCATTATATGCATGTTTTGGTAAAGTTTTGACGTCTTGATTATGTGCACAAAAGACCTATAGGTGTATGTATGAGTTGGTGTTGGAAATGGCTTGATTTTGGGCAAATTCATGTCTACACAGCTTACGACATGGGCATGTGTGACAGACGGCTTGGCGACATGGCCGTGTGTGCCCTGTAGGTTCTATTGCATGCAAGTCAGTTAGTTACATGGCTTAACACACGGCCTGACACATGGGCATGTAAGGCAATTTCGAGAGTTACATGGCCCGACACATGGGTGTGTGAGGCAATTTCAAGAGTTACATGGCCTAGCACACAGCCGTGTGACCCTACTCAGAGAGTTACACGGGTGAGGACCCGGGTTGGGACACGGCCGTGTGTCCCTAGTTTGAATGATATACGGTCTGAGACACTGCCGTGTGTCTCTCACACGGCCTGGCCACACAGCCATTGAACCCTGTAGTGAAATTTTTCTAACTCTTTCTTATACTTTCCAAATGTTTTCGATTTAGTCCCGACTCATTTTTAAGGTATTTTTAGGGCCTCGATGGCTCGATAAAGGGACGATATGTATGTGAATGAATGTATTTTAATATGTTTTCAATGATGTATGAAATGTATGTTTTAATGTTTCGTTTGCACGTAATGCTCTGTATCCCTAATCTGGCTATGGATACGGGTTAAGGGTGTTACAAGCCGAGTATAGGGTGTTATAGTCAATCTTAATACAATCAGGCTCTATTAACTATTTTGTAAGGATACTCATTGGATCAGCTATTTGGGAAAGGAAGAACTTAAAACAAACCCTAGACTTGACAATCCTAGGAAGTCATCAATGTGGGAATTAACCCAAATTTGGTATGGCCCTCTGTGAACACCTTCATCCCAAACTGGTTTAGATTGTGAGGTTGGAAGATAAATAGCTCTTTTCAACTTGCTATTTGAGTAGAAGATCAGAAGATTCTACTAGGATAGTGACTAGTTGATTGATGAGGAACTTGAAACGAGAGTTGATAGGGATGACCAAAGCGAGCTAATTACCCATTATCAGATTTGATTATTTCTATTCTTCAATCTCTCGAATTTTAGTTCTTCATATTATATTATTTTTATTATTCTAAGAACCCTAAAAACTCCTTTTATTTTACGTTCGTACTATAACTAAACTAAAGAACTAATTAGATTTTTTAGTGTTTAGGTTAAAATTGATCTAGCACTCGCCTCCCTTGAATACAATCCTCGGAATACTCAACTACTCTGTTGTAACTATATTACAACTTGACCCGTATACTTGTTGATACCACCTCATTCATATATCTTTTATTATAGCTTCACACTCTGAACGTTAATATGTTCAGAGGCAATCAAGTTGTTGGTGTCGTTGCCGGGGAGGCAACATCACTAGTTTGATTTTAATTTTTGCATTGCATAAGGAATAATTAGACATTTTATTTTATAGATACAAATTTTATTTTATTTATTGCTACTAATCTTTTCTCTCCAGATTTAGTGTATGACTCGTAGTAGAGGCACACTTATTGTAGTAGTCAAAGATCCAAAGAGAATAATTCGAAGAAATCATCGCTAGCAACAGTAGTAACAAAATATGCAAGATCCACCACCACCTAATGCAGATAACTTACCACGTGAGAATCCATTGTTTGGCGATGTTGACGATAACGTTTTAGGAAATTCGTCAGCACCACTACCCGCGAACGTACACATGGCTCATAACAAAAGAACCTTAAAAGACTACATATTACCTAGTCTAGGCATGGTTAAAGAAAGTCTAATGAGACCGACTAATACAACAATTAATTTTGAAATTAAGCCAGTAATGATTCATATGATCCAGAATAATCTGCAATTTAGGGGCACGATGATAGAGGATCCAAATCAACATTTGAAACATTTTCTTCAAATTTGTGATGCTTTTAAGTATAACGAGGTCACTTATGACGCTATTTGTCGCTTGTTCGCTTTTTCTTTGATTGATAATGCCTTTTCTTGGTTAGACTCATAGGCACTAGGATCTATCATGACATGGGATGAACTCGCTGGAAAGTTCTGACAGAAGTTTTTCCTTATTAGTAAAGTGGTTTGATTAAGAAGAGAAATTATTTTTTTTCAGATAGATGAAATGAGAAAGTTTATGTGAGGCTTGATAACATTTCAAAACATTGATTCAAAAATGCCCACACCACGGATTTCTTGAGTGGATGCGATTGTATGTACTTTACAATGGGTTGGATGTGAATGCAAGATCAAGCCTAGAGGGAGTAGTAGTAAGAGCACTTATAAACATGATGTACGAGGATGCCTACGAAATAATTGAGAACATGGCATTGAACTCCTACTAGTGGCCAATTGAATGATTTACATATGCCCAAAAAACTGTTACGGTAAAAGCTATTCAAGAGGATGATTAGTATCAATAGTTAGTGAATAGACTTAACCGTATTGAATCAATAAAAAATGCACCGTCTATGAGTGGATGAGATTCCACTACCTTACCAATCTTGTTAAGGATGTGAATTATATTGGAAATATGAGTGGAAACCCTTATTCTAAGACTTGAAATCTTGGCTAGAGTGATGACCTGAGTCTGAGATGGGGAGGAAACCAATGAGGCAGTAATAGTTAAAATCAAGTTAAAAATACTAACTATCAACCTCCTTATTTGTAGAAACCTCAGGATAGGATCAACTTGAGTGACCATACTGCATGTTGTAAACGTTTGGATTGAATAGAGGGAGAAATATAGTCAATGAGAACATATGTCAAGCAGGTGCAGTCTGAGTGCACCAACTCAACCAGAACATTGACTAAACTTGAGGATTAAATGAGCCAATTGATGACCATGATGGGAGACATCAAAAGACAAATTGGCACAAGTATTCCCAGTAATACAAAAAAAATCCATGGGGAGAAGGTAAAGATCACGTGAAAGCAATAGCACTTTGATCGGGCAAAGTATTGAGTAGCCCAGAAATTCCCACTCTGAAGGTAAATATGGAGAATGCTGATAACCCTCAAGAGAAATCCCTAGAGGCTGAAGATGAACCAGAATTAGAGGAGGAAATTGTACCAACAGCTAAGCCAGAAAAAGATATACCCGAAGATTCTACTATTACAAAGATCCCATTTCCTTCAAGATTAGAAGGAATACAGAATCAGGATGAAGATGAATTTGTAAGCTTTGTAAAATTGTTCAAAACATTAAATAGAAACATGCCTTTAATCAAATTAATTGAGAAAGTCCCCTAAAAGCGCAAGGTTTTAAAGGAAATTATGTCTTGGCATAGGAAAATTAAGGTAGGAGAACAAGTTAACTTAAGTGCCTTTTGTAGTGATATTATTTCATGGCAGGTTCCCCAAAATTGAAAGACTCGAGAAGTTTTACTATTCCCATAGAGATAGGAAGCATTCACTTTAATAGAGGTCTATGTGACTTAGGAGCTAATATTAATTTAATGCCCCTATCCATTTTTGAAAAACTCGGGTTAGGGGATCTCAAAACTACTCAGATAACACTATAGTTGGCTGACAAGTCTTTCGTACATCCGAAAGGTGTATTGGAAGATGTGTTAGTCAAAGTGCGTGGCTTTATTATCCCAATAGATTTTGTGGTTCTAGATTTTGAAGAAGATCAAGAGATACTGGTCTTATTAGGTAGACCTTTTCTAGCCACCTCGAGATCCACCATTGATTTAGAAAAAAATGAATTAACCACGAAAATAAATGGCGAGATTGAAATCATTAAATGTATTCATCAAGTAAGCGAAGAAGAAGGTAGGAAGAAGTTAGGGGAGTAATGCAAAGATTTATCTATTTATAACATTCCAGAGTCAAGGGATACAATTCCTTTTGTACATGTAGAAAGAATAAATAGGTTTAAGGAAACAAACAAGATGGAAAAGGTGGAATGGCACGACGGACGATAAACTAATACTAACAGAATAAAAGAATCATCCATTTGTGAACTGATGATACTATCGAATGAATCTGATAGTAAGACTTAAACTATTTGACCTTATGCTTACACATCTGTAAAATATTGTATATTTAACTTTTTATTACAGATTTTAATTTTTATTAATCTTTTCTTTTATAGAAATTGTAGCACTCTAGAAAATGGAGTTTTGAGTGAGAACAGAGCCCACGTCGCAACACCAAGAGCAGCCTTCAAAATCAAGCAAATTCTTTCGATGTTGCAACAAGAACTTTAAGTTTCACGACATCGCAATCAGTATACTAAAAAATCCATGAATCTAGAGTGTGTCGCGGCAATGAACACCGATGTCGCAACAACGCTAAACTGCTAGGGATGTCACGACATGAAACCCCTATGTTGCGAGATCGCTACAATTTTTCTGCAGATAAACCTTATTTTAACCGTCTTTTAACACTTAAAACACCCCATTCTTAACCCTAACATATCTTTTAACCCTATTTAACACCTATTAACCCCTTAATCCTCTTAAATCCTTTAAAATCCCTTAAACCCTAAACTCTAAAATCTCATTCTCTTCTTTCAAGTTGTGTGAAATACTTCTTCGTTTAAACTTGTTCGGTGTGGAAAAGGAAGGGAAGCACTTAAGGGAATGGTAACCCAACAAGTACAACAAAGAACTCAAGGAATTTTTCAAGGTTAAGGGTTCCTAAATCAAAATTCTTACTATTCCATTGAATTTTGCTTAAACTTTTTGTTTCATTTTTAGTTTAAGCATGCCTCCTAGGAAAGATTAAAAGAACTAATGAGCCAAAACCATCGATGATTCAAATTCCTTTAGTTTTCAAAATCCGAATGTTGAAAAATATTTTAATGAACTTCAAGGAAAGGAATTCATTCAAGAAAGGGGATTGATCCATCTATGGTTCTTTGAAAGGAAATATGGATGTTAGTCAGATATCATAGGTGGGAGCATTTTTGGAAAATCCCAAAAGATAGTGTTGTGGTCCTGGTTATTCAAGAATTTTATGTGTCTATGAGACCAAGAGTCTAGAAAAACTAAAAGCCATATGTGGGATATAGGACCTACACAATAGGAAGAGGTGCGAGTAAACCCTTGAATTATTTGTGACTTTTATAATGCTCCATAATATGAAAAATATTTTATCGATGAAACTGATTTAAAATATTTTTGGGACATAGATGTGGATAATATTATAAACTTTTTAATTGAAAGAAGGGGGCGAATGCAAATATCGCTTAGGTAACAATATTATCGTGTCCTTTCATCAAGCTATTGCGTTTCTAAAAACTAAAATATGGATTCAATTTGTCTGCACGCAAATAGTACTTGTTTTAAATGTTTCTAATGTTAATACCTTTTGAGTAGTTTTACTGTATGCAATCTTGCAGAAAAAATAGGTGTGTATCAGCAAATGGATCCATCAGAACATGAAGAGATGCATTAGTGGCCAAAAGGTGGGAGTTTTCTTCCCTCATCTAGTGATGGCCTCATATAAAAAGGTGGCTGTACCTATGACATCCACTGAGCAGTCGCTAAAACCTTTCCAAATTATTATTGGGGACACCTTGTTTCAACAGTACATTGAGCTACGAGCCAAACAAATAAAGGATTGGAACAAGAAACAACAAGATGAAACAGCTACACCAGTGTCATCACAAAGGTTGACACGAGCTCAAAAAGAAGTTGGTGAAAGTAGTCATCCAAATTTAGATTGGATGGTATAGTGGATGAAAGAATCGAAGCCAATTTTCTAAGAATTTGCTAGGCAAAATAGCATTTGGGTCCCCAATTATACACCTGACATGTTTGGGCCAACAAATTTTGAGTAAGAAGAAGTTGTGCATGAAAGTGAAGAGGAAAGAGGGGATGAGGAGGATGACGGAAGCGAGAAAATGGATTTTGTGGAGGGAGATTGAACATTTTCATAAATTTTATTTTTTTAATACTTGTATTAATTTTTGGAACTTGAGATATTAAGGGATGACCTAAGACATTGTTTGGAACACATTCAAAGCCAAAAAGCTAACCTATTTTTATTTCACCTTTAGTACCAATTTTTGAGCCTATTGACATTTCTTGATGAACCTCATTACAAACCCTAAGCCTAAAACGTTAATTTGTATTTGCCCTTTTTCTTTGGTCCTACACTACACAACTATAGACGTTTGGCCATACATATTGAGGGTTAAGTAGATACATCACTCTAGAGTTTGTAAAACAAAGTGAAATAGGAAAGATTGGTGTGATATGGGAACTCTAGGTTAGCCTGAAGATACAAAACAAAAGAAAAAATCAAAAAGAAAAAGTAGTACGAGTAGAAAAAGTCTTGAGACAGCAAAAAAAATTCATGAGTGAGATTCATTGAAAACTAGAAAAGTGATAAAGTCACAGGCATAAGAAAAACTTGTTCATTAGTTCACAAAAACTCATAGGCTAGCTGTAGTTACTTTGTTATGCAAAAGTAGTACTAGTAGAAAAAGTCTTGAGACAGCAAAAAAATTCATGAGTGAGATGCATTGAAAAATTGAAAATTGAAAAATTGAAAAAAAATTCATGAGTGAGATGCATTGAAAAAATTCATGAGTGAGATGCATTGAAAAATTCATGAGTGAGATGCAAAAAAAATTCATTGTGTTCTCGTAAGTTTTTTGTTAAGTTAATAAAATGTGAAAACTGAGTCCTTTATTAACCTTAGGGGTCGAATGAGGCCTAAGGGTGCGATAATGACCTTTATAAGTGTGCAAGAGACCATTAGAAGGCATAATAAACCGATACTGGTTGCTATGTCACAACACTGAATGCTTGATGTTGCAACATAGGGAGCAGAGTGGAGAAATCATGAAACTGCCTTCAATATCGCAACACAGCCTAAGGGTGTCGTGACATACCCATGAAGATATCCCAAGGGGAGTACACTGACTGCTATGTCGTGACATAGGACCTGCTGTGTCACGACATCGACTCTAGACGAGAAGTAAACATGAGTCAAGGGGTGTTTTGGTTTGTACAATCAAACTTAAAGCTCGGGAACGCCAGCTAACCTAGGGTTAAGGATGATGAACACCTGAGATCTATAAATAGGCTCCTTTATCACATGTAAATGGACACAATTCACTTAGCCAAGAATTATACTTTTAATTTCAATTTAGTTTTTTCTTTTCTTAGGTTAGATTTATTTTCATTAATTCTTGTTCTATTTTGAGAGATCTGTATTGTGGAGACAATCAAACCTTGTGGATTCACGTTCAACCTTAATAAAATTAGGCTAATTTGTACACTCTTTATTATCGATTTATTTAGCACGTTTTCTCTTTATATCGATTCTATGTTGTCTATGGAAACCACGAGGGACTAATCCCTCTATGGGGGATTAGTGAATGAAAGTATGATTTGTTAATTATTTTCTATGAATACTCAACAGATCAGCTATTTGAGAAAGGAAGAACGTAAAAGAAACCCTAGGCCTGACAACCTGGGAAGTCAGCAAGGTGGAAATTAACCCAAAATTAGTTTGGCTCATCCATGAACACCTTCACCCCAAACCGGTCTGGACAGTGAGGTCGGAAGACAAGTAGTTATTGCCAACTCGTTATTTGAGTAGAAGATTAGAAGATCCTGCTAGGATAAAAACTAGTTGATTGACGAGGAACCTCAAGCGAGAGTTAATGGGGATTACCAAAGCAAGCTAATCAACCATAATCAGATTTGGTTATTTTTATTCTTCAATCTTTCGAATTTTAGTTCTTTATATTATATTATATTATTTTTATTCTTATAAAAACCCTATAAACTCCTTTTATTTTACCTTCGTACTATAACTAAACTAAAGTACTAATCAGATCTTTTAGTGTTTAGGTTAAAATTGATCTAGCACTCGCCTCCCTTGGGTACTATCCTTGGAGTACTCAACTACTTCGTTGTAACTATATTACAACTGGACTAGTATACTTGTGGATACTGCCTCATTAATATATCTTTTACTGCAGTATTCACACTTTATTCGTTAGTACGTCAGAAGGCAGTCAATGTTTGGGCCAAGTAGTAGAATATACTAGTATGTCATCGAAAAATACTAGTGTGAACCTTTTAAGGAAGCAGTTAAACACACTGTTCATCAATGATTGAAATGTGAAGGGTACATTAATCAAGCCGAAAGGCATGACTAAGAACTCGTAGTGACCCTCGTGGGTTAAAATGTTGTCTTGCATACATCCTCATCCTTTATTCAGATCTGATGGAAACCATAACGTAAATCAAGCTTAGAGAAGAAAGTAGCCTAACCAAGCTTATCGAGTAATTCTTCGATCACTGGAATGGGGTACCTATCTTTCATAGTCATTTGGTTCAAATGTCTATAGTCTCTATAGAGACTCCAACTACCATTTTTTTGAACCGTAACAATGGGAGATACGAATGGACTGCTACTATTTCTTATAATTCCTGATTTCAACATTTCACGAACTAGTTTCTTAATTTCCCCCTTGTACATAGAAGGATATCTATAAGGTTGAAAAGCACCATTTCACTATAATCTATAAGAGTAATATGATGATCATCTTGTCTAACAAAAGGAAGCTCTAAAGGTACCTGAAAAGTATCTTCATACTCCTCAAGAAGCTGCTGTATATGCATGAGTAGAACTGGTCTAAACTATTTGCTACACCAGAACCATAAAGTATAGGCCTGATCCCTGAGTTATAAATGAAAAACATTTAGATACCCTAGAGGCTAGTGGAATTTTAGGTGCACCTGGTTGGATACCCTACAAAAGGCATTCTTGACATTGATTATGGAATTTTATGGTTTTGGAAAGAGAAATCCCACATTAGAGGCCCTAGGGAGTGTAACCATTGAATTCCCAAGACAAAGTCACATCCCCTTAAGGGAATTACCATAAATTTAGAAGTAAAATGTCTCCCCTATGAACTATATGTGACCCCTCGACAATGTCCTTGAGTGAGAAGAATTCTACCATCCGCCACTGTCACTCAAAGTGGATTGGGATGATCTAAGGCCAGTTGCAACTTCTTCACCAATCAAACATCCATGAAGTCATATGTGCTTCCAGAGTCCACTAGCATTATGGCTCCATTGTTCCTATAGTCATTGAAATCCTTGTGGTGTTTGGTCCCAAAGATCCATGTATTGCATCCGAAGAAAGCACTAGTGTTTGTGAAGAATCTACATCTTGCAAGGGCTGCTCCAAATCCTTTGGACAATCTTGGAAATTATCATTTTTTGCATTTTCCAGAGGTTCTAGTATGAATTGATAAAGTTGTGATTTTGTGCACTTATGGCCAGGGCCATATTTGGCCCCACACCAAAACCATAGGCCCCCGACATCTCCGATCCTCCATCTAAGCCTAGAAAAGCACCTTAGTAGGGTTTTTTGTCCCTAATGAATAGGTGTTGTAGTATATCCTATCGACAAATGAGATCTCGAAGTGAACATAGAAATAGAGCTTGCCTTAGCAACAGGGAAAAGGGAAGGACCCTTAAAGTGACCAACAAACTCTCATGTAGCTCATTTCTTGGTCATAGTAGCCAAAATCGAATCCACCTATTTAGCCACTAATTACACTTCTACCAAACTCTTAGGTTTAAATGCCAATTATTGACCAATATCTTCCCTAAGGTTACTGGAAAAAAATGCTTAAAGCACAGGATTTAGGAAGTTGAAGTTGGTTAAGTAAACTCACAAATTCATCATGAAATTGATCCACCGAATCATGTAGTTTCAAAGATACCTACTCTAACATTGGATCCTGAAATGATACTGAGCCAAACCTTTCCTGTAGACCACGAGCATAGGTGTCCCATGTCTGAATATGGATCCCTCCCTTCCTTTGAGAGCAGAAATAATGCCAATCGAGTGCTTTGCTTTCCAGATGCAACATCATCAACTGAACCATAGAATGTTTAGGAATCTTCTCTGCCTCAAAGAACAGTTCCAATTTGGCCCACCACCCATGGTAGTCAGATCCAATAAACCTCAAACATCCAAGTCGATGGACACGTGTCAAGTCCTCATTGTACCCCTTTCGAGTATGAGCTTCCAAATTCCTAGATTCCATCATTGGAGAGAATAGCTATGCATCCCATGGAGGAAACCCAAATGGAGGTCCTGTTGGGTAATGTGCCCATATTGTAGTAAAACTGTAAATGTTTTTTTTGTTTATTTGATCAATGAATAAATAAATAAAGTTAATTTCACATTTCATTATTATGTTTTTTATATTTTGCAAGCATAGTGAAATTGTGACAAGCAAATATTAACTCATTGATTGTCTAAAGCTGAAACTAAAGAAAATGGAATTGTAAAAAAAGTTTACATTGCCAGAAAGATGACTTACTTTAGTAGATAGTCTAAATGAGTCCGTAATCCTGTAAAAGAATCAAAGAGAGCATTTGGTTCAAATACTGAGAAGGATTATTATGTCGTCTACAATTTTAATTGGAGAG
Organism: Gossypium hirsutum; assembly: GCF_007990345.1. Lineage (NCBI taxonomy): Eukaryota > Viridiplantae > Streptophyta > Magnoliopsida > Malvales > Malvaceae > Gossypium > Gossypium hirsutum. Next base: position 34,928,688 of record NC_053440.1, read on the forward strand.
ATGGCTAGTCTTAGCTATCAGAGTAGATGACTCTACGAGTACTGTAACACCCCTAGCTCATATCTGTCGCCGGATTAGCACTACAGAGCATTACCGAATCATAACGTCAAACAACGAACAATTTACAACCATAAACAAAACACAAGTTAAATTATGGTAATATCAATAAAAAATATTCATACAGTCCCTTATATGAGCCCTCGAGGCCCAAAATAAACATTGGAAACGACTCGGGACTAAATCAAAAACATTTAAATTTTTCAGAAAAAGTTAAAGTTTTTCAAACTGTAAGGGTCACACGACCATGTGGCCAGGCCGTGCCCGTGTCTTAGGCCATGTGGGCATTCAAAATAGGGACACAAGGCCGTGTCCCAGTCTCTGTCTGCACCCGTGTAACTCACTGACTTGGGCAACACGGCCAAGCCACACGCCCGTGTGTCAGGCCATGTAACAGCCTAACCTGCAACCCTTTGAAAGCTACAAAGGACACATGGTTGTGTTGCCTGGCCATGTGTCACACACAGCTGAGACACACGCCCGTGTCTCTGCCCGTGTGGATGAAAAATAGGCCATTTCCAAGCTATTTTTCTCACCCAAACTCACAACTAATGCACAAGCCAATTGCACCTAAAATCAAGCATTCAAAAATCACTTTGCCGAAGCATATCCAAGCTTAATAAACCTAAAATGTAACTATTAAACCAATATGCCAAAATGGCACCTCAATTCAACAAAACAATTTTACTTTAACACCTAACCAATTCAATCCACAATTAAACTACTAATTGGATCATCCCAATACTATATTTGCCACAAAGTTCATAAACCAAATATGCATACATAAGCAATACAAAATAGCCATATACACAACTAACTTATACCATACCAAATTTACCAAAAGATGATTACTTTCACACTACCAAATCAAGCCAATAACAACCTTATGAACTATTCCCTTTTTCACCATTCACCTACTCATATTATAACATTCCCAAGCCATCATTTTAGCTAACACAATAGCAAGTTACCAACCACAGAAGATACCATATAAATATACATCATACCAAATAGATCACTAACCATAGTATCATATATATACAATCCACACTTAATGGCTAGAATTCATCAAACAAAATACCTATATATGGAATTATAACCATGATCCAAAATCTTCAAAATATACCGATATAATCGATGGATAGTGTGATGAAATCTCTGACAACTTCCAACCCGAATGAGCTTTCGATATCTAGAAACCCAAAGAAATTAACACGAAGTAAGCATGTAATGCTTAGTAATTTTGTAATTCAAAAATAAAGCTTACCATTTCAATTTATAAGCATAAAACAATTTGAGACAATCTAACATGACTTGGCACTAGCCTAAGCAACATAGTTTAACAAATCATCTCAAAACATCATAGCATATATACACACTACTTATAAGAATTCATATTTTCAAGCATATGGCTAAGCATATTTCAAACATCATAAACTCATACCTTTTCATACTTTCATAGCAACTCTAATTGAAGCATTTGTCGATCCTTCTTTTTTTTATACCCGTTGAACCATTAGAATAATATCGGATACGCGGGAATCTCGTACACTTTGTGCCAACATGTGGTCGAAACCACTACTATCTCATATCTCGTATCAATGTTCTCTCTCGAGCCATAAATAGGTCTACTGACATAAGCTCGCAGTTAAGACGTAGCTACACGGTGCTGTTCACACAAGCTGTCAAGTAACTACAACACATGCCAGAAACTCAGCCACCGGTAGGACGTACGAGACCAGCACCCAAAATAATGTAGCCCCTAATGACATGTCATTTGTATCCTATATATTCATAAGGTTCAAACGGGATCCAAAAGTCACTGAAACTTTGTTGGATATTTTTGTAAAGTTGTAATACCAAGAATATAACATAAAAGCTTTTAAATCAAACATAATTTTATGCTAATTAAATATACAAACTTACCTTAAACACGTACGGAGAAAAATAATCAATTAATCCAGTACTTTTTCTTTTCCCCTATCTAAATCTGTACGTTGCTTTTCTTGATCTATATAATCAAATTTAACTAAATCAAATTTCATTCAGTTAAATTTATTCAAAAAATCATGTTTTGGCAGAATTACACTTTTGCCCCTTAAATTTTAAATTAAATTCAATTTAGTCCCTAGCTCATAAAAATGCAAATTCATGCAATTTAATCCATACCCATGTTAGCTGAATATTAAATTAGTCCATAACAATCCATACATTTCCTTTATTTCACAATTTAATCATGAATATTTTTTCTATTTTTCAATTTAACCCTTAATTGACAAATTCATCAAAATTTCCTTTATTAAAGTTGTTCAACTATCATCAAGCATTCATTTTCATCCATCAAACATAAAAAAACTAACATAGATTCATGGTAAAACCCTATAATTTTAAAAATTTTACAAATTAGTCCCCGAGCTAGCTAGATTAAGCTACAAGGACTCTAATAACATAAAAATCATTAAAAATGGGACAAAAATACTTACCATGCACTTAAGGATACCATGGACGAAAATAGCAAGCTTAAATGGTGCTTTTTCCTTAGCAAAAATTGGTTGAAGATGGTGAAGAAAGATGATAGCCATGTTTAGTTTTATTTAATTTATCTTTATTTACCAATTTACTTTAACAGCCTTTAAAAACATTAAGATTTTCACTTTTACCAAGCCATAATCATCCACTATCTTCTTTAATGGTATAATTTCCATTTAAGGCCACTCATTTTAAAATTTCATAGCAATTTCACATCTTTTACAAATAGCACACAAGTTTTACACTTTACGCGATTTAGTCCTTTTGTCAAATTTAGCATGCAAACTATAAAATTCCATCATGAATTTTTTATACGATGATACTATCATGCTGTAGACCATAAAAAATAATAAAATAAATTTTATGACGTCATATTTGTTGTCCCAAAACAACTGTTCTGATTTCACTGAAACCGGGCTATTACAACTCCCCCTAAGAAATTTTTGTCCCCAGAAATTTGACCAGAAAATAGATTAGGATATTTCTTTCTCATAGCTTCATCAAGTTTCCAGATGGCCTCATCAATCCCATGATGTTGCCAAAGAACCTTCACTAAAGCTATGCTTTTGTTTCTTAACTCTTTAATCTCTCGTGCCAAAATTCTGATTGTTTCTTCGTTAAATGATATGTCAGGCTGAATCTCAACCTCTGCTGGAGAAATTATATGTGAAGGGTCTGATTAGCACCGTCGTAGCATGGATACATGAAACACATTATGAATCTTTTCTAATTCGATGGCAAAGCTAGCTGATACCCACTGGCCTTATTCTCTCAATAATCTCATACGTCTCAATGAATCACTGACTAAGCTTCCTTTTCGACCGAAATGAAGAATCCTTTTCCAACGCGATGCTTTCAGAAGCACTCTATCACTGATCTAAAATTCAATATCTTTACGTTTCAAATCTACAGACAATTTCTGATGCTCTGAAGCCACTTTCAAACTGTCACAAATTACTTTCACTTTTTCTTCAGTCTCTCTGATCAAATCAACTCCGTGAATCTTTTTCTCACTGAGCTTAGTCCAATACAAAGGAGTTTGGCATTTACGACCATATAAAGCTTCGTACGGTGCCATATTTCTACTTGACTGATAACTGTTATTGTATGCGAATTCAACCAACGGTAAATATTTCTCCCAATTAACTTTGAATTCTCATATACAACAACGAAGCATATCTTCGAGTATCTGAATTACTCGCTCGGATTAACCATCTATCTGGGGATGAAATGCAGTACTAAAATGTAACCGTGAACCTAGAGCTTCATGTAATGTACTCTAAAATCGCGACATAAATTGAGGATCTCTATCTAAAATAATTGAAACTTGTACCCCGTGCAATCTAATAATCTCAAAGATGAATAACTCATCTAATTTCTCAAGGGAGAAATCTGTACAAACTTGAATAAAATGTGCTGACTTCGTTAGATGATCAATAACAACCTAAACAACATCTTTTTTTTCTTGGAGATAGGGGTAAACCCGATACAAAATCCATAGTAACACGCTCCCACTTCCACTCCGGTATCATCACTAGTTGTAACAAACTAGAAGGTACCTGATGTTCAGCTTTAATTTGCTGACATACTAAACATCTCGATACAAAATCTGATATCTCACGCTTCATTCCCGACCACCAATACATCTGTTTCAAATCATTGTACAATTTAGGGTTACCCAAATGAATATACAATCTATCACAAGGAGCTTCGTATAAAATCTTTCGAATCAACTCTGAATCTATCGGTACACAAACTCCACCTTTAAATAGTAAGCAATCATTAAAACCTATCTGAAAATCTTAATCAAGAGTAGTCTCACATAATTTCTGTTTAGCTATCAACGTATCATCGCATTTTTGATCTTCACAAATCTGTTGTAGAAATAAAAGTTTAGCTTTTAACTCAACTAAAATCGAACCATCAACGAACAATGACAACCGTGTATCCAAAGCTCACAAAGCAAATAAAGATTTTCTACTCAAAGCATCTATAACACCCAAAAATTTTGAGAATTTAATTGTGAGAATTTGAAGTAATTAAATCTATGTATTTGTGGTTGTGTGCTCTGCTTTTGTGATTAGGATTTTGAGTTCGAGTTGCGTTGTTAACTGTTTTTTTTTAAACAACCCTTGTCCATGTGTTATATAGTTTAGTTCAATTCAGTGGAAACCTATGACAAGAATAAGCCTACCGGTTCACTGGTTAAGCATCTGTATGTATTCTTTCTGGTTTCCAGTTCGAATACCAGGGTATGCGATAGGGAACATTCTTTTTGGTAAGTGCTGGTATCTAACTGGAAGTTATTAGGAACGAAAATTTCGTCATCTTCCATTCGTTCTTTTTTTTTGTCACTGTCTTTTTTTCCTTATTACTGCTTCCCTTTCTTTTCTTTTTGATTCTTTAATTTTTTTATTTTGATCACGGTTGTAAGTAAGTACGGGTCTAGACGAAGTTATACGCCGTTAATTACATTGATCGAAAAGGTTAGTAAGTAAGTTTTACAGTCAATTCGTTAAATTTCAGGGTTTATGTTCTGAATTGGGCATCTCAAACATTTTGTGTAAACCATGATAATTATTCACTTGGTTTGCTGTTAGATAGCGGTGTCAGGAGTAGAAAACCTCAACTCAAAAAATCGAGCGACTGTTGTTGACTTTCCGATCAATTTGATTTCATTGAAGGTTTCGTGTCGAAACCTTCGACATAAAGTATTCTGTGTAAAATGTGTGTTATTGTCGATAAATTTGGTTGATTGAGTTATTGGATGGTCGCTTTAGGCTTCGGAGACTCTCCTCATTGTTGTTGCTTTGAAATCTCTCCAGGTGCGTACAGAAAACCTTAATTTTTGCAAGTTTCAGTCGCCAGAATGGTGGTTGTCGATGCCACACGGCCAAGCACACGAGTGTGTGTCCAAGCCATATGGGTGGCCGTGTAACCCACTACTCATCAATTTGGAGCCACACGGGCACGTGTCCAAGCTGGGTATGAAAATATTAGTGTAGGGTTCACACCAGCAAGGGACACGGGTGTGTGTTTAGGCTGTGCAACTCACTGTTTGTGACGTAGGACAACACAAGCAAGCACATGGGCATGTGCCCAAGTCGTGTAAGTCACATGAGCAAGGATACGACTATGTGTCCAGGCCGTGTAACTCTCTGATTTATGCTTTAAAACCACACGGGCATTGACATGGGTGTGTGCCCAGGCTGTGTGGCTTATATAAAAGGACCAAAAACTATTTTTGAGGCCGTAAATGTTACTTAAGAATGATTTTGACTTCCCCATGGTATGAATGGTCTGAATTTGACTGAATGAGAACTCTCTGATACCCTGTGATATATGCACTGTGATACTTAGTCTGACATTGAACTATGCTTTCTACTTAGGCTAACATTAAACTATGCTTTCTACTTGTGAAACAATTTAGAATAACTGAATACATATCATAGATATTGTTTCTTTGCATATGCATAGGTTGGGATATTATGAAGAAGAAAGTGATCTGTTCTAAATTAGTGGCTAAGCCACCATATGTATAAATCTGATCTCGGTGTTTCATTGTATTATGATCTAGCAAATAAGCTGCATTTCTATACACATGTCAGACAGGCACTCTATGGTGTGTAGGATTGGTTGGGCATTAAAAGCCCTTAACGGTGTATTGGGATGGTCAAAGATAGTGTGTAGCGGATGGGGGTTAGGAATCCCTACATCTGACTCTGGTCTGTTCTGTATATGAAACTGAAATTGGTTCTGCATCTGAAATTAATCTGTCTTGGATCTGAACGAAAAATATTTTTGTTATCAGATCGAATCTTTGAATATGAACACTTCTTGGTAAATGTGTTTATGTGAACAAACTTCTTTATGCATTGAGTTCACAACTCAGTTTATTGTTGGTTGGATTTCAGGTGGTTCTCAGTCTTGAACGGATCAGCATTGTGGAAGCTCGGTCAATCTTTTATCTTTCATTTAAATACTACTTTAGGAATTTCTGTAAACTACGATAGTAGGACTTTGGAAGATTATATACTTAACTAATCTTTGTGATGAATATTATGTGACATATGGTTTAGTGTTATTGTGTTATATGTGTGGTATTTGAGTATCGATGATGTGAGTTCCTAAACTTGGACTGGACGTCTATGCCGGGTTTAGGGTGTTACAACATTAGCTACTACATTTGTTTTACCCGGATGATACTCAATAATTAGATCATAACCTTTTAGCAACTCAAGCCATTTGCGCTGTCTCAGATTCAACTCTTTCTGCGACATTAAATACTTCAAACTCTTATGATCGGTATAAATGTGACATCTTTTGCCAAAAAAATAGTGTCACCAAATTTTTAATGCAATCACAATTGCTGCCAATTCTAAATCATGTGTCAAATAATTCTTTTCATGCGGCTTTAAGTGTCTAGAAGCATAAGCTATCACTTTAATTTTTACATCAAAACACAACCTAAACCGTTCAAAGATGCATCATTAAAAATTACAAATCCTTTACCTAACTCAGGCTGAACTAAAACTGGTGCCTCAGTCAACAGTGCTTTCAACTGGTTGAAACTTTGCTGGCATTTCTCAGACCATTCGAATTTCACATCTTTCTATAATAAAAACGTCATCGGAGTAGCTATCATCGACAATCCTTTGAAAAATCTACTGTAATAACCAGCTAATCCTAAAAAACTTCTAACTTTCGATACATTTTTCGTAAGTTTCCAATCAACAACTACTGAAATTTTACTCGGATCTAGTCTGATGCCTTCAGCTGATACTCTATGTCCCATAAAACTATCTTCTTAAAGCCAAAATTCACATTTACTAAATTTGGCAAACAATTGCTTCTCACGTAGGATCTGCAATACAATTCTCAAATGCTCAACATGCTCAGGTTCACCTTGCGAATAAATCAAAATATCATCAATAAAAACTATGACAAATCGGTCTAAATACGATCTAAAAATTATGTTCATTAAAAACTGTAGGTGAAATAGTTAACCCAAACGCCATCACAAGAAATTCATAGTGCCCGTACCTGGTCCTGAACGTAATTTTTAGCACATCCGAATCATTAACCCACAACTAATAATAACCAGAACGTAAATCAATCGTCAAAAATACAGTTGCATCTTTCAACTGATCAAACAAATCATCAATTCATGGCAATGGATACTTATTCTTCATCGTAATTTTGTTGAGCTATCGATAATCGATACACAATCTCATTGATCAGTCTTTTTTCTTAACGAACAAAATCGATGCACTCTAAGGCGAGAAACTAGGTCGTGCAAAATCTCTATCTGTCAACTCTTGCAATTGAGCTTTCAACTCTTTCAACTCTGTAGGAGCCATTATGTATGAAGCTATTGATACTGGTGATGTTCCTGATACTAACTCAATAGCAAATTCAACCTTCCTGATCGGTGGTAACCTGGGTAACTTTTCTGGAAACACATCTGGATATTCACAGACTACGGGCACTGATTCAAGTTTCAACTCAAACACTTTTGAATACAGAACATAAGCAAGGTATGCATTATAGCCATTTCTCACATATTTTTGCACTGCCATAGCTGAAATAACAATAGGCAACTCTCTCTATTCATCAAATTCAATCTGAAGTGTCTCACCATTTTGGCATTTCAGTATAATAAGCTTTCATCTACAATTCACTACAACATCCTGCAGAGTCAGCCAACCTATACCCAGAATCACATCAAACACATCAAATGGTAATAACATTAAATTGGCCAGAAAGCTATAACCCCAAATCATCAAAAGACAGTTCTTGCAAACTTTATCAACTAACACACATACTGACCTAGGGGGATTGATAATTTAGCCACAAATTCAGTGGACTCAACAGGTAAATTTTTACTTGACACTAGATTCGTGCATATGTACGAATGAGTTGATCCAGGATCAATCAAAGTAGTAACTTTAGTGTTAAAGATAGAAAAAGTAACAGTAATAACATCTGGAGCAAAAGCTTCCTCACGCATACAGATCGCATAGGCTCTAGTTGTGCTCGTGCCTCGAATCTCACAGCTAAATCCTTGGTCACACTTCGAGTAATATTCACATTTCTAGGGTTCCTCAGCGGTCTCCCTCTCGCAACTGTATTATTTGGTCGAACAGTTTGAATTTTTTCTTTTTTAAGTAACTCAGGACAATCCCGAATAATATGCTCGTATGAACCACATCTAAAATAGGCTCCGTCATTCATTCGACATTCGCAAAAGTGTATTCTTCCACATCATTGACAATCAGGTTTGTTGGCCTTAACACTACCAATGCTTGCTACTGATGTAGCTTGACCTTTAAAACTTGTGTGTTGCTTATCACGATCTCTGCTAGGATATCCTACTGAAGTGATAGAACAATTATGGTAGTCCTTCAATTTCTTTGACGATGAATGATACGATTTCCCTGTTGATCTCTTTCTCAAATCTCTAGCTTCCAAATCATCTTTTCTTTTCTCTTTACTAAGCTTTTCGGCTTTGTGTGCTCTATCAACCAAAACAACAAATTCTTTCAAATTGAGAATTCTGACTAAAATATTGATGTCTTCATGCATCCCGTATTCAAACCATTTACACATAGAAACTTCAGTTGGAATACACTCTAGGGCATACTTACTCAATTTGACGAACTCAACTTCATATTCAGATACTGCCATACGACCCTATTTAAGCTCCAAAAATCCTTTGCGCTTCTAATAGAGGAACCTTTGTCTTATATATTTCTTTCTGAACTCAGTTTGAAAGAATCCCCAAGTGATCTGCTCTCTCAGTACTACTGAAATTAACATGTTCCACCACTTATATACTGAATCTTTCAATAGAGATATGACACATTTGGTATGTGAACAAGATAACTCATCGAAGGCTCAGATTGTATTTTCTAACCAAAACTCAGCTCTTTCAGGATCATCATCAACTATAGCCCTAAATTCTTCGGCTTCATATTTGTGGATTTTATCAACAAGAAGCTTACTCATGCGTAAAAGTTCCAAACCTTGAGGAACTAGGGGAACCAGTTGGGAAATAGGTGGGGGTAGAGGTTGTTGAGTTGCCAGATCAGTTCAGACAAACTCTGTGAACCACTCGTTCTTCATTTGGAAGAAGGCTTCCTTAGCTTCTCCTCTCCGGCCCTCAAATATAGGCCTCGACCCAAACGACGCTGCTCCGTGAATAGAGGCTTGCGTGTTACTTTCTACATCATCAGAGTCTACTCGGTTGCAATCTATTACTATATGAAAATATAATTCAAAACATGCCAGGAGTTATCACACTATCAAAGGTTATCTAATGGCATGTTTATCTAGACTCACATACGTTACGTTCAGTTCGAGAATTGACTAAATTGTAGTTCTAGTACCAATAAATGTAACACCTCTAGCCCGTATCCTCATCGGATTAGGACTATGGAGCATTGCCCAATCATAACATCAAACAATGAAAAATTTACAACCATAAACAAATCACAAGTTAAATCATGGTAATATCAATAAAAAAACATTCATACAGTCCCTTAGATGAGCCATTGAGGCCTAAAACAGACATTGGAAATTACTTGGGACTAAATCAAAAACATATGAAATTTTTCATAAAAAGTTAAAAAATTTTCAAATTGTAGGGGTTACATGGCCATGTGGCCAAGCCGTGTAACTCACACAGCCAAAAGACACCCGTGTCTTAGGCTGTGTAGGCATTCAAAATTGGGACACACGGACATGTCCCAGCCTGTGTCTGCACCCGTGTAACCCACTAACTTGGGCCACAATGCCAAGCCACACACCCGTGTGCCAGGTCGTGTACCCTTTGAAATAACCCCACATGCATGTGTGTCAGGCCGTGTGCTAGGTCGTGTAACAGCCTGACTTGCAACCCTTTGAAAGCTATAGGGGACACATGCCCATGTCTCTGCCCATGTGGACGAAAAAGAGTCCATTTCCAACCCATTTTTCGCACCCAAACTCACAACTAATGCACAAGCCAATTGCAACTAAAATCAAGCATTCAAAACTCACTTTGCATATGCATTTCCAAGCTTAATCAACCTAAAATCTAACCATTAAAGCAATCTGTCAAAATGGCACCTCAATTAAACAAAACAATTTTACCAACCAAATTTACCAAAAGATGATCACTTTCAAACTACCAAATCAAGCCAATAGCAACCTTATGAACTATTCCCTTTTTCACCATTCACCAACTCATATTATAACATTTCCATACCATCATTTTAGCCAACACAATAGCAAGTTACCGACCACACAAGATACCATATAAGTATACATCATACCAAATAGATAATTAACCATAGTATCATATATATACAATCCACGCTTAATGGCTAGAATTCATCAAACAAAAGACCTATACATGTCATTATAACCATGATCCAAAATCTTCATAATATACTGATATAACCGATGGATAGTGTGATGAAATCTCTGACAACTTGCAACCCAAATGAGCTTCTGATATCTAGAAACCCAAAGAAATTAATACGATATAAGCATGTAATGCTTAGTAAGTTCGTACTTCAAAAATAAAGCTTACCATTTTAATTTATAAGCATAAAACAATTTGAGACAATCCAACATGACTTGGCATTAGCCTAAGCAACAACAACCTCTCAAATTGGATAATCACATAGTTTAACAAATCATCTCAAAACATCATAGCATATATCCACACTACTTATAAGCATTCATATTTTCAAGCATATGGCTAAGCATATTTCAACCATCATAAACTCATACCTTTTCATTCTTTCATTGTAACTCTAATTGAAGCATTGTCGATCTTTCTTTTTTTTTTATACCCGTTGAACCACTAGAATAATATTGGATATGTGGGAATCTCGCACACTATGTGCCAACATGTGGTCGAAACCACTACTATCTCATATCTCGTATCAATACTCTCTCTCGAGCCATAAATAGGTCTCCTCACACAAGCTCGCAGTCAAGACTTAGCTACACGGTGCTGCTCACACAAGCTGCAAGTAACTGCAACACATGCTAGAAACTCAGCCACCAGTAGGACGATGAGACCAGCACCCAAAACACGGTAACCCCTAATGACATGTCATTTGTATCCTATATATTCCTAAGGTTCAAACAGGGTTTGAAGGTCACTGAAACTTTGTTGGATATTTTCGTAGATTCATAATGCCAAGAATATAACATAAAAGCATTTAAATAAAACATAATTTAGTGCTAATTAAATATATGAACTTACCTTAAACACGTACGGAGAAAAACAATCAATTAATCCAGTACTGTTTCTTTTCCCCAATCTAAATCCCTAGGTTGCTTTTCTTGATCTATATATTCAAATTTAACTAATTCAAATTTCATTCTACTCAATTTAATCAAAAAATTATGTTTTGGAAAAATTACACTTTTCCCCTTTAAATTTTAAATTCAATACAATTTAGTCCCTGGCTCATAAAATGCAAATTCATGCAATTTAATCCATACCCATGGTAGCTGAATATTAGCTTAGTCCATAGAAATCCGTACATTTCCTTAATTTCACAATTTAACCATGAATATTTTTTCTATTTTTCAATTTAACCCCTAATTGACAAATTCATCAAAATTTCCTTTATTAAAGTTGTTCAACTATCATCAAGCATTCATTTTCATCCATCAAACACCAAAAACAACTAACATACATTCATGGTAAAACCCTAGACTTTTAACAGTTTTGCAAATTAGTCCCCATGCTAGCTAGATTAAGCTACAACGACTCCAAAAACTTAAAAATCATTAAAATGGGACAAAAATGCTCACCATGCACCCAAGGATACCATGGTCGAACCTAGCAAGCTTAAATGATGTTCTCTCCTTAGCAAAAATCGGTGTAAGATGGTGAAGAAAGATAATAGCTATGTTTAGTTTTATTTAATTTATCTTTATTTACCAATTTACTTTAATAACCTTTAAAAACATTAAAATTTTCACTTTCATCAAGCCATAATCATCCACTATCTTCTTTAATGGTATAATTGTCATTTAACGCCAATCATTTTTAAATTTCATAGCAATTTAACATCTTTTACTAATAGCACACAAGTTTTACACTTTACGCGATTTAGCCCTTTTGTCAAATTTAGCATGCAAACTATAAATTTTCTTCACCAAAATTATATGATGCTACTATCATGCTGCAGAACATAAAATAATAACAAAATAAATTTTACGACGTCAAATTTGTTGTGTAACACCCCAAACCTGACCTAGACATTATGGTCGAATCTGGCGTGTCACATTGAAGTGTTTTTCGAAAACCATGTTTTCATTAAAACCCTTCTTGAAATTTCAAACTTCTTGCCGTTTAAAACTTGTATAAAACATCAGCTTGCATTGTTTATTTTCAATCGAGGTTTATTAAAAAGTTATTACCTTCAAAACCTAATTTTTGTGGAAGCTTAATTTAAAACAAATGATTTACGAAAACGTGATATTTAGAAATTGAGGTGCGGAAACGTAATGTAAAAAAAAGTTATTGTTTTGGAAAATCGTGTTCTACTTCTAGCAGATATAAATCACATCAAAACCCAAATTTAAAATCCAAAAATTATAGAGGCCTTATTACAACTCGAATCAAAATCAAATTACTTAAGTAAATGAGCAAAACAGAATAAAACATGTGTAGTTGTGTGGCCCTCTCCGAGTCTCTCACGGCTCTAAATCACCTAAAGCTGGCGATTACCTACACAGTTAGACGGAAGGGTGAGTTTGCGAAAACTCAGTGTCTAATCCCTTAATACAAACAGTCAGATATACGGTATTAAGAAACAGTCTGGGCTAGAGCCCATTACAGAATTAGTATCAGATGCAGATATGCAGATAGAAATCCAGCCCAATCCAACCAATACACCACCCTTACCAACCAACACACCATGTGGGGATAAAATCGACCCACCCAGCCAACAGACCAAGCTTAGCACCGGTTGCAGCACTAAGTCAACAAAATGGCTCGACACCGTAGACAGAATGACTAAAAGCCATAAGTATTGCACCAACGCTGCCAAATAATAGAACGACTAAAAGCCATAAGCAGAAAAGCAGTAAGCCTTGAACAGAACGGCTACAAGCCATACACTTCCTCCGTCAATATTAACCCAACCCCATGTAGGATGACATGCCATAGTAACATACGTGAATGCAGGATGTCACACTCGGTATCAGTCATATAACTTTCATATATACATCAGTCAACCTACCACTAGGGGTGTAACAGTCGTTTTGTCAGTTAGGGGAAAAACGGTAATTTTACCCCTAGGGGTATTTTTTTTCATTTTACCCTACGAGAGTATTTCGATCATTTAGCAACCTTTTCGAAGGCCTACAGTTGCCTTGAGCGACACAGATAACCTAAATGGTCATAATGGAGCAAATGGGCTTAAGACCCACATTCGGCCCAAATGGACCCACCGCTTCTGTGGTCAATTTAGCCCAAATTCAGTCACGACTATGCGAACTACATAGCCCAGTCAAGAATTTGTCACTTAACGTGGATTTTATCCGTGTGGGGCCCACAAGCCCATTGGGCCCACAAGCCCATTGGGCCCACATGACCTATTTTAGCCAAACGAGGCCCATAACATCCCAAGAGCACGAGAACACTCGTGGTGGCATCTACAGTCTAACACCATGTTTCGTTCGCTTGATTCACCACATGAGCGTTCACACGCCCATGTGGCCCTAATCGCCGTATTTCTAGCTTTTCGACTTTTACCGATTCACTGAAGAGATAGTGTGATTACACTTACTCTTTCAGCTTTACGACAGTAGTGATTTACGGTGTACACATACACACCTGACTGCGAAATCAAGTGAACAGTTTGCTGCCAAGGCCTACATTCATTCAAGGTATACCGTCAGTTTTCCCATCATTAAAGTTCACAATACTTAAACCTAAATCGTCACTCACTACTCACCTTGAACGAATGAGAATTGCTTAATACCCTTAGATCGCCAAATAATAATTGATCACACGACCTTGCCGATTATTTTCCTGAACAATGAAACCTATAAGACTGGATTGTTTACAAAAATAAGACTTAAGGCCCCAATATTAAAACGCAACACCATCGACGAACAAGCCAACTTACCCCATTTAAATATACAATTGAAAAATGAAAGAAGAATCTTGAATGCCTCAGCACTCCCGAGGAACCCTCTTAAATCGCAATGAGTGCAATACGTGAGAAATGAAATAACAATCAGTTAGTAAGGTTATTCGGTTTTGAGAAAGAATAGGAGAACACAGGTGCATTCGGTTTTAAAAGAAAAGCAGAGAATAGATTTTGATCACTTACTGATAGTTAGAACCTTTGCAGTAGATCGACGCAGAGAAGGATTAACAACAATGATATTCAGCCAGCCCAGAATAGAAGGTGAACAGAAGTTAAAAGAAGAGAAAGGGACGGCTAGGCTATGAAAGAAGCCGATTGCAGAAGAAATAAGGAAAAATAGATGTTAGGTTCAGCCAAGAAGAGAAAAAAAGCATAGCAAAGATGCAGAGAAGGAATAACACGGATGGTCAGTTTCGTAGCACAAAAAGAACTAGAGGGAACTGACAAAAAGATGCACGAGTGGTCTATTTTAGCTTCAGAACTAGAGAAAAAGAAAGAGAAGTCCAAAACCCTAAATGTTAGAGAGGAAATTCTTCACCTATACACTCATAAATTGCCAAAATGCCCCAAATGAGTTCCCCTAGCCGAATTTGCACATAGAAGTTGCACAATTCGGCTACAACACTCCTCTCCTCCAAATCCCTTGAAAATCTCCTCAAATCTCTCCCCTTATCCCTTCTTGATATCCTCCAAAACAACCTCCAAGACCCATTCAAAATCTCACCCAATAGAGTTTGAAACCACCTCAAACTCCTGCCGCCTCATGCTAGCAAAATAAATATCCTTTTTGCTTACAAAGGGATTCAAACCCAAGTCCCCCTCAATAGCTCAACATGCCACTTGCCTCCTTGCCATAAGCTCTTTTGTGTCACATTTTATCTTCAATTTACTAAAAGGTCTAAAGGCCAAAGTCTAGGTTCCCTTAAAAGAAAAACCAAAATAAATTGCAAGAGCCAAGACTTGAACCCAAGCTCCCTTGCAAACTTAATGACACCACAACCACTAGACCACATGCTTCCTTATGACATGATTTTAACACAATAATTTAAAAGGCCTACATCCAAGCATCCAAGGTTTTATCCACTTAAAACCAAAATTTTTGCTAAAGCCTAGATTTGAACCCAGGACTTTTCCAACTCCTCTTAGGACCCTTAACCACTAAAGTAAACATACTTTTGTGCACAGTTTCCTAACCGCTCCCTTGCTCAAGGCCCAATACTTCTAGGTCCAAATTCTAGGGCGTTACATGTGGTCCCGAAACCACTGTTCTGATTTCACTAAAAACGGGCTATACAAGTAGAGACATAGATGTCTTCATTGGTAGAATGATACATTGGACTAGACCTAAGATGAGTTAATTCTGAACATGTTTATGATTTAATTCACTTGTGATGTTCATGGTTTGATTTACCTAAATCTTGAGGTAGTCACTGACCATCCGTATGCAACTCATTTGCTTTGAATAAGTGGAGGCTTATGCTCTAAAGATTATAAAGAGATCATTGGGTCATTATTTACACACACTTGAATTCAAGAGTAAATTGTAGAGAGAGAATTCTCTGAAGAGATTATTCTAGAAAATTTCTAGAGATATTTTTTTAATTTACAACTTGACCCAAAAGTTTAGAGAAATTGCAAAACTACCCCACTGGTAATTTTTGTGAAAATTTTTCTAATTCGAAGTGGGCCCACACTCGATAGACGTGAGGTTGAGGATAGCGGAGAAGACTATTCGGTCGAAGCGCTCATCCTAGACAAATTGAAAAGGTACAATTTTGATTAAATGTTTATTACTTTAGATATCACAACCAAGATCTTATTTTGAAAAAAAATTTAAAACTCTAATTTTTTCCTAAATTTATTTTTCACTGCATTTTCCAAACCCGTTGTTTTTCCAGCAATTGGTATCTGAGTCAGGTTGTGTTCTATCTATAAGTATAACAAGATAATCAAAATAAATTTCTTTTCGTTTTGAATGATTTAATTACATAGAAAGTGACATTATTTAGATCTTATGCATCTTTTGCATTATATATGGGAATGGATGTGATATTATATATTTTTTATATAATTATTTTTTCCCAAGGTTGTGGTTCTTAAGAAATAGACTGTGGAATAACATCTCCACGTATGGCTATGTTTTTTAAAATTCATAGAATTTTGTGAGCCAGAAACGGACATTGGACTTAAATGTAATTTTTCCAAAAGGAGTCCATGACGAGGAAAAGATGCAATGGCAGCTGAAGACCCAAGGAATATCTTGTGGTGAAATATGTAATTTTATTTTTCCTTCTATTTTCTACAAATAGAACCATGAAAACCTTGGCTAATAATTTTATTTTAATTACCTATCTCATTATATATCTATTTTATAATATTTATATTATGTAATGTTATAATTGTGATATATATATGAGATGATCCATAGTTGATCGATTAAAAATAAGAAGTGTGGTAATGAGAAAATACATGTGTTGTATTGTTCTATTCACTTCTTTAGATTATTCGATAACTATGAAAAGTGTGGTTATGAGATGGTGCATGTCCATAATTGGCTCTGGTTAGGAAAGACTTGGTTTTTAAGAGGTCAAATTTGACTCACCTCCCTTTCTTGGGACCCTACCTGGTGCATGGTTTGCATTCACGTCTTCGGTTTTTCACTTAAAAGAAAAACTGTAGAGAATCAAAATTGTTTATTTTAAGATTGATTGATTCTTGTGAATGAATATTATTTCCATAGGATGCCATGCATTTATCGAAAGCATGTAATTTAGATTAGGTAAGAATGTCACTAGGACCATTGTATGATCATTCTTGAAATTTGGGATAAACAACCTTGCATGTTTTTAAAATATTGAGTAGGAGAATGTCCTTGAATAAGATCTATGGCCTCCATTGATGGTCCCTAAGTGATAGCATGATAAAGTTTCAAGCCGCTTCCTACCTTGGCCACACCCCAAGGTAAACTTTTCCATATGGGTTCACTAGATGGGATTTCCTTTTAACGACAACTAGCCATGCATGACTTTCAAAGAGATTGTCCCAAGATGAATCACAAATGAGAGCATGTTCATGATGGGTGTTGAGTCAATAGTTACACACTCAAGATAATTTCTTATTAAATAGTTTCGTAAGAAATGATATTTAAGCTAGAGATGATAGTTAAACGTTAAGCGGTCGTTAGTTCCTGTGGAGTCTTGAGAATTAAGATTCACAAACTGATTGGATGTAATCCATGTTCTTGCTAGTTAATCATGGGAACCTAAGGCGACATGGTTGATGGGTGTGAGAATGATCTTAATAATGAGAAATAATATTTTTTCAAGGTTTTAATACAAGACGCATACATCATATTGCTTGCTTGATATGTTGCTGAAATGAAAAATATTTGCTTAAAACAAAAATAGTAATTAGTGAAATGTTTATTATTTTCAGTTCAAATATGTCTCCTACTCCTCTTATTAGCATTCTTACTGACAATAAATTAAATGGGGATAAATTTCAAGAATGGAAATGGAACTTGTTGAATTCTCATTTGTGAAAAACACAAATTCGTTCTTGACGAAACGTGCCCTTCTGAAGCTCAACCAAAAGTGAGAAATTGCTTGAGAGATTCTAACTTGATTGCTTGATGTTATATGTTATCGAGCATGAGTAATGTGTTGCAAAAGTAACATGAGAATTTTCATATTGCTAAAAAGGTCATGACAGATTTGGAGGATTTTCTCAGAGGCCAAGTCGTATTGGCTCAACAATCCGTTATTACAAATTTGATGAATTCTCATTAAAAAATCGGTACTCTGGTGAAAGAACATATGCTTAAGCTTATGAGACTCTTTATGAAAGTGGAGGATAATGGGGCTGAACTAGATGTGAACACACAAATTGACATAGTTTCAAATCCCTAATCAAGGAGTTTGCTAGTTTTAGGGTCGCTTACAACTTGGGGAACGAGGCAGTTACCTTAACTCAGCTCATGAAGGAATTACAATCCTATGAGTTGATGTTGAATAGTGGTAAGTCGATTCAGAAGAAACTTGAGGCAAACTTAGTTGTGGGCCCCTCGTCCTTTATGGGGAAACAGAAAGCTATGGGAAAGAAGAAACCGACTAAGTCTTCGGTTCCACCTTGTGTGGGTAGGAAGCAAGATAAGAAGCCAAAAGATCCTAAAAAGATTAAAATTTTCTTCTACAACAAGAAAGAGCATTTCAAATCACACTGCAACGAGTATTTAGATTACCTACCTGAAAAGGATAAAGGTACAGAACTCTTTGTGGTTGAAGCTTGCTTAGTGGAAGAATAAATTGACAATCAGGTTATCAATTTTGAAGTCACTAACCACGTGTGTGTTTCTTTATAGGGGTTCAGTGAAACAAAAAGTCTACGTGACAGAACCTCTCATTGCGAACCAAAGATGGGAGCTATGTTTCAGCCAAAGTAGTGGGAGAAGTTTTTTTACACTTTGATAATTTTAAGAAGATTCTTTTCAAAAATGTGTTTTACGTGCCTCATTTTAAAAGGAATGTAATTTCTATAGCATGTTTATTTTATGACGATTATACTGTGACATTCAATAAAGGGATTGATATTAATAGAAATCGCTCTTTAATCTGTAATGGATGGGTGGAAAATAAAATCTACTTTATCAAACCAAATAACTACTCAATGCTTCAAATTGAAATAGTGAATAAAAAGCTTAAAACTTCTCACTCTAATAAGGGGTACCTATGGCATTTAAGACTTAGTCATATTAACCAAGAATGAATTACTAGACACATGAAATATGGTCCCTTAAGTATGCTTAAGAAAGTTAGTCTTCCACAATGTGAATCTTGCTTGGAAGGTAAAATGACTAAGAGGACTTTTAATGTGAAAGGTAGAAGGGCCAACCAACCTTTAGAACTTGTGCACACTAATGTATGTGGTCCCAAAAGCATCAGTGCCCGAGGAAGTTACGATTATTATGTGACTTTTATCGATGACTATTCTCGATATGGATATGTTTATCTAATTCACCACAAAAGGAAAACCTTTGATAAATTTTGAGAGTTTCATGTGGAAGTGGAAAAGTAATTAGGTTTATCCATACAGAATCTTCGGTCTGACTGAGGTGGCAAATATTTGTCCAATGAGTTCTTAGGATACCTCATAAAGATTGGGATTTTATCCCAAATACTGTCAGACAATCCACAGTAGAATGCCGTAGCTAAGAGAATGAATAGAACCTTTCTTGACATGGTTCATTCAATGCTAAGCTATTCACTACTTCCTACTTTCTTCTGGGGATATACGATACAAATAGCTTGCTATATTTAAATGATGTTCCAATCAAGTCTACTTGTAAGACACCTTATGAACTATGGCATAGAAATAAACCCGCTCTAAATCACTTTAGAATATGGAGTTGTCCAATAGCTGTTCTGGATAAGGACGCAAAAAAGTTAGATGCACGGACAAAATTGTGATGTTTGTAGGATATCCAAAAGAAACAAATGGAGGATTATTCTACAATCTAGAAGATAATACAATTAAAGTTTCTACTAATGCTACTTTCCTCGAGTAAATCTACATGGATAACTTTAAGCCTCAAAGTAAAATGGTACTTAAGGAACTTTTGGGAGTGGTAGAACAATCACCAAGTTCAATTCTCGAGAAAGTTGTAGAAAAGCCTGCAAACGATCAACAACATAAAGAAATCCATCGTAGTGGGAGAGTTTATAAGAAATCAGACTTCTTCATCTATGATGGTAGTATTTATAATATAGAAGTCAATCATGAAGATGATGATCCACTCACTTATGAGGAGGCTATGCAGGCCATTGATTCCCAGCTCTGGAAATAGGCTATAGATGCCGAGATGGATTCTATGTAATCCAATACGATGTAGGAACTTGTAGACTTACCGATTAGGATTAAACCTATAGGGTGTAAGTGGATCTACAAGAACAGAAATGCGAAAGAGAAAGTGGAAACACACAAAGCTAGACTTGTAGAGAAAGGCTACACATAAAAAGAATGCATCGACTACGATGAGACCTTTTCTCCAATAGCCATGCTCAAGTCTATCCGCATACTCTTATCTAGTGCATATGCTCTCGATCACGAGATCTAGCAAATGGATGTCAGGACAACATTTTTGAATGGCTATCTTGATGAGACCATTTACATGGCTCAACTCACTGGCTATGTTGTCAAAGGAAATGATCAAAAAGTTTGCAAACTACTAAGATCCATTTATGGACTTAAGCAGGCATACCTCTCATGGAATAAAAGATTTGATCAAACGATCAAGACTTTTGGATTTGAGCAAAACGTTGATGAACCTTGTGTTTATAAGCGTATAAAGGACAAAAATATGGTATTCCTCGTTTTGTATGTCGATGATATTCTACTTATCAAAAATGTTGTAGGAGAATTGTCATCAGTTAAACTATTGTTAGCTCAACAGTTTAGCATGAAGGACTTGGGTCAAGCTAGTTATATTCTTGGAATTTGGTTCCTTAGGGATCAAAAGAATAAAATGATAGTTTTATCTCAAGCTTCATACATCGATAAGGTATTGGAACGTTTTGCAATGACCGATACAAAACTAGGCATTTAGCCAACTGCATTAGATTTTCATCTTTCTTTAGATGATTGTCTTAAGACAACAAAAGAAGGAGAGTATATGAGTAAGGTTCCATATGCTTCAGCAGTTGGAAGCTTTATGTATGTGATGCTTTACGCACGTCCAGATATTTTTTTCGTAGTAGGAATGGTTAGTCAATATCAGGTGAATCCAGGAATCAAGCATTGGCAAGCTATACAACATATATTAACGTATCTTAAAAGAACCAGGGATTATATGTTTGTGTAACTGGGGAGGACCTTACTCCTATTGGATACACAGACTCGAACTTCCAAACTGGTAAAGATTCAAGGAAATCGATGTTGGGAAATGGATTCATTCTAGGCTGTGGAGCCATAGTATGGAGAAGGGTAAAACAAACTTGCACTACTAACTCTACTATGGAGGCTAAGTATGCGGTTGCTTTTGAGGCAACGAAAGAAACAATATGGCTTCAAAAGTTTTTAACCGAACTTGAAGTTATTCCTGGTATAGAAAAATCTACAACACTGTATTGTGATAACAGTACTGCATTAGCTAATACCAAGGAAATGAGAAGTCACAAGAGGATGAAACACATTGGTTGAAAGTATCACTTGATACGAGAGGCAGTAGCCGAAGGAATTGTAGATGTGATGAAAGTAGATTCTGAAGATAACCTTGTAGATCCATTAACTAAGACTCTTGTAACTAAGATTTTTTAACAAACACATCGAGGATATGGTAATGCAAAACATGACACATTGACTTAACTAGGGCAAGTGGAAGATTGTTGGGAAATGTGCCCATATTGTAGTAAACATGTAACTATTTTTTTGTTTATTTGAACGATGAATAAATAAATAAAGTTAATTTCACATTTCACTATTATGTCTTTTATATTTTGCATGCATAGTGAAATTGTGACAAGCAAATATTAGCTAAATGATTGTCTAAAGTTCAAACCAAGTGGCATTGTAAAAAATGTTTACATTGCAAGAAAGATGACTTACTTCAGTAGATAATCTAAATGAGTCCGTAATCCCGTAAAAGAATCAAAGTGAGCATTTGGTTCAAATACTGAGAAGGATTATTATGTCGTCTACAACTTCAATTGGGGAGATGGCTAGTCTTGGCTATCGGAGTAGTTGACTTCACAAGTAGAGACATAGATGTATTCATTGGTAGAATGATACATTGAACTAGACCCAAGATGAACTAATTCTGAATCTGTTTATGAATTAATTCACCTGTGACATTCATGGTTTGATTTCCCTAAATCGTGAGTTAGTCACTGAGTGGAGGCTTATGTTCTAAATATGATCGAGCCCATAGCCAGTATGTTAGGTACATGATTGGTGTATGGCATGCTTTACTAGCAGCAGTGGAATTCATAGCTCAATTAAAGAGTTAATGATATCCTCTCATTGGCATTGTGTAGATTGATAAATATGGAGCGTGGCCACGGGTTTCTTTGTCTCGAACGAGTAATTTATCACAGTCATTTGTTGACAGTGATCATATTAATCATTAAGAAGACACAATGCTAACAATGAGATAAAATAAGATTGTATTGAGCGAACGAATTTAACTCAAAGAAACCAATGATATGATATGAGGGTAACACAAACATGACAAGGTCATTGGACAAAGTAGTTGGATGAATTGCTTCATAAATAGTATACAATAAGGAGTTTTCAATTATGGAACTTCTTTTGTACTGACTCCATGATTAAGTAATTGCGAATTATCGAAACGATACTTATGGACATAATTGCAATCAATAGAGCCTAATTGTATATGTCTGATTAGTCCCTCCACTAGCTTAACAAAAGCTCGATCGGAATGCATTTGAATCATAATAAAAATTTTATGACTTTGGGAATAATTTAATTGAATCAATTTAGTCGATGTGGAATTAAATTAGGTGGTCGTGAGAATTGTTCAACTAGAAAATTTGATTAAAGAATTTACTTGAAAAATTAATTTGAAAAATCTAAGTGATTTTTGAAAAAATTAATTTTGATCAAGTAAAATTAAATTAATCAAATCAATTAAAATTAATATGATATTTTTGGAAATTAATTTTCAAGTCAGCCAATTGACCCAATGGGTAATTGAACTTGAAAATTGGAGCTGAGATTGTAAATTGGGCCCGTGTGCCCAAAATTGAGACCAAGACCCAAAAACTGGTCGAACTAGGTCTGGTATGTGAAACCGGGTCGATGATCCAACTGGTTGGCTATACTAGACTAGTCGAGTCGTCATTGACCCAGACCGGCTATGTCGTAGTTGACCTGGATTGAACCTGCTTGAGGTGTCGTAAGGGTGTCGCACTTGCATCATCGGACATAGCGGTGCCAGTGGCTACGACGATGGCATCCTAGTGGTCGGCAGTGGTTGGTCATCAGTGGTTGAGCAATGAGAAGTTATATTCATACTGGAATTTTACTAGATAATTTTTATTTCAAATTAAATATTCCAAATATAATATTATTTTAATAGTTTAATATTAAAGTAAATTTAATACTTATCTTATAGTATTTTATTAATTTAATATTAAAGTGGTTATCTTAATATTTAATTTAATTTAATTAAATAGTTATCTTGTAGATAAACATTTTATTATTTTAATAAGATTTAATATTAAATTTAATCTAATATTTATCTAGATAAATATTAGATTAAATTTAATATTAAAGTGATTAAATTTAATCATAGTTGAACTCTCTAAACTCTCCCTATATAAAAAGAGTCTTGGGTCATTATTTACACACACTTGAATTCAAGAGAAAGTTGTAGAGAGAAAATTCTCTGAAGATATTAAAACTCTAGTTTTTCCCTAAATTTATTTTCCACTTCGTTTTCCAAACCCGTTTTTTCCAATACGTCCCCCTAACACACTCTTACCTTGATCCAGAGAAGTACCAGCAGAACCAATAACAAGAGTTAATGAGAGGTGACCCAAATATTGCTCAAAAAGGCTTTGTAACTCTGTTTTAATTTCCCCACGAATATTCTCGCAAAATTATTTCAAATAACCATTGAACTTCCCCTCCCACTACGAGAGCTTATCCAACCAGATCCTACTGAAGTTGGTTGACATACTTCTAAATCCTAGTGGTGACCCCATCACCCACCATGAAAATTAACTAAAGCTTTGATACCTTTGTTGCGAAAATTCTAGTAAGTAAAGAGAGAGACAAGAGTGAAACAAAAGAGAAATTCTAAGGAAGACGAAATTTGTTTTTTTATTAAAAATTTAATGAAAATCATGTGTGCTTACACTATTTCTTTTTTTGAAAGAAGCTTACACTGTTTCTTAATTAGCTAAAAAAGGGACTAACTAACGACCATTTGGTTATGATAGCTGTACATTAACAGCCTGTTAAAACTCCTCGTTTTAGCTTACTATAAAAATCACTGTATTACTTAATGAAGTGCACCACTTCACTTACTACTAAAACTAACCGTTTATAAGCAATGTTTTCCCTCTCCACGGATCAACGGTTACAACTACAATTTAACACCCTAAACTATCCTATCTTTAACAGTTGCTCCCATTTACTCCTGTAACAGGGTGTCTGTTAGTTCATAAGAGTGAAGCTTCATTTTCAATAGATCCTGATTTTAAGATGAATAGAAACTAAAATTGGGATGAAATGGGACTCAACCTTTTTTGTCTTGGATCTTGGCTTTGACATTGATAATGGTGTGATATGGAATAGAATCCTACTTCAACACAATGGTCTACCTTTTAATTTACTATTAATTTCATTAATTAAATGTTTTATTAATGCTTGTTTAATTGAGGCAAAAACTTTACGTTTTGTTTAGTGAAACAGTGCGTGTAAGGAATAGTTAAAATGCATCGTTTCAGTCCTAGCTTAATAAGTAAAACGGTGCGCAGCTGATAACTGTTTTGACAGCTATTTTTTGGTTGTTATCTTGTACCCATTGTTTGTCTCTATTTGAGTAGCAAGGAGGCTCAGAAAAATGTTATGAATCAACAGACTAGAATTCTTAATTCTCTATCTTCTTCCTCCTTCTCCCTTATTTTTCTATCTTCTATGTGTTACTTACCAAAGGTATCAAAGATAGACGATATTCATGGCCACCGAGGAAGTCACCACACGCCTTTAAAAAGAGATGAGTCAAATGGAACTTGAAGTGACACAAATGAACACTAAACTGGAAACCAGATGCAAAGAGATGAATACAAAATTAAAGGAAGAAATACGTTTTATGCAAACTGAACTAAAAAGTGAGCTTCGTTTAAAGTTGCAAGCTATTTTGGAACAATATCTAGGGCAGTCTTCCCCAGTAGCAACTTTAAGGGTCCAACAGGACAAGGGCAAGGGTATCTTAGGTGGGCAACCATCTGGCTTAACTAGGGAACCACTTCTAGTCTCTCCAGTAACAAATGTAGGGCACTATGGTCTTCCATCTCGAACCAACTTAGTAGAGTCAGTGGGGAAGGATTACAAAATGGAATGTCCAATGTTTGATGGGGAGATTTTAAATGGTGGTGGTCCAAGTTAGAATAATTTTTCGAATCAAAAGCAGTCCCTGATCACTCTAAGGTTAAAGCAGTTATGATGCATTTGGAAGGGAAAGCATTAGACTGGCACCATTTTTTCTTACAAAGGCAGGGTGGGTTACAACATATTAACTGGGATGTTTATGCAACGTGTCTGCAGGACAAATTTGGAACAGGTACCTTCTTAGACCCTATGATCGAACTAGTTACTTACAAACAACAAGGCACAATAGAGCATTACCATGACACATTTGTGAGTCTATTAAACTAGTTACGCCTACCTGAAAGCTACGCTCTTAGCATTTTTATTAGCAACTTAAAAGCGGACATTAGTCGATACTTGCGATTATTTAAGCCTCAAATGCTGATGACAGCTTATCAGATTGCCAGACAAGTTGAGGAAATTATAGCTATCCCTCATAGAAAAACTCACTTATTAGGATGTACCACTTATTCAAAACCCTTACTACCTACCATTAAAGAATACCACCATGTGCAAACCTCTGTAGACACGAGAAAGGTTCAACCAACTAATACACAGTATAGGGCCCTATTAAGTCCCTCTCACATGGTGAACTAGAGGAACACCGAAAGGAAGGCCTTTTGTTTCTGGTGTGCCTCTAAATATACCCCTGGTCACAAGTTCCTTAAATCACAATTATGTCAATTAGTGGTGGAAGCTTTTATACAATCAGAAGAAGATCCTAAAGCATAAACTGCATAAGTTTTTCAGGACTGTCCTGAACAGTTGGAGGGAGTAGAACTCGAAAATGAATTCACCACACCAGTTCTATCCATACATGCTCTCAAAGTGTCCCGGGGACATAACACAATGAGGTTGGCAGCAACAATTAACCACTAGGAAATAATTATACTAGTTTACTATATCTGCCAGTAGAACAAGGGGAGCAACTTCAGGTCATGATTGCCAATAAGGCAGTTTAACCACCTAATGAGTGACTAAATTAGTTAAATAGAAAGCAAGGGATGTCGTCTTCAAACCTAATTTTGTGGTTTTATCATTGAAAGGTTGTGATTTAGTATTAACCATTCAAAGGTTGTTGTCCTTAGGCTCAATTATCTGGAATTTCACCACTCTCACTGTCGAAACCATTTTTATTTAAACGGGGTTGACTTTTATTTAAAAACGAAAATAGAGTCGCCACCAATCTATTTTTATGAGGTGTGATTGGGTCACCTGGAAAAGTAGTTATTTTTAATAAACGATTTGATTTTATTAAAAAAATGATTTTGGTCCACGAAATTTAGAAAAATGGGTTCGGGAGTCGGTTACGTACGAGGAAGGATTAACACCCTCGTAACGCCCAAAATTGGTACCTAGTTAATTAATTAATGTCTTAATGTCGAATGTTGAAGATTTGAAGAGATCAAAAAAATTCCCCTTTTAAAATCCTTATTGAAATTTATTATTTTGAAAGCTAAATAAAATTTGGTCATCTTACTTTAATAAAGAAATCGAAACCCCGTAAGTTAGGGTACGATTCTTTGAAGTTCTGATGACAACACACAAAGTTGTTTTTATTAAAATTCTCATCTTAAGATAACAAAACGTCGTATCCAGTGAGTTAGGATATAACATTTTGAATTCTCGAGAATAAGCTTTTATTTGAAATTTGTATGATTTTATTGAAAAAGTGAAACTCGGCTATTTTGAATTTAACGAGAAAATTGAAGCCCAGTAAGTTAGGGCATAATCTTCTCGAAAATCTTAAATATCGAGTCTTGTTTTATAAACTTTTGAATAAAATGTAATGTGATTAAATGATAACATACGACGCAAAAGGATAATTTGTAAATGAATCATACACTAATGAATAACAAATAATTAATAAACAAATATAAACATGCATGGCAACAATAATTTTAATCATACATTATATAAATATCAATATCAATATTTTAAAATTAAATGAATTAATAATCAATTTTAAAAGATATACTAAAGAAATCAATGGCAAAAGGAGAAATTCTACGTTCAAAATTTTAAAATAAACAATATATATGAGTTAAAACAAATAATATATATGAATGTACAATTTAATACAAATAATATCTACAATTTGAAATGAATTGGATAATTTACAATAACTAATATATAATAAATTTGAAATAATAATATATATAAAATTTAAAAAATTTGATGATAATTCTAAAATAATCATACTTGATAAATCCAAAATAATAGTATATAATAAATTTAAAAATATTAATGATAAATTTGAAATAGATATACATGATAAATTTAAAATAATGTTAACAATAAATTTAAAATAATAATATTGATAAATTACAAATAATAAAACATGATAAATCTAAAATAATAATATACAATACACTTAGATAATTTGAATGATTAATTTAATAATAATAAGTATAAACATTCAAATAATATCAGATTCAAAATTTTGAAAAAACATAATAATCAATACTTAAATAAATAAACACAAGCAAATTAAATCAAACTATTGAGGATTAAATTCAATTTAAAACAGAATTAAAAGGAAAAAAATGAGAATAAAACCAAACTGAGGGCCAAAATATGGAAAAAAACGATAGTATAAAAAATAAATTGCAATTGATAATATATGGAAAGAAATTTTAAAGCAAATAATCAAACAATTTAAAATGGATGATTTATAACACGAGTTTTTAAAAAATAAACAACATGTGTGACATAATATTAAAAACAAATAAAGTATATAATTAATAAAAAAAATAAAAGAATGATAAGAATGGTTAAATGAATGAACAATATGTAAATAAGAAAGTTGATGGATAAATAAACAAATAAATGTAAAAGAATAATTAATGATTAAACAATTAAATAGATAAATAAAAAAAGTTAAAAAAACGCTTAAGTCAGCCTTACTCCCACAATATGAAGATTCAACGAAATTTCTCCACCAAAATCCAATTCAAATGAAAGCAACTTAAAAAGAAATGAAGATGAACAAAAAACAAAATAAGAACAAGCCACAGAAAAGAAGAACGCAAGAGAAGGAGAAATTTGAGTGAATGCTCTTAAGAATTATTATTGCTCCAAACCCCAGTGTTTTACAATGAAGGGAGAGGCTTCTATTTATAGCTGAGCCTCCCCAAATCCAACGGTGTAGATCAATTACATCAACGGCTAAGATTTAAAGGGTATCTACAATTTAAATCTCTAAGATTACAAAATCTTATCTTCTAAGATTGCATATCTTATCTAAGATTGCATATCCTATCTAAGATTGCATATCCTTTTTCAAGTAATGGGTCATTCCAATCGGGCCAAATGATACAATTTTGGACTGAACTTGGACTTTATTATTTTGGGTTTTTTTTGTGAGCCTGGGCTAAATTGGCTTATTACAGCTGCCCCTCTTTGCTCATTGTCGTATAATGAAAATGAAGCAAAGACTAAAGAAGGCCAATTTTTTCCGGTCGTGTCTGCCCGGTCGTGTTGGACATTGGTGCGCTTCTTCTTCAAGTAGCCTTTTCTTGACCCATGGCTCACCCCACTGCAACTTTAGGGAGATGGGACTTGGCTTTAGTCAATTTTAATATCAATGAGATGAGATTCGTTGCCTTCAACTTTAATCTGCTCTGCTACAACGCCAGGGAAATAAGATTCGCTGCCTTCAGCTTTAATCTGTTTCATTGCAACGCCAAGGAGATAGGATTTGCTGTATTCAGCTTTAATCCACTCCACTTCAGCTTTAACCCATTCCACTGCAACACTAGGGAAACAAGATTCGCTACCTTTATCTTTAATTTGTTCCACTATAATGCCAAAGAGATAGGATTCGCTGCCCACAGCTTTAATCTGCTCCACCTCAGCTATTCCAAGTCTTAACACTAGGGAGATAAGATTCGCTACCCTCTGCTTTAATCTACTCCGCTGCAACGCTAGGGAAACAAGATTCACTACCTTTAGCTTTAATCTGTTCCACTATAATGCCAAAGAGATAAGATTCACTGCTATCTACTATGACGCCAGGGAAATAAAATTTGCTGCCCTCAGCTTCAATTTATTCCACTGCAATGCCAAGGAAATGAGATTCACAACCCTCAGCTTTAATCTACTACGACGTCATGGAAATGAGATTCGCTGCCCTCAGCTTTAATCTACTACGACGCCATGGAAATGAGACTCGCTGCCCTCAGCTTTAATCTACTACGACGCCATGGAAATGAGATTCGCTACCCACAGCTTCAATTTATTCCACTGCAATGCCAAGGAAATGATATTGGTGTCTTTCAATCTGCTTCACTGTCAGCACAGGAAGGCAAAATCTGCTATCTTTAATCTACTTCACTTCCAATACAGGAATATAAGATATGTTATTTTCAACCTACTCCACTACTGCTTAGGGAGATAAGGCTGATGGCTTAACTTTGCTTCCCTACTACCTTGGAAAGATAAGACTTACCGTCTTCGATATGCTCCGCTACTGCTTAGGGAGGCAAGATCTGCTATATTTGTTGATTTGTTCTCTAGGGAATATGACCTGTATAATCCATTTTATGAACCTAATTATGTCTAATGATTAGGATGCCATGATCAAAATGAATTAAATGCTCCTAACTAGACATGTATGGGTGATGTTTGCATGAATGCAAAATGTCATCTTTTTTTTAGAATGATCCTTCTTTATCGCTTATGTTATCATTGCTCGAAGTTTATTAAGGTCTTATCACCAATGTGCTATGACACCTTCTTGCTCGGCCAGCATCCAAAACAAAACTTAATCAGATTGCCCCACTATAAGCTTCAAAGCTCAATCCACTAGGACACAAAATTTGTACCATCTTCTTCCCACTGTAACCCAAGGGTAGAAAAATCTGGTTTTTCCTCAATCTTATCCTATCACGATTCAAGGATATGGAATGTGAAAATATTTGGTCCTTTACACCATGCCTATACACAAATGAATGATTTTCTTTTCCCAGAAAACCCCTTTTTATTGCTTGGTGATTGAAGCTTTATCACCAACATGACATCTTATCATTTTGTTCAACCAATACTTTTGACAACAAAATCTGAAGGGATATCTGAAGGGATAGTCTCAATTTAGACTTTTCCTTCTTAGATATTTCAACATTTAAGCTTAGTGTATTCTAAACAATAGTCCTGTTTCAGATTACTGTATTATTCAGAAACTTCCAGAGTAATCTGCAAAACTTCCCTTGTGAAATTTTTATTAGTCCATTAATCATTATTCTAATGCAACATGCTTGCAAAAGATTATAACACTGGATAAGAATAAAATTGATCTGGAGCATAGCTCAAAATGAATGAATTATCGAGAAAGGAAAAAAATAAAAAAAACTAATCGAGAACAAGTATCTTGAAAAGAATAAAGTATTCCAAGAATAGGAAAGAATAAAGTATTCCAGTGACAACAAGTTCAATATAAATAGAATTAAGACTAGGTGCCCCAGATATCACCGCTTGAACTTCTCTGTACAGACTTTCTGAAGATGTGTTTAGGAGATCTACAGTACTCTGTCGATGCCCTAAACATCACATACCCCTTTCCTGTTAATTCAGGCATAGCAAGATCACCACATGCCCCAATCAAAATTTTGAGCTACTCTGATCACCTCATGTCCCATCTTGATCAAAATTTGAGCCGCCCTTTTCGGGTTTTCAACTCAAATCCCCTTTGGTCTCAAGGCGCCCTTTGCGGGTTTTCACCTTGATCCCCTCTCCTTTTAGGTAAAGTACCTCTTGACTGCATCTGAGTTTACAGGGTTTGGCAAGTTTTTGCCATCCATCTCATTCAAGATTAAAGCTCCTCCGGAAAAGACCTTATTTACCACATATGGGCCTTCCCAATTTGGCATCCATTTCCCTCTAAAATCCTTTTGTATAGGAAGGATCTTTTTCAATACTAGGTCCCCCTCGTGGAATTCTCTTGGACAAACCTTTTTGTTGTAGGCCCGCATCATTCGCCTTTGATACATCTGACCGTGTTGAATAGCTTTTAGCCTTTTTCCTTCTATTAAGTTCAACTGATCACATCATGATTGGATCCATTCTACTTCATCCAACTCTTAGCTCAACCAATACCCGAAGAAAAGGGATTTCTACTTCAATGGGTAAAATTACCTCCATCCCACAAACCAAAGAAAAAGATGCTGCCACGGTGGAAGTCTTGATAGATGTTTGACAAGTACGGAGGGCAAATGGTAATTTTTCATACCAGCCCTTGTAAGTCTCAGTCATTTTTTCGAAATCTTCTCATTATCTATTCTTGGGCGATACAGTGATGAATCGCGATGTCTGAGTTTGAATTGATTACAAACCTCAGCTATCGTGCTAATGCATTTACCGATACCATATTCTTTAGAATTCTATAACAGCATATGATGACATTGGCGTATGAAGCAGCCTCTACCCGTTCGATGAAGTAAAAAATGAAGCAATTCCCATTAGAAGTCTTCGCTGATGATGACGTCCAGGCCCCCATTTTGCTCAAAATTTGAGTCGCCCTTTTCGAGTTTTCAACTCAAATCCACCTTTGGTCACAAAGCGCCCTTTGCGGGTTTTCGCCTTGGCCTCTCATTTTCCTTTTCTTTTTTTTTCATTTTCTTTTCTTTTTCCATCATTTTCATTTTCATTTTCATATTTTTGATTTTTTTGATTTTTTAATTTTTTTTAAACTCATAGGATTAGGCAAGTCCTTGTTATCCCTTTCGATCAGAATCAATGCTTTTCCAAATAAAATCCTTTATACAAAATCCTTCACATCCACTTTCATTTGTATGTGAATGATCTTATTTGGTATTAGGCTTCTTTCATAGAGCTTTTCTGGGTGAGATTTACTTTTGGACTTTTGACTATGAAGAAAAACTTTGGATCTTCCTCTTCAATTAGGGTAAAATCCAGCAAAGAATACGGAGAGATGGCAACCTGACTTCAATGGGCAAAGCTATGATAAGTCAAAGAGAAAAGCATTGTCCCGGCAAAGAATTTTCACTGCATCGTTCATGATGTTAATCTTGAACATACTACAAATTTCTGATATCGTGCTATTGATCAGATTACAATATCAGTGTTTAACCCGACATATCCTATAATAACCCTGCGAAGACATACTTGAACTCTTGAAGTAACTTAACAATGTCTTGCTTTGCTTCTTCGGTTATGCACGTTTCCTTAAGGTCACAATCTTCATTGTCTCCTGAAGAGGTAAAATTTCCTTCCTGCTCTACCATCCTCAACAAGTCCGGAGATAGGCTACAATCTATGTCATTTTCAAAGTCATGAGATCCCACTAAACACATGCCTCGCTCAAAAGGAAATTCTGAGTCTGTAGTAGCGTCACTCATGTCATTGATATCTGGGGACCTATAGTAAGTATCAAAGAATATACAAAAGGATGTATGAATTTATGAATAATTATTTGTACAATATGATTATGAATGAATAAAAGAATGATGTGGAGGAAAATCCAAGAGAATGAAATAATAATTATTCGAAAAGAATGAATGAATATTGGCTCAAAAATAAATGCAAAGATGTATTTTATTAGAACAACTACGTTCAGACATGAGCTTGTTTCATAAAGGAATTCTTATTGCCTCTAGGCTAAAAGCAACAAGTGTGTTCTGAACATTACTTTAAGTAAGCCATAGATGCTACAGAGATTTCTTCTACAATTCGATTATTTAGATGCTCCCAAGTTTATAAGGGTGGATATTTAACAAGGTCCTTTTTCAAGTGTGTCTTCATATATGGCATTGATATGAACGCTTTTCAACTCTTCTTCATATATCGTATTCATCCCATTATCAATGTAATTGGGTAGCAAATTTTCTACACTGATGGCCTCATCAAATTTGACAATGCCTATATTGATGAGTCTTTCAACTATCTTTTTTATTGGGATTGAATTTTCTATCAAGTGCCCTGCAATTCCTGCATGGTATTCACACTGGGCATTTGCGTCGTATCCCTTAGGGTACGGAGGCTACAAGGGCTTTAAATAGTAAGGGGAAACGACGTGTGCATCGAAAAACCTTTGATATAGCTCCTTATACGACATTGGTATAGGCGTGAACTGAAACCTTCCTATGTTTGTCCTCATGCAAGTTTCTTGCTTTAAAGGGCCCTAATGGCTGGTGGTTTTTGTCCTTGGCTGCCCCATAGTGATTGGTTTTGAGTAGCCCCTATTGTACCTACTTGCATTATCCACCTTATTCGCCTTCTTCCTTGGGGCTTTTACAGTATCTGGGTACTCTATTCGTGCCTGTTTTGTTTTTGCTGGATTATCAAGGGCAACAGGATTGGTTAGATTGCCTTTTAGATTAGAACCTGGGCCTGTCGAGTAATTTGTCGGCGTCGATGTACCAGTCTGATATTGTTGGGGTCTAATAGCAAAGAGTGCCTCTTGTGGACGTGCATCTGGTTGAACCTGGAAACTTATCGGGGTAAAACCTAGGGAATAGGCAAGATCCTTATTATCAACTCCAAAGTGGCCCACTGAGTCTTTCCCTTTTTCTAACTCTCTAGCCAATAACTGGGTTAACTGGTTTATCATATTTCTTTGAAACTCTATCATCTGGTCTTTCATATCCTGTTGAAATTTGGTCAATTGCTCTAGCATCTGTATTTGCATCTGCTCTAATCTCTCCAACCTTTGGTCCATTCCCTTAGCCTTTGCTTGGGTATTGTAAGGGTGTTGGCTTTCCAGATTAACTGAAATAACTTTAATCAATTAGACTCTTTTAATGGATTTTAATGCATATGAAGTAATTTAGTGCAAATGAATGAAATTAATGCAAAAAAAAACGTTGATTCTGGTTCAATTCTTTACTAAAACAACTTTACTAGAAAACAGATCTCTTTACATAAAGCGGATACATATACGATTTTGCCCTCGATCATCCGGATATTAAGATGCATCTCGCGAATTTTCCAATAGACATCTACTAGCTCCTTTTGCTTGATCCAGGTCGCAACTCCTTGCTCACTCATGCTCCTGATCTTCTTTAAAAAGGTTGGGATGTTTGACAACTCTTGAAGAATCTTTGCTAACTTGAATCTT
The DNA here is from genome assembly GCF_007990345.1 of Gossypium hirsutum. Taxonomy (NCBI): domain Eukaryota; kingdom Viridiplantae; phylum Streptophyta; class Magnoliopsida; order Malvales; family Malvaceae; genus Gossypium; species Gossypium hirsutum. Next base: position 34,963,623 of record NC_053440.1, read on the forward strand.
CAAGCAACACAGTAAGGTTGTATACTCCTCTTGTTACACTTCTCGCATCACGTTTTCTTGGATATATTCGGACAACCATATTGACTTCCACTTTATCAAGAAATCTATTTTCCATGACAAGCTCTCTATTTAGCAACTAAACATGAATCAACACCTCTTTTCTATGATGAAATGCCATGCAGTCAAAATGTCATGCAGCCAAAACAAAACATAAGTTAATATCAGGTATAAACGTAGAATCCAATACAATCAAGAAATAATAAAACACCTATTCGGGTATCTACTAGGGTTCAGTGTAGTTCTACCTTGGGTGAGTTTCTAAGGTTCACTATATGAGGTTTGGCTTCTAGAGAAAAAGTACCCGAACCAGTAGATTCCTCGATCCTCACCCATTATAGGCTCATATGGACCGAGTTCAGTTCAGGGGAATACATTTCCCTATGGCTGCACGGAGATGAAAATCTCACGAAGACATAGGTACGGATGTATCCCGAAAGTGGTCCACTATCCTGCACGGAGGTAAAACCTCACGAAGGACTAGTTTCTTGCTTCCACTTAGAGGGATAAAATTGAACAACTTATGTAATGCAAAATGAAAATACAGATTAATAGATTTGGACCAACCAAACAAACACACTATGATTAAAACCATAAAAATAATGGATAGAATGCAAAAAGGGAAATTTAAAAGAAATTTTGATTTTCCGACAAAAGGACAACACTTAATCAATTTGTGGCTTGACTCTCGAGATGTCCCTAGTGGAGTCGCCAAGCTGTCGAAACCATTTTTATTTAAACGAGGTTGACTTTTATTTAAAAACGAAAATAGAGTCGCCACCAATCTATTTTTATGAAGTGTGATTGGGTCACCTAGAAAAGAAGTTATTTTTAATAAACGATTTGATTTTATTAAAAATAACGATTTTGGTCCACGAAATTTAGAAAAATGGGTTCGGGAGTCGGTTACGTACGAGGAAGGATAAGCACCCTCGTAATGCCCAAAATTGGTACCTAGTTGATTAATTAATGTCTTAATGTCGAATGTTGAAAATTTGAAGAGATCAAAACAATTCCCCTTTTAAAATCCTTATTGAACTTTATTATTTTGAAAGCTAAATAACATTTGGCCATCTTACTTTAATGAAGAAATCGAAACCCCGTAAGTTAGGGTACGATTCTTTGAAGTTCCGATGACAACACACAAAGTTGTTTTTATTAAAATTCTCATCTTGAGATAACAAAACGTCGTATCCAGTGAGTTAGGATATAACATTTTGAATTCTCGAGAATAAGCTTTTATTTGAAATTTGTATGATTTTATTGAAAAAGGGATACTCGACTATTTTGAATTTAACGAGAAAATTGAAGCCCAGTAAGTTAGGGCATAATCTTCTCGAAAATCTTAAATATCGAGTCTTGCGTTATAAACTTTTGAATAAAATGTAATGTGATTAAATGATAACATACGACGCAAAAGGATAATTTGTAAATGAATCATACACTAATGAATAACAAATAATTAATAAACAAATATAAACATGCATGGCAACAATAATTTTAATTATACATTATATAAATATCAATATCAATATTTTAAAATTAAATGAATTAATAATCAATTTTAAAAGATATACTAAAGAAATCAATGGCAAAAGGAGAAATTCTACGTTCAAAATTTTAAAATAAACAATATATATGAGTTAAAACAAATAATTTATATGAATGTAAAATTTAATACAAATAATATCTACAATTTGAAATGAATTGCATAATTTACAATAACTAATATATAATAAATTTGAAATAATAATACATATAAAATTTAAAAAATTTGATGATAATTCTAAAATAATCATACTTGATAAATCCAAAATAATAGTATATAATAAATTTAAAAATATTAATTATAAATTTGAAATAGATATACATGATAAATTTAAAATAATGTTAAAAATAAATTTAAAATAATAATATTGATAAATTACAAAATATAAAACATGATAAATCTAAAATAATAATATACAATACACTTAGATAATTTGAATGATTAATTTAATAATAATAAGTATAAACATTCAAATAATATCAAATTCAAAATTTTGAAAAAACATAATAATCAATACTTAAATAAATAAAACACAAACAAATTAAATCAAACTAGTGAGGATTAAATTGAATTTAAAACAAAATTAAAAGGAAAAAATGAGAATAAAACCAAACTGAGGGCCAAAATATGGAAAAAAACGATAGTATAAAAAATAAATTGTAATTGATAATATATGGAAAGAAATTTTAAAGCAAATAATCAAACAATTTAAAATGGATGATTTATAACACAAGTTTTTAAAAAATAAACAACATGTGTGACATAATATTAAAAACAAATAAAGTATATAATTAATAGAAAAAAATAAAAGAATGATAAGAATGGTTAAATGAATGAACAATATGTAAATAAGAAAGTTGATGGATAAATAAACAAATAAAAGTAAAAGAATAATTAATGATTAAACAATTAAATAGATAAATAAAAAAGGTTAAAAAAACGCTTAAGTCAGCCTTACTCCCACAATATGAAGATTCAACGAAATTCCTCCACCAAAATCCAACTCAAATGAAAGCAACTTAAAAAGAAACGAAGATGAACGAAAAATAAAATAAGAACAAGCCACAGAAAATAAGAACGCAAGAGAAGGAGAAATTTGAGTGAATGCTCTTAAGAATTATTATTGCTCCAAACCCAAGTGTTTTACAATGAAGGGAGAGGCCTCTATTTATAGTTGAGCCTCCCCAAATCCAACGGTATAGATCAATTACATCAACGGCTAAGATTTAAAGGGTATCTACAATTTAAATCTCTAATATTACAAAATCTTATCTTCTAAGATTGCATATCTTATTAAGATTGCATATCCTATCTAAGATTGCATATCATTTTTCAAGTAATGGGTCATTCCGATCGGGCCAAATGATACAATTTTGGACTGAACTTGGACTTTATTATTTTGGGTTTATTATTTTTTTTGTGAGCCCGGGCTAAATTGGCCTATTACACTCACTATGATGTTTATATATCAAGAGAAGTCGTGTGCTTTTCAAGGAATTATTCCTAGGGCTTTACAACTAGTAACAGGCTCTCAAGTTTCTAAGAGTTTTACCATGAATGACAAGGGACCAAATCCCATGTTATTAGTTGAAAGGGATCAGACATCTATTAGAATGTCTTCACTTCAAATTCCCAATAATTTAACACAACTCCTAGTCGAATTCAAGGATGTTTTCCAGGTGCCTAAGAATCTTCCACCTCACAGCTACATGATCACCGAATTCCATTGTTGGATGAGTCTAAAGTAGTGAAAACTAGAACATATAGGTACTCCCTCTTCAAAAGGCAAAATTTGAAAGGCTTGTAGGGGACATGCTACAAATTGGAGTGATTCTAAATAGCAACAACCCTTTTGCTTCACTAGTGGTCATGGTAAAAAAGAAGGATGACAGTTGGAGACTTTGCATTGACTATAAACAGTTAAATCATGTCACTATCAAAGACCAATTTCCAATTCCTATAATTGAGGAGTTGTTAGATGGACTCGGGGCAGCAACTCATTTCTCAAAGTTGGACCTCAGGTCAGGTTACCACCAGATCTGAATGTGGGATCACGACATCCACAAAACATCCTTCAAAACCCATGAAGGTCACTATAAATTTGTGGTCATGCCATTCGGCCTAACAAACGCCCCCTCTAGTTTCCAATCACTAATGAACACAGTCTTTAAAAAGCTCCTTCGAAGGTCAGTACTCGTATTTTTTATGACATACTTGTGTATTCTATTGGTTGGCAGGAACATCTAGCACAGCTGAAAGAGGTTCTCCAAATCTTAAAGCATAACCAACTTTTTGCAAACCTGAGTAAAGTTGTTTTGGTACTTCACAAATAGAATATTTGGGACATATCATCCATCAAGGTATGGTCTGAAATTTGGAATAGAATTGTTAGCTTAGTACTGGTGGAAACGAAACTACAGCAAGTAATCTATGAGCTACAACAACAACCCCATGCTCACCTTAAATATATCTGGGATGGAACAATATTGCGAAGAAAGGGAAATATGGTCGTTGGCAGCAATACAGATCTCAGGAGGGATCTTTTCCAATATTTCCATGATAGTCCATTGGGGGGCCACTCTAGAATACCTGCCACATGACATTGCATCTCCAGTTTAGTTTACTGGAACGGTCTATTAAAAAGATCTTAAGAACTGGATGCAGGAGTGTTTAACTTGTCAAATATGCAAAGTAGACCTCGCAACCTCCTCTGGTCTCCTTCAGCCTCTACCAATCCCCGATCAGGCTTGGTCTGCCATTAGTATGGACTTTATTGAGGGATTACCCCCATCCAAGGGAAAGAACACAATAATGGTCGTGGTTAACCAACTCACTAAGTATGAACACTTCTTATCACTAGGTCACCTGTTCATTACAGTCGCTGTTGCCCAAGAATTTCTGTCACATTTACAAACTCCATGGAGCCCCCGAATCCATTGTGTCTGACTGAGACAAATTTTTCATTAGCACCTTCTGGCAGGAGCTATTCAAACATATGGGAACCAAATTGCATCTCTCCACTGTATACCACCCACAAACAGATGGTCAAACAGAGGTCTTGGATAGATGTTTAGAAGGTTATTTATGCTACATGACAGGTGAAAGACCTAGCGATTGGATCAGTTGGCTATCTTTAGCCGAATGGTGGTATAATACCACACATCACACATCCATACACTCTTCCCCTTATACAACACTTTATGGTCAAGACCCTCCTTTGCACCAACCTTATCTTGCTGGCTCTTCACTAATGGCTATTGTGGATCGTAGCATGCAAGCAAGAGAAACAGCTCGACAGCTACTCAGATTTCATTTTAAAGGATCTCAAGCAAGAATGAAACAATTGGCTGATAAAAAAAGATCAGATAGAGAATTTTAGGTGGGCGATTTGGTTTATCTTCGATTGCAACCTTATCAACAACACTCTATTTGATGAATAGCGAATCAGAAACTATCCCCCAAATACTTTGGCCCGTATCCTGTTGAAACTAAAGTGGGACGAGTTGCTTATAGACTATCCTTACCTGTTTGCTCGAGAATTCACCCTACCTTCCACGTATCACAACTGAAAAAACATATTGGCCGAGCACCTCATTCTCTATTACTACCCTTAGCCGGACCTGAGGGTGCTCTACTGAATGTTCTAACCAAGGTTGTGGACAGAAGGGTGGTCAAAAGAGGTAATTAGGTCGTTATCGAGGTTTTAGTAAAATGGGCAAGTACTTTTCCTGAGAACTCAACATGGGAGAATTTCAATGAACTTCGCAAGAAATTTCCAGACTTTGATCGTTGAGGACAAGGATCATGTTCGAGGGAGGAGTAATTGATATGGGACAGAATGTTACTTCAACACAATGGTCTACCTTTTAATTTATTGTTAATTTCGTTAATTAAATGTTTTGTTAATGCTTATTTAATTAAGGCAAAAACATTGCGTTTTGTTTAGTGAAACGGTGCGTGTAAGGAATAGCTAAAATGTGTCATTTCAGTCCTAGCTTAGTAAGTAAAACAGTGTGCAGCTGATAACTATTTTGACAACTGTTTTTTGGTTGTTGTCTTGTACTCGTCATTTGTCTCTATTTGAGCAGCAAGGAGGCTCAGAAAAATGTTATGAATGAAAGACCAGAATTCTTAATTCTCTATCTTCTTCCTCCTTCTCTAAAGTTTTCTTCTTCCTCCTTCTCCCTTATTTTTCTATCTTCCGTGTGTTACTTACCATGGTGTCACTGTTCTCAACCTCGAGAGTTATGGTCTTGCAGGTTAGGGTTTTGACGAATATCTACATCTTTTATTCTCCCTGACTTTCTTTTTGTAATCAGCCTTCCCTAAAGAGCTAACAACTCGAATGGTTGATTCTTGGCTTTTATACTTCAATTTTCTAGGGTTCTTTTTGGAGACGATGATGTAATTGGGCCCTTTCTTAGCACAAAAAGGAAAAGAAATATTGGGCTTTATAAACTTGCTCACCCAATTTTCAATCTTAATTAACTATTATACATGTCATATATGTTGAGATCTTTTAGGTTTGTAACACTTGTATATTGATGTATAGGGTTAGCTGAAAGGTTAAATTAGTTAATACTAGTTTGTATGTTGATGTGTGGGTTGTTCATGTATATTTAAAAAAAACATGTTATATGTCGATTGAGTCTTAACTCGATTGATATCGGTATTGTTGTCAGTGCAAGAGGACGTGGGTTTGAGTGCGGTCAAGTGCATTATCCTCTTATTTAAGAGTTGGGGAGGGATTTTGGGTAGTTTTAGGCATTCTATCAAAATAGAATGAAATTAATGTTTAAAAAATAAAACATATTATATTAGGTTATTTTATTAATTTTTTAAAATAATTTGCATTGTTTTAAATTGATAATTTAAGAAAAAGATACATATAATTATTTTAATTAGAATAATTAAAAGTGTTAGCTATTTAGAATAAGTAATGACATTGTAAAAGTAAAAGAGAAAATTATGTCCAAACTAAAGTATAAGAAATTAATCCAAAATAGAATTATACAAATAATGACTAAACTGAATTAAATTAAAAACATTAAACCCTAAATATAATTTTTTTCTCCTTGTCTCATTGAATGCATAGCTTGTCTTTTCTTCTCCCATCTTCTTCTTTGTATTCCCTGAAAAATACACTGTAAATGAAGAACATGTTTAAATATTTAGGTTTAACCTGTCAAAAAGCGAAATCGAAAAATTCAAATCTTATTTATGCACTCATTGTATTAGAATTTTAAGAAAATCCTTCTCTGGTGTAAGAGTTATAAAAATTAATGGAGCACCTAAAAATATTGGAAGGAAATCTCATCAAAGCACAAGACTTAATTTATTTTGGTTTTCTAAAATTTGTAGATAAAAAAAATGTAAATTAAAAATAATCTCTTCAAAGCAGAATATTTTGAGTTTATGTGGTTTCTAAAACCCAATGTATATATATATATGGTGGAAGAACATTTCATCAATGCACAATATTTGAAATATTTTCTACCAATAAAAATAGTTTGACTTTTTTGTTTGAAATTGACTACTTTTTTAATATGAATATATATATTTTTTTTATGTTTTCTGATTTTTAGATCCATTGCACGCATTTTACGATTTATTTTTATGTGCTTTTTAAAATATTTTTATATTGATCTTAAAATATGTAGTTCTAAAAAAATTTAGTTTGAAACAACATATAAATCACTTCAAGTTTTAAAATATATATATATTTTTCGTAATCAAAATTTGAAAACCTATGATTAAAAATTTTATATAAATATTGTATAAACAAATTGTAATCCAAGAAAAAAAATACTAATATATTGGAATACCTTTTGCCATTCATGTCCCGAAGGCATCTCTTCCTTGCTTTGTGGCAATGGTAAGACTTGATGTTTCCCTTGCTTAAAAAGAAAATTGTACTGTTACGAAGGTAAAACTGATATGAATGCAAATAAATAAATAAAAAAACACTTATTTTCGGTGTCTCAACGAAAATATTGGGTGAAGAACGATGTGATTTAATTTAATATATAGAGGATATTTATAGTTTGCAAATATGGAAGAATCAAATTCAGAAATATTTAATTTAATATTTTGAATTCATTGAAATTTTAATTTATATTCTAACAATAAAATGAAGTTGAAATATATTTGGTAGCTTGTAATGTTAATTTTATTTTCTAGCATGACTATTGCCGACTTGTAATGTTAATTTGTTGGTTCCTTTTTTCAGTTGCATGTGTGAAAATGTAATTATGGTAATAAAGAATATAGTTTTCGTTCAAGTACCGTTTTATAAAATTGTAAAATGCATTGATGTTACCAAAATACAACTTTAAAGATACTATATTTAGTAAAAATTTGTTTTTATTGTATGCTGGATTGTTAAAATTAATGGTAAACTATAAAAGTAGTTATCTAATTATTAAAAATATTTATTTTAGGTATTTAAAATAAAAGAGTTTGTAATTTAAGCACCCATGCTACATAGTTCAGACATTTTGGTCACTCTCATCAAAATCACAAATGACAAGCTAACGTGGTAGTTAAAAAAGTCAGTATAATAACAAGTTTAGGCCTTAAATTTTACATATTATATCAATTTATTCATAATTTTAAAAAATTAACCCTCAAAATTTACAAATGGTCTCATTTTGATCCTAAATCTAGAAAATTCAAAGAAATATATAAAAGTAAATAAATATTTTTCAAAAAATATAATAATAAATTAACCCTCGAAATTTAGAAATGATATGAATTTGGTCATAATTAATTACATTACCAGGAAATAAGGCAATTATGTTCCTATATGTTGGATTTGAAGAGAGCTTATGAAATTTCGATGATGATATTGAAGGAAATTCCTTTCCTTTGTGGTGTTGAAATTGTTTCAATTGGGCTTAAGAGAGAGGGAGAGGGTAAGTGGGGGAGGGATGGAGGGGAGGATTTTTAAATTTTTATTTAATATTAATATAATTATTTTTATTTAATATTAAATCTATTATTATATTTTTTGAAAATATTTATGTATTTTATCTATTTCTTTGATTTTTTTTTAAATTAGGATTAAATTGAGACTATTTGTAAATTTCGAGAGTTAATTTTTAAAATTATGACGAAATTGATATATTATGTAAAACTTGAGGGCTAAATTTGTTATTATACTAATTTTTCAACTGCCATACAACTTGTTGAACTATGTAATGTGGGTGCTTAAATTACAATTTTTTTTATTTTGGGTGCCTAAAATGAATTTTTTTATAGTTAGGTAACTATTTGTATAGTTTACCTTAAAATTAAATATTGTATCATGGTACACGATAAGTTTCCATTTCAAATTGAAAATATTTTATATAATGAATATTGTATTTTTAAAATTTTAAATAATGGGTCACACCCCGAAAAATAGGGGTTAGTTGCAATAATTAGACAAGAAATAAGACATAGGTTGAATGGTTTAGTGGTAGTGTATCCATCCTAGAAGTCCTAGGTTAAAACCAATTCCTTCCATTTCTCTTCCTTCTATTTTCAACAACCTAGGCTAAAAGCCACACTAAAATAAATACTGTTGGGGGTAAAAACTAAATAAGATATAGGCTTAGGCCTAATGGTTAGCACGCTAGAACCTTTCCAAGAGGTCTTAGGCTTGAGCCTTTTTTCCCCTTTTTATTTTTATTTAATTTCAGTTGTAACACCCCAAAACATATGTACGATTCAATGACAAAATTAAGCAAGAAATGGGTAACAACCCAATGGTTAAGCTTTAGTCTCTACCCCTTGCTTACTCATGTTCGAGCCCCAGCTTTCCTTTTTTAATTCTGAGATTTCCCCTAGGGTTGTAAACCATAGGAATTGACCTAATTCTTTCCTAATTAGAGTTCATATCTCGCCCTTCCTCAAAATTTCAATAGAATGAGAATTCCACCATTTTTTTCTCTTTTTTTCCTAATTAGATTTTCATATTGCCTCTTTTCAAATCCTAATAGAATTTGCTCTCCATCTTTCTATTTATTCTCTTTTTTATTTTCTTTTCATTTTCTTTACACCATATTTTCACCCTAATTGTGGATAATTATTTTGTTTTCCCGAATCAAATAATCCTCCATTCAATTGTTTGTTCTATCAATTTTCTAATTGTCGTCAATAGCATCCCTTTTCTTGCCAAAAATCAGTAAGTACATCTCGTTCCCAAAGTTTAGATCATGAATTTTTGTAGTATTTCTATCCAACAATAATCTTTCAATTCAATTACTCAATCATTTACGGTTGCAACACCCCTTACCCATCTTTGACACCAGATTAGGGTTACGGGAAGCTACCGCACACAACAAAACATAATCTTGCTATATCAATTCAAATTTTTCTAAACAAACTTTAGTAATCAATCATATGGAAAAAAAAACATTTTATTCATACATTATCGGAGCTTAATTGAGCTTGCGAAAGTTCTAAAACAATTTAGAACAAAACAATGACTAATTTGAAACATTTCAAAAAATTATGGTAAAAATGTAAAATAGGGGTCACATGACCGTGTGACAAGCTGAGGCCATGTGGATCTGAACCACACAACCATGTCCCCAAACTATGTAACAGATTGATGCGTGTACTTCAGGGTCACACGGCCGTGTCACTAAACTATAAAACTAACTATGGTCGCGTGAACCAATTGTCACCTAAATCATACAGACTACACGGTCGTGCAAAATGCCCATGTAGGGCACACGACTGTGTGTACTTATAAGTGTCTTTTTGAACAAGTTACAAAACCTTAAGTTCTTTTACTCTACAAGTAACAATTAAATCGTTCTTCAACCTATTCAAATAAATCAAAATATGCCACAACACAACTTAAATTATCCATCCTAAATGCCTAACCAATGTACCATCATGGTACCATGGCAACCAATTCAAAATACACAACCTAACCATTCATACTAGTATATATATAAAAACACCAATGTACATTTTACCATAAATGCATTCCAAACCAGACCTTCTATCAACCTAAAACATACCTAGCTTTTACTAAAGTTGACCATATATGTATATATCAAACATGCAATTACCTATATACATATTCAAAGCTTTCCATATCAATGAAACAACTTAAACCAATAAATGCATTTATCACAACTATCAACTAACACATATACCATACATTTCATTCAAGATTTACCATTTCCCAACTATTTCATGAACCAATATAAAGCATACCATCACCACACATGCATTCATCACATACTATATAAGCATACCATAAGAATATTTAAATTCAACCTTACAGGGAAACTATAATAACACATTACAACTTCAACTTATAACTTCAAACCAACAACCCAAAGATTTCCTATATACATGCCACAAAACTAGAATAAACAAGTCAAAATCTACTGAGATTGAAGCTTGATAGTGCAACCCTGGAAAATTGATCTGATTGCCTAGTTCCGCAAAACATCAACTATAGAAAACAAGAAATGAAATAGAGTAAGCTTATATAGCTTAGTATGTTCATAAGTACTTAAACAAAACTCTTACCTCAGTTTACAATTAAGTAGACAAATATAACTAATGCAATAAGATTTCCTATCAAGACATTTACAACAACAAGGTGAGCATTTCACATATCAACCATATAAGCTCTCAATCATTCAGTACGCCATACTTCCATATCATTCGATAGGAAAGATCCAATATATAAATCATATTAACCAACTGATCACGTCATTTCATATTTATAATCATAGACCATTTCTTTTAAACATAGAGCTCAGTCATCACATATCACATTTAAAAAATGAGTGTTTCATACATATAATTATAGACTTTAAAGTGATTGTGATATCATTTATCATTTCAAAACAACCTTTAAACACATATTCATCATTTATTCAATTTGAATAGTCATATAAACACATCACTTCCAAGCAATTCAGGAAGTCAATACATATACTTTCTTTAACAGATAGCCTGATGAACTATAGCAAAAAATTTTGGATACTCAAGTAACTACACCACACCATGGAACATCGTAGTGCAAACAGAGGCACCAAAGTGCAAACTCGTATACGTATTCGTTCTAACCCTATTAACATACCAATTATATCTTAATCATTTACTACGTTCAACCGGGAATTTAAACAGGATTCTGTAAAATTTAATAACCAGAAGCACTTTCACATTATCAATACATATGCTGTAACAATTCATGTTCATTGAAAGATCCATCTAATTCATATTTCACTAGTATTTAACATTTTTCAATTTATTCCTTACTCACCTTAGCAATTATATATAACATTTTTCATGTCAACTCACAATATCAACAACACTATAAACATAATTCAACAACAAAAAATATGTATAACACATTTTAATACACTATGAACTCGCCTAATCCAACCAGCAGGCAAATTTGTCCGTAGGGATTATTTTGCATTTTTTTCCTTTTCCCTGATTTTCCTCCATACGATTCAATCATTGATCTATATAAATAATTCATTCTATATTATCAGCTAGAGTTCATATTTGAGGAGGGAAAAAAACCTTGAAGATGGATGTTGGGAGTGGAAGAGAATATGGGTAGATGGAAAAATTAAGGTAAGTTGTTTAAATTATTATGTTATATTTATTTGATTGTATAATTTGATATGAAATTGTAAGAATTAAGTGTATATAATTATCTTTTTTATGTTCAAAGTGATGGAAGTATCATGTTTATGTATGAAGTGAATGGTGAATGATTTTATGAATAATTTGGTGGATGATTTAAAGTGAATAATTGAAAGTAAGAAAGAGAGGGTGTTTTTTCTAAGAATATTTCAATTTGAAATTAATTATTGTGAATGATGGAATTGTGTATTTTCCATGTTGAATCTAGTAAATATTTATTTTGGATACTATTTGAATGACTAAATTGAAAAATAATTTGTTAAGTGATTACTTTGATAAAAATTGAAGGACAAAATTGTAAAATTTGTAAAATACCAAATTTTAAAGGTTGAGTAGTGAAATCTAAAAATTTTATGTAGTACTAAATTATATGATTATGAAATATGAAAATGGGAAGGTTAAGCATATAATAGTAAAGTTTGAACTATAAGGATTAAATTGTAAATATTTCAAAACATGAGTTCTAGAACTAATTTATATGGTTTGAGAATTTATAATTATGAAAATAGAATATGAAAGTTTAATGGTTCAAAAATCAGGAACTAATTTGTGAAAAAATTGATAAGATTTTAATAGTAGGGGTTAAATTATAAAATCTCAAGATTTTGAGGAGAGAGAGAGAGACTATTTTGCAAATTGTGCAAATTGAGATTTAAGATTGAACTGAAAATAAAAATATAGAAAATATGATTCCTAGGGATTGAATTGTAAAATGTGTAAATTTTGGACTTCAACGACTAAATCATAAAAACTGCAAAACTAGAATTTTCGGGAATATTTTTTAAATTCTGTAATATTGAAAAATAGGGGTTGTTTAATGAATTTGCAAAAATATAAGAGTGAAAATGAGCAAATTAAATTATAAAATCTCAAGATTTTGAAGAGAGAGAGAGAGACTATTTTGCAAATTGTGCAAATTGAGATTTAAGATTGAATTGAAAATAAAAATATAGAAAATATGATTCCTAGGGATTGAATTGTAAAATGTGTAAATTTTGGACTTCAACGACTAAATCATAAAAACTGCAAAACTAGAATTTTAGGGAATATTTTTTAAATTCTGTAATATTGAAAAATAGGGGTTGTTTAATGAATTTGCAAAAATATAGGAGTGAAAATGAGCAAATTAATTATATAAGTGTTTAAATGTAATATTTGAAAATTTTATTGGATTAAGTGTATTAAACTAGAAAATAATTAAGTAAAAATAAAAAAATTTTAAAACTTGAATTAGTAATATTAGATGCATTAAAGTGAAGAGAATTATATTATGAAGTATATGTTAAAAACAATATGATTAGAAGTAGATTAAGTTAACAAAGGAAAGATAAAGTGTAGTTAGTATTGGTACATTTTGAGATAAGATTAAATTTTAAAAAAATCAAATTAAACCTATAATAAAAAAATTATGTTGCAATAGGCATTAGACTCGGTACATGTGTTTCAAAGTTTTGATACAAGAATACTTCAAAGCTAAAAATGATTAGAAATCTATAACGACCCGATTTCCAGTGGTGTCGGTTTCGGGATTCCATTTTGTAAATTGAGTCTGTAAATATTTAATAGAGATATTTACGGAATTATTATATTAATGAATTAAAATTTGGTTAAGTAATTTAACTGAAATTGTGAGAAATAATGGCTCAGGGACTAAATTGTAAAAGTTTAATCGCTGTAGATTTTTAATTAGATTAAAACTAGAGGACTTAAATAGTAATTAACCAAAGAATCATAATAGAAAATAAAGCCCTTTTATATATATGTTAGTGGAAAACATGATGGATGGTAATTAGTTTATGTAATTAAAGTTTAAGTTCACTAAAACCTAATTAATTAAACTAATTAAACCTTAATCAAGTATATATATATAAGTTAGTGGAAAACAAAAAGATAAACATCATCTTCTTCCTTTTTCTTCCTCCATAGCCAAGAAAACCTTCATATATTCTCAACCTTCGGCCAAGCAATTAGGTATGTAATTCAAGTCATTTTCTTGAAATTTTTATAGATTTGAGGTCATGGGAGCTTGATTTAGTTAGCCCATGTACCAATTTGTTAAAGTTTTAAAAAGTTTCCATTATTGAGAATTGAATGATTTTGGTGTTAAATTGTTAGAAATTAAGCTTAGTACATAAAGAGAACGAAATTATAAAGCTTAATTGTTAGTTCCGTACATTACCGGCCAAATTGAATAAAATGTAAAATTACCATAAATATTTGGTAAGTATAGAAAATAAAGTGTCCCTAATAAGTTTTGGTAAAATCAGATTCTAATCTGAGGCTTTAAATGGAAAGTTATGTTTGTCCTAATTTTAAGGACTAAATTGAATAATTTGCAAGTTTTTTTTAAAACAAAACATTGGTATTTGATTCTGTTTTGATTGGATTCTGTTTTGATTGGAATTTGATAATGGGATGTGTTTGTGATTATTCGTAGCTAATGATAGCATCAAATCATCGAGGGGGAAAGGTAAAACGAAAGTGATCGACAAGTAGCCGAAAATTCTAGTTCATACATTTATAATTTAAAGTCAAATAAATTGCTTGCATATTCATATTACATGTACACGGGAGTACCAAAGTAAGTATATATTAATGTTATATGTTATTGGATTAAGCTTGAATGTGAATTCTTGAAGTGGAGGACTAAATTAAATAAAATAAAAAAATAGCATGAATTGTTTGAAATATGAATTATGCTATGGAATTGAGTGAGAATATGTATTAAATGATATGAAATGCATATGTTATGTTAATGAATTGAATTATTATAGTGTATATGATTGAAAAATTGATATGTGTACTAAATGGTAAACATAATTAAAATTTGATACCCTATTAACTAGTCAGGCTGAGTCAGATATAGTTGGCATTCCGTAGGATTGGATTGAGTACAGAATTATGCTTTTATGCGCCAGTATGCGCTTCGTTTGCCAGGTATGCGTTTTGTATGCCAAGATGCACTTCAGTGCCAGTTTGGTGTGTTAGTTGGATGATTTGAGTAACCGTCTGAGTCAAGTTATAAAGGTTGTAAATATAAATTGCTAAATGATGTGAATATGTATTAAATGATACTATTTGAATGATTTGTAATTAAATGTGAAAGAAATGTTGAAATCACACAGCTGAATATACAAATCAAATGAAATTGAGCCCTAGGGGGTGAAACATATTCGAATGATTCAATAGACTGCAGAAGCTATTGGATGGTAATTAGTTTATGTAATTAAAGTTTAAGTTCACTAAAACCTAATTAATTAAACTAATTAAACCTTAATCTAAGTATATATATATAAGTTAGTGGAAAACAAAAAGATGAACATCATCTTTTTCCTTTTTCTTCCTCCATAGCCAAGAAAACCTTCATATATTCTCAACCTTCGGCCAAGCAATTAGGTATGTAATTCAAGTCATTTTCTTGAAATTTTTATAGATTTGAGGTCATGGGAGCTTGATTTAGTTAGCCCATGTACCAATTTGTTAAAGTTTTAAAAAGTTTCCATTATTGAGAATTGAATGATTTTGGTGTTAAATTGTTAGAAATTAAGCTTAGAACATAAAGAGAACGAAATTATAAAGCTTAATTGTTAGTTCCGTACATTACCGACCAAATTGAATAAAATGTAAAATTACCATAAATATTTGGTAAGTATAGAAAATAAAGTGTCCCTAATAAGTTTTGGTAAAATCAGATTCTAATCTGAGGCTTTAAATGGAAAGTTATGTTTGTCCTAATTTTAGGGACTAAATTGAATAATTTGTAAGTTTTTTTTAAAACAAAACATTGGTATTTGATTCTGTTTTGATTGGATTCTATTTTGATTGGAATTTGATAATGGGATGTGTTTGTGATTATTCGTAGCTAATGATAGCATCAAATCATCAAGGGGGAAAGGTAAAACGAAAGTGATCGACAAGTAGCCGAAAATTCTAGTTCGTACATTTATAATTTAAAGTCAAATAAATTGCTTGCATATTCATATTACATGTACACGAGAGTACCAAAGTAAGTATATATTAATGTTATATGTTATTGGATTAAGCTTGAATGTGAATTCTTGAAGTGGAGGACTAAATTAAATAAAATAAAAAAATAGCATGAATTGTTTGAAATATGAATTATGCTATGGAATTGAGTGAGAATATGTATTGAATGATATCAAATGCATATGTTATGTTAATGAATTGAATTATTATAGTGTATATGATTGAAAAATTGATATGTGTACTAAATGGTAAACATAATTAAAATTTGATACCCTATTAACTAGTCAGACTGAGTCAGATATAGTTGGCATTCCGTAGGATTGGATTGAGTACAGGATTATGCTTTTATGCGCCAGTATGTGCTTCGTTTGCTAGGTATGCGTTTTGTATGCCAAGATGCACTTCAGTGCCAGTTTGGTGTGTTAGTTGGATGATTTGAGTAACCGTCTGGGTCAAGTTGATAAAGGTTGTAAATATAAATTGCTAAATGATGTGAATATGTATTAAATGATACTATTTGAATGATTTGTAATTAAATGTGAAAGAAATGTTGAAATCACACAGCTGAATATACAAATCAAATTAAATTGAGCCCTAGGGGGTGAAACATATTCGAATGATTCAATAGACTGCAGAAGCTAGTGAATAATGTGAAATTAGGAAGTGAATTATGTATCATAGATTGTATGTGATATGTGAAAAAGATTATTTTAAATGTTTAATGTTGAAATCGGATTGCGATGAAATAACATTTGATTATATGCATATTCAAGTACAAAGACTGACAATGTTAAGTATGGTACCCAAAAATGTAAATTAGTAGGATGTTATTTGCATATAGATATGCATGTCTAGTATTGAAATTTTTGCTAATGTTTATGTTATGTGCTTTGGATTATAAATGTACCATTGAGCCCTATTACTCAGTGTACGGTTTGTTTTCTTCGTGCACAAGTTTTGGTGATTGTGAAAGCCCCGAAACTTGAAGCTAACATCCAGACTATCATTTCCATCCCAACAATGTTTGTATAAAGTGGTTCATTTCGGTTTCTTTCGCATGTACCTAAGAGTATTTTGGTTTAATCTTTCAATGGTTAAGTTTTCAAATCGTGGTTGTAAGTAAATGTTAGAAAGCATGTTTATATATGTTTCTAAAATTGATTTGGAGCCTTAGAGTTAAAAGTTATGCAATCTTATAGTTGTGTAGGTTGGTTGTGGATATATGAAATGGCATAAGCTAAATTGATTTGTTGATATTTAAAGTTGGAAAATTGATGGTACTTGGAAGTGTCAATTTTGTATAACTTCTTGTATTCTTTGGTAAGTGTTTAACATGGTAGTTTTGAAGGTGTTTAAACATGTTTCCAAGTCATCCAAACTGGTACTAGGTTGATTCTTATGAAAATAGTGAGTCACTCGAACTTCTAATGTCGCAACGAGCAACAAAACAAAATCTAGGTGGCAAATTCATTACTCAAGGCCACGACAAACACAAAATAGTGAGTTGCGTCGTGACGAGGAACCCTCAATATCTAGATTTGATTTTTGAGACAATGGCCTCTTAGGGAGTGGCCTTGTTCCCAAAAGGCCCTAGGGAGTGGCCTTGTTCTTAGAAGGCTCGTGCCCCTCCTGATCTGAGCTCAATGGAAAATGTGGTAGGGCAGAGATGGTCTTTGGATGATCATGTTGGGTTTTGGAAGCAGAGACTATGTGAGAGGAGCAACTAAAATTTGATGGTTTGCTAGTGACTTGAAACTCGATTTGATTGAGTGAAAATTTTGAATAGTGACCTTGTTGAGAAATTAAATCCTTGAAGAATGTTCATCAAAATCCCCAATTACATAACATAGGCCAGCTTTCCCATTGACTTAACGTTGTTCCTATTAGCAAAAATGTTGTTTCTGTAACACCCCAAACCCAGCCTAGACGTTATGGCCGAATCTGGCGATGTCACATGGAATGGGATTTGAAAAAAAGATTGTCGAGTTAAAATCGTTACAGTTAATTAGCTTTTATTTAATTCAGAAAAGATAAGTACTAGTTGATTTGCTTTAAGACGTGTCTCTTAGCGGAAGCTTTTGTAACAAATTAATTTAAGGAAAATCGTTTCTATTTACGAAAACCTTAGTTTTAAAAAAAATCTTGTTTTGTTGAGTTGCAGTTTAAAAAAAATCATAAAAATAGTATATAGTCCCAAATTTAAAGCCAACCAATCCATAGTCCAAAAGTTACATAAAAAACCCCAAATAAGTAATAAATTCTAGACATTAACGGAAAATAGTCTAAAATTTACGTATGGCCACCGTTGAATCCTCCGTTGCATCGACCTGTCAAGTCTGGGGATTACCTATACAGATTAAACAGAAAACATACATACAGATATTCAACAGTATTCAGTTAGATACAGTCTAGGGCCTGGGCCCATCACAGAATCAGTTTGGGCCTTAGCCCTTTCAGATACAGTCTCAGAAATACATTAGGGCCTTGGCCCATATCAGATACAGAATGCAGATGCAGTAAATTAGAATCTTACCCACCAGCCTCTACACACCATCTCCGTCCAACCCTACACACCATGTGGGGATTAAATCAACCCACCTATCCCTACACACAATGCTGTACCAAAATGCAGCATATAATTAGAAGGTTGCAGCTGAGCTGCTAGATAACAATCTTAATAGCCTTTTAGACACTTCCTCAAAATATCATCAACCCACCCCAATGCAATGCAACATACAAAATATGTCATGTCATTATGCAATTAATAATACATACATTCAGATATCATAAGTCATGCTTGGTATAGAAATCAGACAGACAAATCATACATATAAGGGTGTAAGTAAAGCTTACTGACCATACAGTAGGTCCACAATCGACTTGGATGACCCGTGCAACCTTACAGAACTTTTCAAAAAAATGGGCTCACAGGCCCATGTGGCCTGCCCGTGTAGGCCCAAACGCCCGTGTGACCCACTCGGCCCAAATTGGCCTTGACCGCGTGATCCCTTTTTTAATGTAACCCGTGCTAGCTAAATATTCATATTTGTTTTCACTTTTTACTTATATGTTCCTTCAAAGCTATCTACTTGAGTTACTGTTACTAAATTATGTATATCTTGAGCTACAGAATTCCAAATTAAGATCCGCTTGATGTTTCTGAAACTAGACTCAAATACCTTTCTACCATAAAATTTTAATAATTTTTGTTTTAGCCAATAAGTACAGTAAAATCTTCAATCTCACCCCTATTCTGTTGTCTGATAACTTCAACCTTTCTTGGCTATAAATTAATTATCTCTTAGTAAAAATTTTTGATGATGTTACCATTTATTCTATTGAAAATAGACTCAATAAGCTTTACAATTCCATTACTTACACCGTTTCTTTTATGAGAATCTAGACTCAATAAGATTTAATTTCATATATTTTTCATCGTCTAATTCGATTTCCACAATTTATGGTGATTTTTCAAAGTTAGCCTACTGCTGCTGTCCAAACAGCAAGCAATTTCGGCTTTTTACCGAATCTCATTTTCTATGTTTCGAGTACACCCCAAGTTTTGTTTTATGCTAAAACAGTCCCCGCGCATTCCAAGGCCTATAACTGAACAAATAACACTAATTTAATCTCACATAACGTGATCCCAAATCGAACTCGTATCAAGGTTTTAACCCATAAGCAACTAAACCTTAACCTTCAACCGATGAACAATAATTCCCACACAAACTAAGACTCCGATTGGTGATTACAAGCCCTGGAATCCTCCCCTAATTGGCATAAACAAAAAACTTCAGAAGAAAATTAACAAACGGAGACAAATCACTTATCTAAAACTTACTGAACGATCGTAGACAAACGTGGAGCGACACAAGGCAGAGTGGGGAAAGAAAAATCAAGAAGATAAAGGGTGAAAGAGAGCAGAAATTCAGCAGCAATAAAGAGAAAAATGGCAAGAGGGTGGAGGGATTTTGGGAAAAGTAAAAAAAGGAAAAAAAAGATTAACAGAATATTTGTTAACCACCCAAATCCCTTATTTCTCTCCATCAAACTCCCCACTAAATCCACTGCTCAGATTTTTAGTCCATCTCAAACCCTCATGTACGCACGAGCAAAAATAATGCCCACGCCAAGATTCGAACAGAAGACCTCCTTCACACCAACACTCCACTTATCCACCAGACCAGTAGGCTCATTCTGTTAATTATTTGCCAACTTTTAATTAAAAGCCTACTGCCCGAGTCCTGGCTTGAACTTAGGACCTCCCAAACACACCCAGAACACATAACCACTAAAGTAGATAGATATTTTGTGTCTCACATTCACAATACCGAAAATTAAAATTTTGGAGCGTTAAAATTCTACCCCCTAAAGAAAATTGTCCTTGAAATTTACATGATCAGAGCAAATGAGGATACTACTGACACATCGCATCCTCAAGCTCCCATGTGACCTTTTCAATGCTATGATTACGCCATAGAACCTTTACCAATGAAATGGATTTCCTTCTCAGAACCTTAACGTCATGATCCAGAATCTGAAACGGCTCATCCTTAAAGGTCAAATCTGGCCTAACCTCTATCTCTTCAACAGGGACAATATGAGTAGGATTAGAGCGGTAGCACCTCAACATGTCCTCCAATATCTGAATCACCCTCTTAGACTTACCATCGGTCTGAGGATGGAATGAAGTACTGAAGTCCAATCTTGAACCCAGAGCCTCATGTAACTTCCTACAAAACTGAGACGCTAAACGAGGATCCCTATTAGAGGTGATCAAAATTGGTACTCCATGCAGTCTCACTATCTTAGAAATATAAAGCTTCAGCAAATTTTGCAAAGAATAATCAGTACAGACCGGTATGAAGTGGGCGGACTTGGTTAATCGATCTACAATAACCCATATTAAATCCTTCTTAGTGGGTGTTAGAGTTAACCCATTAACGAAATCCATAGTTACACGCTCTCATTTCCAAAGAGGAATCTTAACCAACTACAACAAACTCGAAGGTAACTGATGCTCAACCTTAACCTACTGACAAGTCTGACATCTGCCGACAAAATCAGTAACCCCACGTTTCAACCCTGGTCACCAATGTAACTCACGGAGGTCTTGGTACATCTTATTTCTGCCAAGATACATAGCATAAAGGCTACTAGGCTCCTCTCTTAGTATGACCTGTCTCAAATCAGTATCATTCGGAACATAGATTCTCCCACAGAAACAGAGTACCCATCACTGTTCAATCCAAAATATGTAGTACTACCACCCTTAATCTGCCAAAATCGAAGACCCAACGACTCATCCTCTAACTAATTACCCTTAATCTGCTCAATCCATGATGGCTTAACCTGAAGCTCAGCTAATAAACTACCATCATCACATAAACTTAGGCAAGAAAATATCACCCTTAAATTAGTCATAGCCCTACGGCTGAGTGCATCAGCCACCACATTGGCCTTACCTAGGTGGTACTCAATGGTGCAGTCATAGTCTTTAATCAGTCCAGTCCATCTACAATGCCTAAGATTAAGTTCCTTCTGAGTGAGGAGATACTTGAGGCTCTTATGATCAGTGTAGATGATACACTTCTCACCATACAAATAATGCCTCAAGATTTTCAGTGTGAATATCACAGCGGCCAATTCCAAGTAATGCGATGGATAATTTGCCTCATGGGTCTTAAGTTGACAAGATGCATAGGCTTCCACCTTACCATCCTACATCAACACACATCCCAAACCGACATGTGATGCATCACTATAAACAGTATACTCCTTTCTAGGCTCCGACTGTATCAGAACAGGGCCTCAGTCAGTATAGTATTGAGCTTCTCAAAGCTCTCTTGTTGCGTATCAGTCCAGTTAAATGGCACACCCTTACGTAGCAGCTTAGTCAAGGGTGCTACAATCAATGAAAAACCCTCTACAAATCATCGATAATATCCCGCCAGTCCCAGAAAACTGTGGATCTCAGACACGTTTCTAGGCTGCTTCCACTCCAACACAGCCTCAGTCTTTTGAGGATCAACTTGAATCCCTTCAGCCGAAACTACATGACCAAGAAATGTCTCCTCACGCAACCAAAACTAGCACTTACTAAACTTATCATAGAGTTGTTTTTCCTTTAAAGTCTGAAGAACGACTGGAAGGTGCTCATCATGTTCACCCTCAATTCTCGAGTAAACTAGTATATCACCGATGAATACAACCAAAATCGATCCAAAAAGGCTGGAACAATCGATTCATTAAATCCATGAAAGCTACCGGTGCATTAGTGATTCTGAATGGCATCACTAGGAACTCTAGTGACCATAACGAGTCTTAAACGCTGTCTTATGAACATCAGCCTCCTTAACCCTTAATTAATTTTATCTAGATCGGAGGTCAATCTTGGAGAAAATCAAAGCACCTCGAAACTGGTCAAACAGATTATCTATCCTCGGTAAGGGGTGCTTGTTCTTAATGGTCATCTTGTTCAGTTGTCGGTAGTCGATACACATCTGCATGGATCCATCCTTCTTCTTTACAAACAGTACTGGTGCTCCCCACGTATACATACTAGGGCGGATGAACCCCCAATCCAATAACTCCTAAATCTGAGCCTTAAACTCCGTAAGCTCTTTCGGTGCCATTCGGTAGGGGGCAATAAACACCAGAGTTGTACCAGAAATGAGCTCTATCCCAAACTCCATTTCATGATTTAGAGGTAAAACCGGTAGCTCCTCAAGAAAGACATTCAGAACATCTTTTACCGTTCTGATATCCTTAACTGTAGAGTCCCCAGAATTCGAAACACTTATATAGGCCAAGAATGTCTCACATCCCTTACGAACCAACTTCTCTCCACCAGTGTAGAGATCACATTAGATAAGTAGTTCTGATGTTCTCCAATCATGACTACCTCCATATCCTCCTCGATGATTTTTTCCTTCTCGACCAAGGCAGAAAGTCTCACTCCCTCTGCGAGATTATCAGAACTCTCAAATTATCTCTGAGGCCATCCTCAAAGCGGACACATCACTCATACTCAGATGCCACCATACCTCGCGCATAGCGGCTTAGTCTTAAAAACTCGACCTCATACTCGGCCTTATACTCGGCCACTGATCAATCCCCCTGTGTAAGATTCAGAAACTCCCTCTTACGTGCATCCACAAAACTGACTCTAACATATTTCCCCTGGAAGGCAGTCTTAAAGAACTCTCAGGTCAGACGTTCGGGCTGAGTGCCCTCCTTAACTGTTAGCCACCACTGATAAGCCTCGTTTCGCAGCAGCGAGACTGCACCCTTTAATTTCTGCTTAGGGGTGCACTCAAGATCATCCATGATCCTCTTCGTAGCCTCAACCCAGTACTCGGCTACATTAGGGGCGACCCCAGTGACACCCCTGAAGAGCTCAGCTCTATTGGACTGGAGTCATTCCGTAACTGACCCTCAGCCCCCAATTCCAGTATTGGGCCTAGCGACCATCTCCAAAATCCTTAGCACAGCCTGGGACAATGCATCATCCCTAGCCATGCGGTCTTGAGACCCAGTCTCAGTAGCGGGTGACACTTGCTTCTCACTCATATCCAAATTTGGCAGGCTGCCCGATGACGAGGACTCAGCTCGAGCTCCTCTACGGCCTTTACCTTGGCCTCTAGTACCCCGTCTGTGGATACCTCGTGTGCTCATATCTAATCGAATTTATCTGGTATTATAAGTTTTATGAATCAGTTACAGTTACAGTTTTTATTAACAAATATTTTATGTAAAATAGTATCGATTATTCAGAGTTCATTTTCGTAAATCGCAGTCTCACTACAGTTTTTAACTTTTCTACAATTTTCAGTATACACTAACTAAAGTGTTTTCAGTATAGTTTACTACCTATAGTAGTTTCAGAATATACTATCCATAACAGTTTCAGTTTAAAACAAATCAAAGTTCAAAATACTTACAACATCGGCGCTGGAGACTCGGTGTACCACTTACTTAGTAAAAACATTTCAAATCATTTGGAAATAAATCAATTTTTTGAAAGCCCAATTTTTATAAAACCCATAATCCACAGTCGAATTTGCAACCTGGCTCTGATACCACTAAATGTAATACCCTAAACCCGGCCTAGATGTTATGACTGAATATTGCGATGTCACATGGAATGGTATTTGAAGACAAGATTGTCGAGTTAAAACCGTTACAGTTACTTAGCTTTTATTTAATTCAAAAAAATAAATACTAATTGATTTGCTTTAAAACTTGTCTCTTAGCGGAAGCTTTTGTAACTAATTAATTCAGGGAAAATCGTTTCAATTTACGAAAACCTTATTTTTTAGAAAAACCATGTTTTGTTGATTTTCAGTTTAAAAAAATCCATAAAAACAATATAAAGTCCAAAATTTAAATCCAACCAGTCCATAGTCCAAAAGTTACATAAAAAACCCCAAATAAGTAATAAATTCTTCACATTAATGGAAAATAGTCTACAATTTACGTGTGGCCGCCATCAAGTCCTTCGTTGCACTGACCCGTCAAATCTGGGGATTACTTGTACAGATTAAACAGAAAAAGGGTGAGTTTTGTAACATCCCAATATTGACCCTAATCGGATATAGTGGTTTCGGGACAACAAATCTGAGTTAGAAAAATATTTTAATATTATTTTTTGTGTTTATTATGTGTGAATTTGATTGTGTGAAATTTTCGTGTTTTAATTTCGTCGTTTAAGTGTCAGATTTAATAAAAGAGCTTAATCGCATAAAATGAAAATTTAGGGGTTAAATATAAAAGCACCTAATTATTGTTTTCTTTCTAAATGGGAGGATTTATGATGCAATAAGACCATAAAGTAGATAGTGGGTGGCATATGACATAATTGACCTTAATATATATGTTATATATATTTATTATAATAAGGTTAATTTAGTCAATTGTTAAATTAAACATTATAATTAAAAAT
Source organism: Gossypium hirsutum (assembly GCF_007990345.1). Taxonomy (NCBI): domain Eukaryota; kingdom Viridiplantae; phylum Streptophyta; class Magnoliopsida; order Malvales; family Malvaceae; genus Gossypium; species Gossypium hirsutum. Next base: position 34,988,828 of record NC_053440.1, read on the forward strand.
AAATGATGAAAAGATGAATGTTTTCATCTTTTCTTAGTTGAATGTTAAGCACGAAGAACCCAACTATGGCTTTCTAAAGTTCAGCACTTTCATAGCTTGATTAAGGTTAGTTTTGTTTCGGTTTTTGATAATTTTTACGTTTTTGAGATCGTTGCTTTGTGTACTACAAGACCCATGCTTTAATTTTAGAATTTGACGGTGATTTTGAGATATGCCATTGACGAATGTTTAAGCTTTTCGATATTTGATGAGGAAATATGAAAGATGGGTGAAAGATTAATATGTTTTGTCTTTGAATTTTTGGTGAAATTGAGTATTTAGGGTTAAAATGTGAAATTAAAATTTTGAGGGACTAAAATGTGAAATAAATTAAATGTGAGGACTTGTATAAACAATAGGTACATTCGGCCTTTGTATGGTGTGAACAAATTTTGTGTATTTTGTGTTTTATCCAATAGGGACTAAATTGTAAAAAGTGTAAATGTCAGGGGCAAAATGGTAATTTACCCATTTAAGTGTTTTTGGATTAAATTGAATGTAATTATATTTAAACTAGCTTATTTTGAATATATTTATATCAAGAACCGAAGAAAACGGAGTTGGATCGGGGAAAAACTAAAGTTGTCGATTAATCGTTTGGTTTCGACTTTTCATCGTCTGAGGTAAGTCTATTAGCAATTTAAAAGTTATTAAATCAATATTTATACATGTATATCAATTGTATACTTGATGAGCTGTAATTAAATGTTTATAATTTGAAGTATAAGTATAAATTTTATATAAGTATTTGATAGTTTCGAATATACAAGTATAATCTTGTATAAGTTCATGAGTTAAATTATAGGTTTAAATTTTATATAAGTAACGGTGAGATTCGGATAGACATGTATATATATGAAAATCTCTTATAATGAAATTAGGTAAGAAATTATACATGTATATGATAGATTCAAAAATATATGTAATAGCATGAATAAACCTTGAATTTAGATAAAGGTATGAATATGTATATATATTTATAATTATATACATAATGATCGAATATATATACATATGTATATATATAGTTTTTGAATTTAGTGGAAGTATGAATGTTGTATATGTATAAATTCTTAGTTTTAATCCAAGGTAAGTATGATATATACATATATATGTATATTAGGTCCGAATATATGTATATAAATATATATGTATAAACTCTTAGATTTGATTAAGATATGTAACTTATATTTGTATATGTGAGTTGGTAATTATATATATGTTATATTTGAATGATCAGGTATACATACATGTATATGATTTTATAGTAAATTTAGGTATGACAATTATACAAGGTTACATGAGGTCCGATTATGCTAATATACAAGTATATATTCATGTAAAGTTCTTGAATAGCATTGAAAGTATGAAATTATTAGTTGGATTATTAAAAGATGATCGAATATATGATATTAGTAGTAGATTAATGCATTAAGTTATATATATAGGTTTGGATGTATAATTAAATTATTGAGCTGGAATTGATTTTTGAACTTTATACATCTATGTTAATTAAAGATATAGTTTATAAATTATTGAGTTGAATTTTATGTGGATTCTATATACAAATATGAGATACAACTTCTGTGAATTGAGATTTTTTTTAAAGCTTAGTACCAATCAAATTAATTACCGGTGAAATGTTTCGGACTTTACGTCTAGCAGGCTAAGTGCCGGTGATCTAAATCAGGCTATAAGCCTAACAGGCTAAGTGCCGGTGATCTGAATCAGGCTATAAGCCTAGCAGGCTAAGTGCCGGTGATCTGAATCAGGCTATAAGCCTAGCAGGCTAAGTGCCGGTGAACTGAATTAGGCTATAAGCTTAGCAGGTGAAGTGCCAGTGAATCTGTTTAAATTAAGTGATTATATGCATTGGGTATATATATATATGATTTTGGTTATATGTAATGGATAAATATATGAACATTTGTTTCAATGTATTTGATGAGCATATAAACATTCGGATCTTTGTGATTAGTGAGTATGTACATATATTGGTTGTCATGAAATTGTTGGATATATATATGTATGCATTCGACATATGTGGATTATAAGTATATATGTGCATTCGGCACTTGTAGTTGATAAGTATAAATATATGCTTTTGGCATATGTATTTGAAAAATCATATATATAAATGCATTCAATGAAGTGCAAACAATAAGTACACTAGCAATCAGTATATGCGGTTAATGATTATGTTTGTAACTTGATTATATGCATATAATGTATATACATATGTTCGTTTATGTGTATTAGTTAAATATACATTCTTTTAGATTTAAACAAAATGACTTAAGATAGCAATGTTTGAATAGTAATTATATTTGATATTTGTGATCTCAATAAATTTACTTAAGGAATTATATGATTCTTTTATATGTATTTTAGATATGCTATAGACTTACTAAGCTATAAAAGCTTACTTTGTTTGTTTTCGTCCAATTGTTTTATAGATAAAAACCAAGTTGCAGACTCGAGGATCGTCATAAAGATCATCACTCTATCTACTGTCTCGGTATTGAAATGTTTAAATTTTAACTTATGGCATGTATAGGCTAGATAATGTTTAGGAAGTCGTACTTTGATGTACTGTATATATAATTAATAGCCATACGAAAATAACTTATTTTCTTATGGTTTAACTGGATTGAAATGTTTTGTTTTGTTTTAAAAAGGTTAAAGTAGAATTTATAATTATACTTAAAATTTGACTAAGCTTAATATATTTAAATTTATATATATAAAAACAATGTTTATATTTTGATTTAGAAAGAGTTTATTTAAACCTGTATTCAAATGATTTGCATATAAATGTTAAATTATTGAATTCTACTAAATGTCTGTATTGAGTTGTGTTTTGTTCGGTAATGCCTAGTAACCCTAATTTGTCGACGGATACGGGTTAGGGGTTTTACAAGTTTTCGCACACTCAGTGTGGAATCCCCACAGAAAACATACATACAGATATTCAACAGCATTCAGTTAGATACAATATAGACCTGGGCCCATCACAGAATCAGTTTGGGCCTTAGCCCGTTCAGATACAGTCTCAAAAATACATTAGGGCCTTGGCCCATATCAGATACAGAATGCAGATACAGTAAATCAGAATCCTACCCACCAGCCTTTACACACCATCTTCGTCGGACCCTACACACCATGTGGGGATTAAATCAACCCACCCATCCCTACACACCATGCTGTACCAAAATGCAGCACATAATCAGAAGGTTGCAGCTGAGCTGCCAGATAACAGGCTTACTAGCATTTCAGACACTTCCTCAAAATATCATCAACTCACTCAGATGCAATGCAACATGCAAAAAAAGTCATGCCATTATGCAATTAATAGTACATACATTCAGATATCATAATTCATGCTCAGTATAGAAATCAGACAGACAGATCACACATATAGGGGTGTAAGTAAAGCTTACCGACCCTACAGTAGGTCCAAAGTCGACTTGGGCAACCCGTGCAACCTTACAGAACTTTTCAGAAAAATGGGCCCACACGCCATATGGCCTACCCGTGTGGGCCCATACGCCCGTGTGGCCCCCTCGGCCCAAATTGGCCTTGGCCACGTGATCCCTTTTTTAATGTAACTCGTGCTAGAAAAATTTTCATATATGTTTTCACTATTTACTTATATATTCCTTCAAAGTTGTCTACTTGAGTCACTGTTACTAATTTATTTATATCTTGAGCTACAAAATTCCAAATTCATATCTGCTTAATGTTTCTGAAACTAGACTCAAATACATTTCTACCATAAAATTTTTAGAATTTTTGGTTCAGCCAATAAGTACAGTAAAATCTTCAATATTACCCCTGTTCTGTTGTCTGACAGCTTCGACCTTTCTTTTCTAAAACTTAATTATCTCTTAGTAAAAAAATTTTGTATGACCTTAACATTTGTTTCTATTGAAAATAGACTCATTAATAATTTAAAATTGTAAATTTTAACCCCTAATTATTTTTCTCAAATTTTTGAGGATTTTCTAAAGTCAGAATAGGGGAACCCGAATTCATTCTGACCTTGTCTCACAAAACTTATTATATCTCACAATTTACAATTCCATTACTTACACTGTTTCTTCTATGAGAAACTAGACTTAATAAGATTTAATTCCATATTTTTTTCATCCTCTAATTCGATTTCCACAATTTATGGTTATTTTTCAAAATTAGCCTACTGTTGCTGTCCAAACAGCAAACAATTTTGGCTTTTCGTCAAATCCCATTTTCTACGTTTCGGGTACACACCTGGTTTTGTTTGATGCTAAAAAAGTAACCAAACACTTCAAAGCTTATAATTGAACGAATAACACTAATATAATCTCACATAATGTGATCTCAAATCGAACTCATATTGAGGTTTTAACCCATAAGCGACTAAACCTTACCTTCAACCTTTGAACATTAATTCCCACTCAAACTAAGATTCTGTGAGCCCTTGAATCCTCCCCTAATTGCATAAACAAAACACTTCAAAAGAAAGTTAACAAACAGAGACAAATCACTTATCTAAAACTTACCGAACAATCATAGGCAAACGTGGAGCGACAAGAGGCAGAGTGGGAAAATGAAGGGTGAAAGAGAGTAGAAATTTAGATGTAATGAAGAGAAAACTGACAAGAGGGTGGAAGGATTTTGGGGAAAATAAAAAAGGGAAAAAAAAGATGAACAGAATATTTGATAACCACCCAAATCCCTTATTTCTCTCCATCAAACTCCCTACAAAATCCACTACTTAGATTTTTAGTCCGTCTCAAACTCTCCTTGACGCACAAGCAAAAATAATGCCAACACCAAGATTCGAACACAGGACCTCTTTCACACCAACACTCTACTTATCCGCCAGACCAGCAGGCTCATTCTGTTAATTTTTTGCCAAATTTTACTTAAAAGCCTACTGACCAAAGATATTCATAAAAATACCAAAATTTGCGCAAGTCCTGGCTTGAACTTGGGATCTCCCAAACACACCCAGAACACATAACCACTAAAGCAGATAGATATTTTGTGTCACACATTCACAATACCCAAAATTAAAATTTTGTGGCGTTATAGTTTCTTTGTCCCTAGGTTTATTTGAAACGGCATTCTCAAAAAAAAAAACAAAACTTCTTACCTGAGAGATGGTTTTCCTTCCCGAAACTCTACTTCTTCTTAGCTTGTTCTTGCACTTTTAAGGATCTAGAGACTTGTGCTTTCAGTAGTAAGTTGTCTCCACCTTACTATTTCTTTGTTTGTTTTCATGGAATGTTAAAAAATATTGCAGTGTAATTTTTTTTGTAGCTTTTGATTGTTCTTTTGGGAATGAATGCCCACTTTCTTATGTTCCACTCAACTACTATTTCACGAATGAGAGACCATAATTTTCTCGTTATCCTTTGGGTCTTTCTCTTGGATTAATAAGGAAGGATCCTTAATACCCATCAGGTTTTTAGACTTGCGGCTTAAATTTTGGACTACCATCTATGGGTCAAAAGAGCCCTCAATCTAGGGGTGGAAAAACCCGAACTGTTCGATGGATTCCGAACCAATCTGCTTCGAATGAAGTGAAAATTTTCTTTTGAAAAGTGGATGCAAGATGAGATGAGGTGGGTGGATTTTTTTCATTTGGATAGTGGGTATGGAGAGGGTATGGTAATTGCTTGCCCTACCTCGACCGACTCTATAAGAAATTATCATTTTATCCTTATGGATGTAAACTACTAAAAGGGTAAAAATGTAATTCATTTGTCAACCACCATCTTCATTTTTCTCTTCTACCTTTATGTCTGACACCCTCGACTCAGCAACCCAACAACGAACACACCTCTTCAACTCTCTTCTGCTCAACAATTGACACCCAATGCCTGACACACGCGCACTAGTCACCACCATCATTGGCTAATTCATCTTATATTCTTGTAAGACAGTTTGAGACTTTAACTTTAGTTTCTTTTTTATGTATTTATTTTACTTGTTAAAAACTAATTCGGTTTACATGAGACCGAAGATATGAAATCAGTTTACTAAATTTGACAATGATGATGTTGATACCAAAGCTAGATGAAATTATTGTGGGAAAGATTTTTTTGCTTGCACTAAAAAAATTGGACAAAAGCACTAAAAACCCACATCAGTACTTGCATTCACTTTCCTCTAACTAGTGGTTATCCTACACAAACAATGTTAGTCTCATAACCGAGAGATGGGTCTCTTGGTTCTTGGAAATTTTATCAAAATTCCATTAAGAGAGCTTTAGCCATGATGATAATTATTGATGAGCTACCATTTAAGTTTGTGGATGGATGGGGATTTAAGAACTTAATAAAAGCTGTTTGTACTAGGTTTTGCATGCCTTTTAGATGAACTATTACTAGGGATGTCTTTCAACTTTATGTTGATGAAAAGATTGAATTGAAACAACTTTTAAATTCAAATTTGATTAGAATAGCCTTACCATTGACATATGGACTTCATTCCAAAGAATAAATAAAGTGTATTATGGCTCACTATATCAACAATAATTGGAAGTTAACAAAAAAAATATTAAAATTTTATCCCAGTTCTAGTCACAAAGGTGAGGCAATTGGAAAGACAGTTGATAAATGTTTGTGAGATTAGGGGATTGATAATAAAGGTATGACTTTTACTATTAATAATTCTATTTTGAATGATGTTTTCATGTCATTTAAAAAAAATACAATCAAACTAGTGTTGTTGAAGGCAAATATCTTTATATGATATGTATTGCACATATCATTAATCTCATAGTTAATGATGGGCTGAAAGAAATGAATAACTTAGTTCTTCGTGTTCGAGGGGTAGTGGAATATATAAAACAATCTCATAGTTAATGAAGTTTGAAAGAAATGGGGGGAGGGTAAGCATTCCATCCATGAATCGAAGGAGGAACAATATAGTATTGATGATAAACATGTGATGAAGCCATGAACCAAGGAAGTGCCTACTTCCTCAGGCCCGAATGCCATTTCCTTTAGTATTTTCAAAAAGATGATACATGATTTTACTACCTACATTGAGGCCAACTATAGGCATATCGCTCAATTCTAAGTTGAGGCCAAAGTGGTAAAGAAAATTAGAGAGAAACATAAGGTACTTTGTGTTGATTTTTTCTCCTTTCTGATGAGGATTAAGTTGGCAATTTTGTTGAGAAAAAAAAGGGGAGTATTGAAGTGAAGTAAAGTTATCTAATAGGAGAGAAGGTCTTGATTTTGTTGCTTTCACTCGTATTTCTTTTTGAAACATTTGAAATGAAGGTTTATTGTTTTGGGGAGTTGTTCTTGGATCACAATTCGTTAGATGGTTTTTATGGATGGATAATGATTACTTTGGTTGTAAATTTTTATTCCTTGGTTCATTAGCTTAGTTATAATTATAGATTTTTTTATTGATGTTAATTTCAAACCAAGAATTGATGGATTAAGGAGAATATGCTAAGGGGGAGCAAATTATTAATTGATGTTTAAGCTTTCAACCTTGTATGTGTTTTGTTCAACAAATTGCCAAATGGGGATATTGTTGAAATATTTAAAGTTGCTGCAATATGCTTGAGGAAATGCCCACTTCTTCAACTACTGTGACAAAACAATAACTTGCCATATTTAAAAGAGTGTCAATTTGTTGAACTGTATATTTAGGTTGAGATGATATTGTGGAATGAATCAAGCCTATCAATGAAGATCAAATCACTTGAAGAAATAGTTTTAAAAGATTAAGTCGAATTAGAGAAAATTCTTTGTATTAAGGAAATTAGATTGGATGGGAACCTTAACGATTTAGCTGCCAGTAGTCCTTGTTTATTGATTGGTTGTTTTATATACGTCAAATTATGCTCTTTGTACACTTAAAGAGCTTGTTTTTAATTATTTTATAATGCTTTTTTTTAATTAATAAATTCTATGTTCAATGTTAGTTTTTATTGCATTTTTATACTTTTCAGAATAAAATGGAAAATTTATATCATTAGTGGTATAACATTTCAACTAATATGATTTCAGGAATATGGTTGAAGTGAAAATGAGAAGAGGAGTCTCCACTAAGGCCAATGTCGCGAAACTAATGTCTTAATGTCACAACACCAATGCTGTAACGACCCAATATTTTATGGTATCATAAAATGAGATTTTAGAATCCTAGTTTCGTAAACCGAATCCGTAAATATAAAATAAGAATATTTATGGAGCTAATATAAAAATATAATGAAGGATGGTTAGAGGAATTTAGCTGGTAAAATAGTTAATTAAGGTTGAGAGACTAAATTGTAAAAGTACAACCGCTATAGAATTTTAATTAACAAAAGGCTTGAAGACCTAGATAGAAATTAACCAATGGGTCAAAATGGTTGATAAACCATTATTAAGTCAAAGTTGATGGAAATTGATGGCAATCTCCACTAAGTAAAATTAGAAGTTGATTATGGTAATTAATTATGATTTATTGAGTTAATTAAATACTAATTAAACTATATATATAAAGTTAAGTGGATGGAAAGAGAACACCATCTTTCATCTCATTTGCTATCCTCCATAAAAAGGTTGAAGAAAGCTTTCAAACCCTTGTTTATTCGGCCATATAATTAGGTATTGAATCAAGCCTTTTTCTTGTAATTTTTATATATTTGGGGTTATGGGAGCTTGATTTAGCTAGCCTATGTACCAATTTGATAAAAAAAACCTTTAGATTAATTTTGGACTTGCGTGGGCGCTGCCCTCTTATCTTCAATTTTCATCTTCAATGGTAGCACTAGAAGAAGACTCCTTAATAGGTTCAGTGTCATACGTACCTTCATCGGTTTGAAAAAAAGAGAAGATACGAAATGAGAATGTTGGACATTTAGTGTAACACCCTATACTCAACCTAATCACCGGGTCCGGCTACCAAGTGTCACAATTAACCTGAGTTACTTAACGACAATTCTAATTGGATTTATTTACAACTTAAATAACGCTAGAATTAATCCATATTTACCACGCAACTTTACTCTAATTTGTTTAATTATCAATAGGTTTCAAAATATAACTTCAAATAAACATTCTACAATTAGTAAGGTTCTTACAATCATTTTGCCTTTTAAGCATGTGTATGTGTATATATATACAATGACTTGGAATATAAAATTTCAGTAAAATTTCACTTATTTGGATCATAAGGCGTAGCTTCTAAGGGAGCCTCTCTATATGCATGATACAACTACGACGCAATCCGTGTGGGCTTGGTGGTGTCTGGCTTAGTCCCTCCACACAATCCTTAAGTTATTCTTGGACCTAGGATTCAAGGTAAGACACTCATAAATTCAAATGAACTTAGTGAGATTACGTGCAGCGAAACTTATAAAATACTCTCAAATTTTTAGGTAAATAATAATTAGTTCTCATAATTAAACTCCCTGAGTAACACAAAAGGTCCCACAATTCAACAGGCGAAAACGACGCCCATGCATTCTTCTTGAACAAATCATTGACGGATCTATCAATGCGGATTTGGACTTAAGTATACCCTTTCTGGCACCCCTTTATCGGCCTTGACTTTGTCTAACCACGTCTCAAACTTTCACTTACCTTGCTACATTGACTCATCTAAAGATAACCATATAAGCAAATATACAGATTGGTAACTACTTTTAGTGGACTTGCAAGTATCTCGTCACCACAGAAAATTCTTACCTTGATCCCTTCCTTTCACATCATACTCAATACAAATTTATTGTATTATCTTGACAATTTCTTTATTATGACTAAGCCTATGCATATACCCTTCTAGATGAAAACCCGATTACTTGTATCCTTGTAAGTGGCTTTCGAGATATAGATTTTGGCAGATAGTCAAACACTACGCTTTTCATGCAGAACTATACTTATAAGATAGTCTGAATAAATATTTACTTAACCAGGTAGTCCTAATGGACTTCCCAGCCACCGATAGTTCTCAGTGGACTTTCTCCTCGCTTGATTATGTAAGGCCGACTTCCCTATTATAAGATAGTCCCTAAAAGACTTTCGTTTTCATTTGTTGGTCTTTGCAAACATCTCTGTCTTCAAGATAGTCCTCGATGAACATTCCACATAAGATAGTTTGTGGCAGACTTTCCACATAAGACAATCTTTGGCAGACTTCCTTTTTACTAGTGACCTTGTTGCCAATACACATTTAGGAATAAGATCTATAGAACCGTTTCACATCCTCATAACCCTTGTTGATTTTTCTGTCACCTCTGGTAGACTCTTATTAGCAAATACTTCTTTACAATTACTCTGAAAAAATATTCATTTTTCCACACTTATCTATGCACAAGGCACTTTTACATAATCCTCCTACCTTCACATTTTGGTTATACCTCTTATCAGCACGTTTGCCCGCATTCCTATATGCCATAACTATTGTAACTGACTTTGTCACACAGGTCATATTAGGGTTTCCTCATATATACCCCGACGGGCTTTCCTGTTTTACTGTCATGGAAAACTTTATTTTGCCATAAAGCGTACATGTCCTCCACTGGATCACGCTATGACTCTTTAAGGACTTTCGAATCTGAAGAGTCAGTGAACCTCTTTCGAGGTGTCACTCCTAGAGCCTATAGACTATTTTTATGCTGTCGCTTCGTAGAGCCTATAGATAACCATTTTCATGGTGTCGCTCCGTAGAACCTATAGACAATCTTCTTGCCAACTTTCTCAAATCTCCTTTCAATCCGTCCATTCCTCCTTCATGCCAATTTTCCTAACTTTGACTAGCCCACCAAAATAACTCCCTCCGTACTCCACACTTTATAAACATAAATTTCAGACACAATATTACATTCACTATTTTAACATGGAGTATGTCACACATCAATACATCAATACACAACTAAATCATATGTTCAAAGAACATACTTACAAGCCTTCACATGCGTAACCTTTCCAGTCAACAATGATCATGTATAACTCAAGGACTCAAACTATACTCAAACAAAAACATACAAGCAACGCAACAACCAGAGTAACACTCAAATAGTTGAGTGCATAAGCTCACCTACTATCATTCGCCCTTGGTAGCTTAGCTTTTCTAAATTCTAGAGTTTCCTACGTCCTGGCAGCTAACCATGCCAACCCATATACCAGTTAAATCAAAGGGAGTTAAATCTTAAAACCTAGAATCTATTATCATACAGAAGCTTTTCAAAGAATTCATAAATCATTACTTCTCTTTATCCCAAATTCACGAATACAGAGAGATTAAGAAGCTTACAAGCTCACCGCATTCTCTACTTTATAGACTAAATCCTCATGATCATTGCCCCATGTAGAGCTTTCCTAAATTCTTTCTTCTCCAGAACAACCAATGATGATGATGCAGTAGTGTAACACTAGTAACCCATATCTGTCGTTGGAATAGGGTTACGGTGCATTACCGTACAAACGAAACATTAAATCATTCAATTCATACATCAATGCAAACATAATCTAATTACATTCAATTCAATTCATAATGTCCCTTAATCAAGCCCTTGAGGCCCAAAAAGTATTTTAGAAAAAATTAGGGACTAAATTGGGAACATTTGAAAAGATTAAGAAAAAGGTCATAAAATTTGGAATGTAGGGGTCACACGGGCATGTGGCCAGGCCGTGTGACTCACAAGGCTAAGACACACGCCCGTGTCTCAGGCAGTGTAACAATCAAAATAGGGACACACGACCATGTCCCAACCATATCCTTACAAGTGTAACTCTCTGAGTTGGGTCACACAGCTAAGCCATATGCCCATGTGCCAGGCCGTGTAACTCTCAAAATAGCCTCACACGCTTGTGTGCCAGGCCATGTGCTAGGTCTTGTAACAGTCTGACTTGCATGCAATGGAACCTACAGAGGACATACGATTGTGTCGCCAGGCCATGTGTCACACACGACTAAGTCACACGCCCGTGTCTCAGGCTATGTGGACATGAGTTTGCCCAAAATCAAGTCATTCTCAACACCAAATCATGCAACCAATTAAAGACCTTTTGTACATGTCATCAAGGCATCAAAACATAACCAAAATCTACATGAAATGACCAATTCAATAGTCTAAGATCATTCAACCAATATGCCATACAAGGCACCTCAATTCCAAACATTAAAACATACCTAAACATGTATACTTACCACATTTCAATCATACACATCTAGTTCAATACCATCTAAAAAAATACCACATCTTGGCCATATTGAAACCAATTCATCACATACCATTATGGTCATCCAAACAAGCATTATAACATAGCCACATTAACACATACTAATATGACACCAAAAGTACCAAAAAGGGTATATACCAAGACAACTAATACATTCAAGGTCATACTTAACTATTTACATATCCAAAACATTAATATCAGCAATCAAGCCTATTACATACCATATAATCTGAAATAAACGTTTCAAAAACTATCGAATTAAGTTGGATAGTGTGAACTGAGTGTCGATCTGATCGTCCAATCTTCCGAGTATCTACAAGAACAGTAAATAACACAAGTAAGTTAAATGAAGCTTAGTAAGTTTGACGTAAAAACATGATAAAGCATACGGAAGTAAGTACAACAATTCAAATAATATTAAGCAAACCATGAATATTTCCTGTCATTCACAACCTCAACTGATAAATCACTAACAATTAATTCAATACTCAATGTATATATATAGCAATTATATCAAAATCATGAAACAAGATACCTTACCGAAATTTTCAATTCGATGAATGTCTTAAGGATAAGAGTGCATCGAAAATCCAACCAAACACACTAGATGCTCCAAAGAGTCAATCCATCCGAAACACACCAATGCTCGGAAAAGCTAATCCCTCCGGAACACACCAATGCTTGTAAGAGCTAATCCAACCGAAACATACCAAAATAGAGACTATAACATGAGAGTTCGTAACAAATGTTGAACCTCGGTTTACTTGAGAAACATATATACATATATACATAACTTCATAACCATCTCCACTCTAATCTCCCATAACACACCATATCTCGACTATACTCTATCCCGCATTCAAACTGATCCGAACATCAATTTCAATAACATTTCACAATTAACCTTTCATCACCAATAATCGAATATATCTATTATACGATGTTATATAATTCAAAAATTCATATAGAATTTAAATTCTTAAACCATACGAACTTACCTAGATTGAATTGTAGTAGTTGTAGAAATGCAGGGACTATTTTCTAATTTTTCCTTTTCCATGAATATCTACAAAATCTTGATCTAAAATGTGAAATTTCTCAATTATAAGCTTACATTTCACATTTTCATCCATTTTACAAATAATACCCTTTTATTTTTTTAATTTACACAATTACTCTAAACTTTTAAAATTTTTACAATTTAGTCCCTTAATTCGAAATTCATCAAATTAATTATTTTTCTCAAGTCAATATTCCATCCAAACATACCAGGCCCTTAAAAAGTCCTTAATGAATGTTAAATTCACTATCAAACCCTATAATGAATGTTAAATTCACTATCAAACCCTAATATTTTGACATTTTCACAATTTAATCCTCAAATCAAAATCTAACAAAAATCACTTTACAAACTCATCAAACAACACAATAAAAGCTCCAAATACATGGTATTCATCAAAAAAATTCAAGATTCATCAATGGAAACTTCTAAATTTTTTAACAAAATAAAAAAATGAAGGTACGGACTAGTTGGACCTAGTTGCAACGATCTCAAAAACATAAAAATTACAAGAAACGAGAAAGAATTTCACTTACATGCAGGGTTTCTATGCTTAGCCGATTCTCAAGCCACCATTTAAAGATAATTTCAATTATGGAAGAAGTGAAAATGAAGAAGAAAGGTATTGTTATACTATTTGTTATTTAATTTCATTATAATTACCATTTTGCCATTAAAAACTTAATATATTTATCATTTTAATATCATTGCCGTCCAACACTAACTATTAGGGGCTAATTGTGATATTAGTCCCTCCTCATGTAGTTAAAAGTTATTTAATCATTTAATTGAACTAATTACTAACTTTTTCTCCTTTTACAATTTAGTCCTTTTTCATTAATTAACTATCTAAACGTTAAAATTTCTTATTATGGCTCTATAAATATTCTAAAAATAATATTTACGAGTCGAACGACAGAAATTTTTCGTCCCATAACCACTATTCTATCACCACTAAAAATCGAGCTGTTACAAGTAGAGAAGAAAATGAAACAAAAATGAAAAGTATTCTGCCTGCAGAATAGCCCTTCTCACATATATATGATCCCTTTCACGCACGGTCACCAAGGTCCCAATTAATCCATCCATTACTAATCATTTTGTTTACCACTAAGGAACCAGTCGGTTTCAACTTAACTAAACCAGAATTAAGATCCAACTATTTACCATTCAGCCACTAAATTTTCCAGATTTTTTAATAGAGTCCACCGAACGTACAAATTATTTCAATTAACTCACAATATTTTTTAATTCTGGACTTTAATAGGAATCGGGTGTGACATTTAGAGCGTTGGTGGTCCCTGTTACTACAATAGTTGCAAGCAAATAGTGGACATTTAGAGTTTTGATGCTCATTCTGACCAAAAGTCATGCACTTAATATAAGTCTGAGGTGAATTTTAATCCGATAATATTATTTTAAAAGTTTAGGGACATTACTGGTTAATTGAGGATGTTTAGAAATGAATTAAATATGATTTTTTATCAATATCGGGGTAAAGTATGGATATTAAACGTGAGGTATTGATACCTATATAAAAGTATATATACCTCTAATGAGTATCGATACCAAAATGGCATTCTGAAACTCTAAAATATCAAAATTTTAGTGAAAGTATCGCTACCTATCAATACCGAAAATGTTATCGATACCAAAAATGCATTTTGGCTTCTATTTAGACCGGTGTAAATATAGGTAACGATACTAGATCCCCTGGTATCTGTACTTTGGGCAATTTTTGCTCAAAAACATTTGGAAATTTTGTTAAAAACCCCCTGCATTGATTCAAAATAGTCTAACACTTCAAAACCAATTCAATTCACCTCAGAATCATTAAAATTCATCACTTAATTATACCAATTAACTTGAATATAAGTCTTTATCTAGCTTAGCTTGAGCATGCTTTAATTTCTAATAAGTTCATGGAACCAATAGAGTTTGTAAAATCTTACATTCTAGTTCTTAAAACACTTATCTTTATTCATAGCTTACTAAACCTATTTACATGCCATATCTAAACCAAAATAATTAAATCTTACTCTTTTACAAGCTTCGTGGATGTGATGAAATGTACCGAGGTCGATTTTCTGATCCAACGCTTGGTATCTATCTTATACCTACGCCTGAGAAAACAACATGTTAAGTCTGTGAAGACTTAGTAAGTACCCATGATATTCAAAATCTATTAAATTCCTTAATGCTGAATATTTCATTTCTTTATTTATTTATCATATTAGATCTCAATTTATTATTATCATACTCATTTTTCACTTTTTACATATTTCACAATTTATTCCTTAAGTCATCAATTCAACCCATAGAAATTCACTACTCTTTTTAATACATGTAATTTCCATAATTCCATCACTAATCTTTATCATTTCTTTCACAATTTATCTTTACACATTTAACTTACTAGTCCTTTTCTTTCTTACACTCCCTCAAATACATTTAATTTACTTATGTCTTCACTTTTTTGATTAAATATTTCGGTCAATAGTCAGAGATAAACTTTTACCTTATAACAAAAATCGTTTACTTTTTTAACAGAGGCCCAATAGACTAAATACAAAAACTTAGGATATACGAAACAGAACATTGTCGAAGTGGATAAACAATGGGCACCGTAGTGCTAAATAGTAGGCATTGAAGTGTGAAACAATACGCACCGAACTACGAAATAGTAAAAGCTAAAGCACAAGATGATAAACATGCTAAAATTTCCTTAATGGCATGCCATCTATATCCCAATAGTTCTTATCTTGTCTACTGAGGCAAATCATATCATTCACATATCACTTTTACATTTTTCATATTTTATTCCTTGTAACAATATTTCGTATAATTATATCTTCCACTCTCAATAACACATGTAACTTGTCTCCATATTTAATAATCTTTTATAACTAACTAATAATTCTTATTATACATTTCACATAACACTTTTGCATACTTTACAATTTAGTCTTCATCACAATATTTCATGTAACAATATCTTTCCCTTTCAATAACATATATAGCATATCTCAATACTTATTAATATTTCCATAATTAACCACAATATCTATTTTCACACATTAAGTGTTATGCACTTCACTTTTACTATTTCTAACATAAATTTTCCCAAATTCAAGATATAGCCCCTAATTTCCACAAATTAGAAAAATAATCGTAGTTTGACCTACAATATTCATATATTATTTTATTTTTTAATATATTCTTTATTTATCAATATTTTCTTGTAAATTATATAACTTTTCAATTTAGTCACCTTTTGACATAAAAGTCCCAAATTCACTATTTAATCATAGTAAATGAATTTTCTTTCTTATTTCACTTAAATCACATGATTCATCCCAATATCTTATGTTACACATCCAATTTCTATTTGTTTATGTCACATCCCAAAAATTGAGTCAGTAGAAATAGGCATTAGATTGTGGGCTCGAGAGAAAAATTGAGTTTTGTGTCATAGAAGCTGAAATAGGATAAAATAAATAATTAGTTAATAATAGTAAAAATAATAATAATTAAATATAATATAATATAATAGTATTAATAATTAAGGCATTAGTAAAAATTAATATAGATAAATTTCGAATAGTGGTTAAAGAGAGGTTAAATGTGTAAATTAAGACTAGTTGTTTAAAAGGGAGTTATTAGAACAAAGGAGAAAAAGAGAGGACTTAGAGAGTAAATAACCCAAATTTTTAAAAAAAAATTAGTTGGCTATAGAAGCCACTTGCCTTCCCATTTTCTCTCCATCCTTTTTCATTTTTCTTTTTTTAAAAAAAAAACTGTTAGATCTAGATTGGAAAATTTTCTCTCAAAAATTTCTACATCTATTATATTTTCTTGACATCCAAACACACTATTCTTTCAATTTTTTAGGAAACCCACTTTTTTCTCTCTAATTTCTCACCTAAACTTAGCTCGTTTTTACTCAAAGGTGCAAATTCGTGGAGGTTTTTGAACTAAAAGTAAATTTATTCTTTTCTTATGTATTAAGTTTTTATTAGGTGTTTTTAATTTTAATATTCATAAATCTAAGTAACAAAATTAAAGATTCATGGTTTTTAGGTTATCTTTTGCATAAAAAATGGGGAATATAAGAATAAAGAGCGAAGAGGTTTTTTAAAATGATTTTTAGTATATTTTGATGAGATTATGAGGTTTACAAATTCAATTTATCAAAATATTTAAATAATTGCATGAATTAAATGGTTTTCTTTTGAGAATGAGGATGAACGGTGGTATGTCGAGAAAAGCAGTGTCTAGTAAAATTGAGTTCAATTATCGGCCTAGATCTATAATTAGACACAAGTTAGGGGGTTAGGAGGTAGAAATGAAGGATTTAATTAAGTTAAAAACAAGAAATTAAGCGAAATAGATTTACGAAATAAGCCAAATATGTGAGTGGAGAGTCGTTGTATGAACACAAAGAGAGTAATCTAGATTGTATTTGAATGCCTAGTAATATGAATATTTTTGGGAGATGCTAAAAACGTTGGTGGAGCCTTAACAAATCGGGATAAAGGCAAGCATAAAGTTGTCTAGTTCAATGAGTCGTGGTGAACTACATGTGGTGCATTTGCTTTTCGTATTTTAGCATGAATTACAATATCTAAAGGGTCGAAGTGAGGCTTGCAAACCCCCACCTATGTTATGTGAACCTTGACTTTTTCCTGGTGCAAATTCTTGCAATTTTGTTTGAATTGTTGAGTATTCATGTTGTGCAGATTTAAAATGTTTGTGTATATATAATATATATGTATAGAGGTTCTGTTATTTATATATAATATATATTTACGTTCATGGGTGTTATATCTATAATATATATTTGGGTGCATGGATGTTATATGTATAATATATTTGACTGGGTCTGTATATACATAGTACATACATATGTGTGATTTTGCTATACATAATATATATGTGTGGGGTTTAGTATATATAAAATATATATACGGTTATAGGTTTGTATTATCTAATATATATAATTGTATATGGGTCTTTTAATATATGCTAAATTTGATGTGACAAAGGTCACTAAATAGGTATGTAATATATATTCCTATATGGTTATGAAGTATTTGCAAATGGACGTAAAAATAAATAATATAATGCGAACTTTTATAACATGCAAATTCTATTGATAGTGCACATTTATGCATGCACGAACCTGTAAGTGAATTATGAGTTTTATGATATTGCAAGTTCTGATTAATGCAAAATTATATTATTGTGAAATGTTAACTGCAAGCTCAACAGTAGTGCAAGCCAATTATATTGTGTAATAAAATGTGATTAATTAGATGTGTTGGCAATGTGAAAACTTGAAACCATTGGATATAATTGGAATGCCATAGGACTCTAAGTACTCACCCTTTTATTATATGTTGGGTATTGTGGCCTAGAGATAGCGTTAGAGAGATAAGGGAATGTCGAGCATAGCTCCATTCACCGTAGATAGTGTGGTGTGTTTGGAGAGTGTGAGCATACGTGCTACTCTTACATGGACATAGCGCACGAATTTATGAGTCATGTAGTGTGTTTTGGAGATCCGTTTATCCAAAGAGTATATAATTTGACTATGTTTCATATTCACGAATTGACAATGTATCACTATGTTGAGTATGTAATTTGTGTTATATGTGAATTGCTAAAGTATGTTTAAATCCTAACATGTCTAGTGTGTATATTTGTGTTGTATGCATGTGTACTCACTGAGCTTCTCCAAGCTCACACTCCTTACTTTACCCTGCAGCTAAGTAGTTCGCAGGTTAGCAAGGAGGGTGGCAAATCGATGATCCATCGCAAGACATTGTTTTTAAAGTATGTGTTTTAAGCTTTGAAACTCCAAAGTGAAGGCAATGTGGACGTTCCAAGGGTTTAGTACTAGAATTAGACTTAGACTTTTTAAATAAAATTTTCAATGGTTGTAAATGGACATTACAGACTATTTTATTTTTAGAATTTTTTTTAACGTTATAATTGCTTAGTTGATTATTTGTTTGGATGGTTTTATTACTTTATTAATGTGATGATATTTAAATGAACTAAAAAAATTTTCCATCTAAGGGAGACTGCCGAGTATTAAGGTACGCCTTATATCTTCTATTTGTGTGAATGGAATGATTAATTTAGAAAGCATGCACTTTAGAGTAATTTCCTATATGAAATATTCTGCAAATGCGTGGTGTCTATGGTTGATTGGTGTGATTCGTAAAGTTTTAAATAGAGAGTCACCTCGATTGCTAATGTGATATTCAAAATTTGGGTCAAACCGTTGTTGCGTGTAAAATGATTTGCGATTTTGTGTAAGTATACATATAAATTCAAGTAATAAAGTGGTGAGTGAGTGTTGTTCCCATGAAGATCAGATTGAGGCACAAAATTTGTCAAGTTATTGCAATATGATTAATGTTATGGCAAGACTGACGAATAAGATGCTATGGTAAACTATGCAGTCTTAATTCTAAGGAACCATGATGTATGTGATAAATGGAATTGATGAATAATTGGAAATGCTATGGCAAAAGTGAGATCAGAAATGTAATGGCAATAACGAGAGTGATTATCCAAATAGAATGTAACCAAAGAAATAAACAACTAAATATGTTGTGACAAAGTTACTACAACAAAGAATACGAATAAAGTGATGTTGGTTCATAAGGTTGAGATTACCTAGAATCGACCCTTACTGTCAATAATGCCTTGGCAAAATCGTATCTAATTTATTGCATAAAAGAGTTCTAAAATGGTTTGTCTCTTATGAGAGCATAACCACAAGTTACATTGCTCGTATCTATAGGATTTTTAGATATCTTGCATGGGTTCCTTCTATATGATCATGACTCTATGTTTAGAGTCAACTACAAGTGTCTATCAAATACTTACTCATTTCATTTAATTTTAATCCAACCTTTTCAAAATTAGAATCAGTTTATAAGTATGCGAACAGTCTTCTATGTCTAGAGATCGTTTGCATTTTAATAAAGAAATAAGAACAATCAAATGAAATATTAAAGTAAATTAGTGATATACTGTATCCATAAAAACAGTTTAAGATTTCATCGAAAGTAATTCCAACCCTGTGAGGTTTAGCTCATGGTTTGGGAAATAAAATTCCTAACCAAAATATTATCTGACATTGTGTTCAACTACATCAATTTAATCTTTCGAAGGAACACTAATGGCAATAACGAAATAACTTCGGGAAATAGCTTTCGCTTGCCCAGTCCATACTTCGTAGCACAGCATCCTGTGATGGCTAAGAAGGACTACCTTCGACTTCCTTTCCTTTGTGCAGTCGATCCCTTATTCACACCTAAGGATCTCTCCCACTTCTTTCTCCATTTGTGAGGTCCCCTTCATCGGCTATTATAGATAGATTAGGCTAGGGTCGACTAACAGCTCATGATCATCTTCTCCTCTTTTAGGGAGATTTATCTGGTACAAGTTTGAATTTGAGCTGGGACTGTTGCACGAAAAATGTTGACTTGGTCTTCCTGGTATTGCCACGACATCCGTGCTGGCAAACTATCTGCACTTTGCTATGAAAAAACTTCACTCCTTTATTTCCTTGTTCCAAAACCTGTTCCTGCCACACCAACACACAAAAACTCCACCGCAAGCAATTAAAAGCACCTAATTCCAACACAGTCCAAGTCCTAATGAAATATTAAAAATTCTAACTAAAATGTCCTAAAATACAACAAAATGTACTTAAGTACAAGTAATTAGATAGGTCTAAAGGCATGAAATATAACTCATTTGAAGAGTTAACAACCATCCTGATTAGGTTTGGGGCATCACATTTAGTGGTATCAGAGCCAAGTTTACAAAAACCAGGGCAGAGCCACAAGTTTCGACAAATTAACATTTTTTAAAATATAAATACATTGATTTTAAATATAAAATAAAAATGGAAATGTTTATACCTTTTTTACAAAAATAACCTTGTATAAAAATTATTTGTAAATAGGGTAGGAACGGGAACATATTGCCTTCCTTGAAAGTGTTTTCTTGAAAAATTATCTTGGATCACTTGTCACTTTCTCATTTTATTTAAATTTATGTAAATATTGGATAGAATGCCTCCTAGACATGGGTGTCTGACTAGTAATGCACCGGTGGAACCACCCCCAAGGCAAGCTACACTTAGAACTGGTTTCGAGCCCTTGGTTATAGCGATGATTGGGGCGTTTCAAAGGATAGCTGGTGGGAACCATGCCCCAGCTGCCAAAGGGTTGCTACTCGAACGACTCTGAGCTTTGGGTGCTAAAGAATTTTAGGAAGTTAAAGGAGCTAATCTGGCCATTGTTGAATTTTGGTTGGAGAGTATTGAAAGGGTCCTTAAGCAGATAGGTTGCTCGGATAAGGAGAAGTTTGGTTGCACTGCATCCTTACTAAACGGTGAAGCTCATCGCTAGTGGAATACAATAAAGAGAGGGATCACCGCTGATCACTTGACTTGGGAGTTCTATTTGGAGTCCTTCCCAAAGAAGTATTTGGGAGAGCAGTACTTGGATGCTAGAAAGAGGGAGTTTTTGGATCTGGTCCAAGGAAATATGTTTGTGGTTGAGTACGAGTCCAAGTTTGTGCGACTCAGCTAGTATGCTTTCGAGATGGTGTTCTTTGAGAATGAGAGGTGTAAGAGGTTTTGATTTGGGCTAAATCGAAACATTCGAGTATATTTAGTAGCACAGAGCATTGAGGCCTTTGATAATTTGGTGGAGAAGGTTAAGGCAGTGGGGGAGACACTAATTAAGCCACCGAGATCGGTAGTATCTAAGTCTGAAAAGAGGGGCTCCGATCGGTCAAGATCATCTAGAAGGGTAAGGCTAAAAAATTGTTGAGTAAAGGTTGCGACGCTTAGTTAGCCTATGTGCTCAATTTGGGAAGTAAGGATTTGAAGGTTCAAGATATCCGCACCATAAGGGATTTTTCGATGTGTTTCTAGAAGAGCTACCTGATTTGTCGCCAAATTAGGAAGTTGAGTTCGGTATTGAGGTTTATCCTGGTACCGCATTGGTGTCAATTACACATTATTGCATGGCACCGAAAGAACTCAAAGAGCTGAAGATCCAGTTACAAGAATTGTTGGATCGAGGGTTTATTCAACTAAGCGTATCACCTTGGGGTGTGTCGGTGTTGTTTGTAAAGAAGAAAGATGGTACATTAAGGTTGTGTATAGATTATCGACAAATGAACAAGTTAACCATCAAGAACAAGTATATGTTGCCTTGAATTGGTAACCTATTTGATCAGTTCAGGGGAGTGACGACGTTTTCGAAGATCAATTTGAGGTCTGAGTATTATCAGCTCAAAGTGAAAGAGGCTGATATGCTAAAGACTGCATTCAGGACCTGGTATGGGCATTATGAGTTTCTGGTTATATCGTTTGGGTTGACGAATGCACCTGTAGAGTTCATGGGTTGCGTAACAAGACCATATCATTACTAAAGGTTTTGTGGCGTAATCATAAGACTGAAAAAGCTATTTGGGAAATCAAGGATGTGATGAGACATTAGTATTCTTATCTATTTGATTCAGGTAATTTCGAGAACAAAATTCTTTTTAGAGGGGGAGTTGTCACATCCTGAAAATCGGGTTAGTAGAAATGAGTATTAGATTATGGCTCGAGAGAAAAATCGGGTTTTGTTTCGTAGAGCTGAAATAGGATAAAATAAATAATTAGTTAATAATAGTAAAAATAATAATTAAATAAAATAATAATGATATTAATAATTGGGGCATTAGTAAAAATTAATAGAGACTAATTTGGAATAGTGGTTAAAGTATAGGTTAAATGTGTAAATTAAGACTAGTTGTTAAAAAGGGAGTTATTAGAATAAGGGAGAAATAGGAGAGGACTTAGAGGGTAAATAACCCATTTTTTTTAAAAAAATTAGTTGGCTATAAAAGCCACTTGCCTTCCCAATTTCTCTCCATGCTTTTTCATTTTTTTTAAAAAAATTGTTAGATATAGATTGAAAAATTTTCTACATCTCTTATATTTTCTTGACATCCAAACACTCTCTATTCTATTAATTTTTCAAGAAAATCACTTTTTCTTCTCTAATTTCTCACCTAAACTTAGCTCGTTTTTGCTCAATAGTGCAAATTCATGGAGGTTTTCTAACTAAAGGTAAATCTATTGTTTTCTTATGTATTATTTTTTATTAGGTGTTTTTAATTTGAATTTTCATAGATTTAAGTAAGAAAATTAAATATCCATGGTTTTAAAGCTATTTTTTGCATAAAAAATGGTGAATATAATAATAAAGAGCTAAGAGATGTTTTTAAAATGATTTTTAGTATATTTTGACGAGATTATGAGGTTTATAAATTCAATTTATCAAAATATTTAAATAATTGCATGAATTAAATGGTTTTCTTTGAGAATGAGGATGAATGGTGGTTTTTCGAGAAATGTAACACCCCTTACTCGAGACCGTTGCTGGAGTCGAGCATGAGGCATTACTTGACTTAACTTAAAAGTTTGGGGCATAAAAATTTACTTTTAAAAGTTATTTTACTGTTCATAATAAGGCTGTCCACCTGAACAGGAGTTACTAAATTAATTATAACTCAAGCTACGAAACTCAAAATTTATATCCGTAAATTTTTCCAAAAACTAGACTCGTATATCTTTTTACCATAAATTTTTCAGAATTTTTGGTTCAGCCAATTGGTACAGTTTATTATTTAAAATATCCCCTATTTCACTGATCAACTGTCCTGACCTCTTGTCACAAAAATTCAATTATCTCATTGTACAGACTTCATATAGTGTTATCACTTGCTTCTAAAGAAAATAGACTCAATAATAAATCTATACATATAAATTAAAACTCATAACTATTTTTGTACAAGTTTTAATGATTTTCCAAATTTAGAACAGGGGATTCCAAAAACCACTTTGACCTTGTCTAACTAAAATGCAAATATCTCAGAATACATAATTTCTTTTTCTACAACGTTATTTTTATATAAAAATAGACTCAATAAGATTTAATTATGTATCTCATCCACCCTCTAATTCATTTTCTACAATCCTTGGTGATTTTTCAAAATCACGTCACTACTTCTGTCTCAAAACTGATTTACTACCAATTTTTACTTTTTCATGATTTCTATGCATAATTTAGCACCTAGACATTTATAACAACAAACACCTTCATACTTAGCCATTTTAATAACTATTCATCATCAAATATTTACATATCATCTTTTGGTCATATCTTAAGAATATACAATCGAAATGACCAAGTCCCTATACATGCCATAGCTCAAAACATTTATCGTCTTAAAATACCGAGTTGTGGTGGTTGATAGCGTGAACGCTCTCCGACGTCTTCAAGATCCTGACTATGCTTGATAATACTATATGAAAGAAAAAGAAATAAAAGAAGTAAGCATAAAGCTTAGTAAGTTTACAAGTAAATAAATAACAACATTTATCATAAACAATTATATTCGTAAATTTTCATTAAACATTAAGATCTTTACTTTCTTCTTTACTTACTCTCTTACTCGTTTACTTACTTGCTTACTTAACTTACTCCTTCGTTTCTGAAATTTCTTTTCTCTACTGATAACTGAGATACTCTTAATCTTATTAACTCACCAGAACTTGTGTATTAGGCTTTTACCTAAACTTTCATGTAACATCGTCTATTTACTAACCCGTTGAATCACTTGGAATACTAAGGAAACTCGGGTCTCCTGTCTGAATATAACATGCCAAAGCTATGTCCCAGACATAGTCTTACATAGGATATTTCTTATATTGCCAATACCATATCCCAGATATGGTCTTACATGGGAGTTCTCATATAGGTGCCCATGCATGGTCTTACGGGGGACCTCCCATCTCGGTGCCAACGCCATGTCCCAGACATGGTCTTACATGGGACCCCTCATCTCGGTGCCAATGCCATGTCCCAGACATGGTCTTAAATTGGACCTCTCATAATCTCAATGATGCCAATGTCATGTCCCAGACATGGTCTTACATGGGATCTCATCCTCTTAATGTCATGACATTTGTATTCGATACATTCCTCATGTTTCAACGGGGCCTTTTAACACTGATCCTCTGTCATCTCATACTTGAGTTAACATTAGATATTTTCATGAAATAAATACATAATTGCTGAAAAATAACAGCATTAATAATAATTATCAAAATATTGCATTTTATTTACCGTAAACTTACCCCGGTACAAAATATGATCAAATCTAGCACTTTAGTCCTCAACCTTTTTCTTTCCCCGGTCTAACTCCGAATTTTGTTCTTCTTAATCTATAATAGAAAATTTAGCTTATTTAATACTCACATTCATCAAAATAGTCCTTAACTCGAACTTTGACAAAATTACGTTTTTCCCCTAAACTTTTGCATATTTACACTTTTGTCCGAAAGCTCGGAAATTAAACTTTATCCCTTATTCTTATGTTTTATGACATGCTGAACATTTTTCCCTTCTATAGAAACATCAAATTCCCACTCTAACACTTATGAACATTAGATATTTTTACCGATTATGTCGTTTTACTCATTTTTACTTAAAATCACTTAGCAAAAGTTGTTTAACATAATTTCAAGCTTCATATTCTACCATAAAACATCAAAATAAACACATTTCACCTATGGGTATTTTTCCAAATAAGAACCCTAGGTTAAATTATTGCTAGAATAAGCTAAATCAAGTTACCGGGATTCCAAAAACATAAAGAACATTAAAAATGGGGTTGAAGATGGACAAAAATTGGCTTTTAATTTTGTTTTTAATTAATTTTAATAACTAAATAACCAAAATGCCCTTAATGAAAAACTTTGGAAACATGCCTAACCATATCCATTTTTGTTTACCAAATTAACCAATGGTCTAAGTACCATATAAGGACCTCCAATTTAAAATTTCATAACAATTGGACACCTCTAACATGTAGAACTCAACTTTTGCACCTTTTACAATTTAGTCTTTTTGACTAAATTGAGTGCCCAAACGTCGAAATTTTTGAACGAAATTTTCACGAAATAATTTTGTGAAATCGTAGACCATAAAAATATAATAAAATAAATTTTTTCCTTATTGGATTTGTGGTCCCGAAACCACTGTTCCGACTAGACCCAAAATCAGGATGTTACAAGAAAAGTAGTGTCTAGTAAGATTGAGTTGAATTATCGGTCTAGATCTATAATTAGGCACAAGTTAGGGGGTTAGAAGGTAGACCTTAAGGATTTAACTAAGTTAAAGAGAAGAAATTAAGCGAAATAGATTATACGAAATAAGCCGAATAAGTATGTGTGAGTGGAGAGTCGTTGTATAAACACAAAGAGAGTAAGCTAGATTATTTTTGAATGCCTAGTAGTGTGAATATTTTTGTGCGAAGCTAAAAATGTTGGTGGAGCCTTAACAAATCAGGATAAAAGCAAACATAAAGTTGTCTAGTTCGACAAGCCGTGGTGAGTTACAAGTGAGTGCATTTGTATGTCATATTTTAGCATGAATTACGAGATATAGATAGTCAAAGTGAGGCTTGCAAACCCCCACTTATGCTATGTGAACCTAGACTTTTTCCTAGTGTAAATTCTTGCAATTTTGTTTGAATTGTTGAGTATCCATGTCGTGCAAATTGAAAAGGTATGTATATATATAATATATATGTATAGGGGTTTTGTTATTTATATATAATATATATAAGTTTTGGTGTTATTAATATAATAATATATATATGCATGCATGGGTGTAATATATATAATATAAATTTACGTGCATGGGTGTTATATGTATAATATATTTGAGTGGGTCTATATATACATAGTACATATATATGTGTTGGTTTTAGTATATATATAATATATATACGGTTATAGGTTTTATATTATCTAATATATATAAATGTATATGGGTCTTTTAATATATGCTAAAGTTGATGTGACAAAGGTCACTAAATAGGTATGTAATATATATTTGTATATGGTTATGTAGTACTTACAAATGGACGTAAAAATAAATAATATAATGTGGACTTTTATAACATGCAAATTCTATTGATAGTGCACATTTATGCATGCATGAATCCTTAAGTGAATTATTTAATTTTTTATGTTATTGCAAGTTCTGATTAGTGAAAAATTATATTATTCTGAAATACTAAGGGCGAGCTCAACAGTAGTGCGAGTCAATTATATTGTGTAATAAAATGTGGTTAACTAGATATGTTGGCTATGTGAACACTTGAAACCATTGGATATCAATGGCATGCCATAGTATTGTGAGTACTCACCCTTTTATTATGTGTTAGGCATTGTGGCCCAGAGATAATGTTGGAATGATAAAGGCATGTCGAGCATAGCTCCATTCACCATAAAGAGCATGGTGTGTTTGGAGAGTGTAAGCATACGTGCTACTCTTACATGGAGATAGCGTACAATTTTATAAGTCATGTGGTGTGTTTTGGAGATCCGTTTATCCAAAGAGTATATAATTTAATTATGTTTCACATTCACGAATTACCAATATATCACTGTGTTGAGTATGTAATTTGTGTTATATGTGAATTGTTAAAGTATGTTTAAATCCTAACATGTCTAGTCTGTATATTTATGTTGTATGCATGTGTACTAACTGAGCTTCTCCAAGCTCACACTCGCTACTTTACCTTGCAAATAAATAGTTCGCGAGTTAGCAAGGAGGGTAGCAAATCGGTGATCCATCACAAGACATTTTTTTAGAGTATATGTGTTAAGCTTTTAAACTCCGAAGTTAAGGCAATGTGGGTCGTTCCAAGGGTTTAGTACTAGAATTAGACTTAGACTTTTTAAATAAAATTTTCAACGGTTGTAAATGGACATTACGGACTGTTTGATTATTGGGATTTTTTTTAACGTTTTAATTGCTTGCTTGATTTTTTTGTTTGGATGGTTTTATTACTTGATTAATGTGATGATAATTAAATGAACTAATAAATTTTTGCAGCTAAGGGAGACCGCCAAGTATTAAGGTACGCCTTATACCTTCTGTTTGTATGAATGGAATGATTAATTTAGAAAAGCATACACTTAGGATTAATTTCCTATATGAAATATTCTACAAATGCGTGATGTGCACGATTGGTTGGTTTTGTTCGTAAAGTTTTAAATAGAGAATCACCTCAATGGCTAATGTGATGCTCGAAATTCGGGTCGAACCGTCCTGGTCGAGTTTGGGACGTCATAATTTCACTTATATTATTTCCAACACATATAATTTGACGTCATAATTTCACTTATATTATTTCCACCACATATAATTTTTAAGTCTTTCAATTTAGTCCTTGTTTCTATAAAAATTTATATTTTTCATAGTTTCTAGTCCTTGTTTCTATAAAAATTTATATTTTTCATAGTTTCACTTATTCAATACTCTGTGTATTTTCAATATTACATAACACATCTATTATATTTTGTTTATTATAATTTCATATTTCATATGTTAAATTATTTCACATCTTGTTTCACTAACTTACTACATTTTTCACTAAGTTCACATTGAAACCGTTTTTTTGAAAACAAAAATTTAGTTGTCGACTTTAAAAACAAAACTGGAGTCGCCACCGATCTTTTATTAAGGTGTGATCGGCCCACCTTAAAAATAATTTTGGTCTGCGAAATTTGAGAAAACAGGTTCGGAAGTCAGTTACGCACGAGGAAGGATTAGCACCCTCGTAACGCCCAAAATTGGTACCAAATTGATTTTTTTAATGCCTTGGTGTCGAAAATTTGAAAAGATTTTAAAAGGAACTTTTTATTTCATGAACAAATTAAAATAATAAGACATTCCTATTTCAAAGAAATAAAACACCACACCCAGTGAGTTAGGGCACAATGTTTTTAAATCTTCAAAATATTCGAACATTGCCTTTTGCTTTTGAAAATTCTTATCTCGAGAATATAAATGTCATGACCAGTAAGTTAGGACCCAACATTTTAAATTCCCAAGAATAAGCTTTTATTTAAAATTTTCGAATTTATTGCAAAGAGGATACTTAGCGTTCTAAATTCATCGAAAAATAACCGCGATCCAGTAAATTAGGACACGACCTTTCTCGAGAATCATGAATGCCAAATATTCAGAAAATAAGAACGATTTTAATGTTTTGACAAAACCCAATGTATATTTTCCTTAAAAAGTATTGTAAAATGCTAATGTACACATAAAACCAAAACTTTAACTTTAAATTATATGTATATATGTATTTTCAAAATATAAGTATGATACATAAATAAATTTTGAAAACATGTATATGCATATATTAAAACAAGTACATATAAGTATACAAAAATAAGAAATGAATGAAATATATAAAACAAAACAAAAAAACTTATTATAATTTCTAAGAAAATATGTATGTATATATATGAAAAAAATATATATGTGTGTATATATTTACAAGGAAAAACAAAAAATATATATAATATATAAATAAACTACGAAAATATATATATGTATATGAAAATGTGAATGACTTATAAAATGGAAGAATGTATATGTATTATAAAATGTAAATGTATATATATATATATGTATATATAAACTATATATAAAAAACTAAGAAGATAATATAATAATAAAATATATAAAATATGTGTACGTGAATCAATAAAATAAAAATATAAAATTATATATATACGTATATATTTACAAAGTAAAAAAAAAAGTGTAAGTATGTATAAAATATGAGTATGTGAAAAAAAAAGTTTAAAAGTGTGTGAATAATAATAATAATAATGTTAACAATAATAACAATAAATAAAATAAAATAAGGGTATAGCATAATTATGATAAGAAACTAAAATGGATTGAATTGAATTAAAAACGAAAGAAATGGGCGGATTTAGAATAAATTTAAAAAAGAAAGGACCCAATTGAATGCGCGCGTGACATCGGAGGACCAAAAGGGAAATTATCCCGTCCTTCCAAAACGCAGCGCAACAGGTGACCCAATCGAAACAGAAGTAAAATATGCGGCCTAATTTCTGAAATAAGAAAAAGGATTTAATTGGAAGGTGTTGCAAAAAAGGAAGGATCAATTGCGCAATTTTCCCCTTCAAGCCAGACGCGCGGACCCTTGCTTGCGGGTCGGGTCGACGCGCGGGTCTGGTTTCAGCAAAATGACACCGTTTTGGTGTCCTCATTTAAACCCCCTTTTTTTGCCGAAAATGTCATTTGCAGCAGAAGAAATAATAAAAAAAAAAACTAAAATCCTTTGTTTATCTGCTAGGGTTCCATGCCCTGTCTCAGCCACCGCCGTTCTTGGCCAATTAGCCTCAGTTCGCGACAGAGACGGCCTCAGTTCAGCGATTCCGGTGAGAGAGAGGTAAGTTCGTCCCTTTTCTTTATATTTTAAACAAAAATAAATAAAAATAAAAAGAAACTCTATAGAAAAAAATAAGATATATGTATATATGAAACAAAATAAAAGAATGATAATCTCAATGAGGTAAAAACCAGAGAGAAAGAAAACCTTTGTCTTTCAAAAAGAAAAATCTATTTGCCTAGAAAACCTTTGTCTTTCAAAAAGAAAAATCTATTTGCCTTTGAATTTCTTTCGGTCTTTTCTCCCCCCCAAAATACAGATTTTAATCGGCTTTATATAGCCGATTAACACCCCAAAATCTGAAAAAAAAATCAAAAGACCCCGCTCCTTTCCGTTATTTGTTGCGCTTGTGTTCCCCCTTTTCGCAGGTTTGGTGACCGTGGAAGCGCGCGACGAGTGCGGAGCGACGAGTGCGGCGTGTGGGCGCTGTTGCGGCGTGCGTGTGGGAGCTGCTGCGCCTAGGGTTCCTGCTGGTGTTTTGGGCTAGCAAGTTTGGTTTAGTATCTTGGGCCATTCTGGGTTTAGTTGGGTTTTGGGTCTGTTTATTGGTTTGGGCCCGGGCATATTTGTTTGCTTGGGCCTGGGCATTATTGGGCTTGTACAATAATCCTTAAATGTCAAGAAAGTCCATGGGTACTTTCCTTTTTTCTATCAAAATCTCTTGTTTTTCTCTTCTCCTACTACTTGATTCACTTTCTTAACTTCTCTCTTCATCATGTCAAAAAAACAATATTTCCTCATGAGAAATGTTTACTTTAACACCATATTTATGTTTTTCTATCACTACTAAACTTGAAAATAACATAAAACCTTAACATCCATACCTTATGCTCTTGAAACCAAACTTCAACTTGATTTTCTCTCTCCTCCAACTTCTATTTTCTTGAATCTAACTTGATATTTTAGCTCCCTATAGTCTCCTTATCATTTTTCTCTCTTGGTGGCTATGAAAATTTTTATGGTTTCTAGATGAAAATGGTGGATATTTTTTTTATAAAAGGACTAAGTTACAAAATAAATATAGCTTTTCTCCTCTTCTCCTCATTCATGTTGGAAAGATGGAAGGATGTAGGATTCTTTTCATCTTTCCTTCCTTATAGATTAAGTAAAAATTAATAAAATATAAACAAATATCAAATCAAAATATTAATAAAATAATATTTACTTATATAATTAATCTAAAATATCACCAACATCATCATTACTCGTCAAAATTATCTTTCTTGCTAAATGATCATTTCATCCCTTTTGATCCTTCAAAATTCCTACATAGAATCATCACTCATCTTGATAAAATTACTATTTAACCCCTCCTACTTTTTCCACTTAGTCAGTTTAGTCCTAACTCATCCATTTTCTTTAGTTTCTAGATCCTTACTTAAAATACTTACACAATTTACCCTTTAACTTTTCTATATCTACACTTTAACCCCTTAAATTCTGAGTATTTACTCTTAGACCACAAAACTTTTCTCACATATGCGATTTAGTCCTTACTTGAATCAATACATCATAATATATTTCTTAATCAATTTTTTAATTGATATAACTCAACTTTATTTCACATATTGCTTTTATTTCCTTATTTTTCCTTTATTTCACTTTATTGAGGGCAAAATCTTGAATTCTCACTATTTTCATACTGTAGCGACTTTTGGAGTGTTATACCCCATGCGGGTTTGGAACAAATACGACATCTACACTTCGCCATTGAAAACCTTAAAAATTACAACACTTAGAAGCAAATTCATATAATAAAAATCCACACCGAACTACAAAATAACTCACTTTTACTGGTATTTATAGGCGTCGATAAAAGAAAAAAAAACCGATGGTATTGACTTTACTAGTAAAAAAGTTTTGGCAGGCCATTAGTACCGGAAAAGTGCAAGCATTTTTCGACAGGATTTTTCCTAGCACTTTTAACCTCCGTTATACGTAAGATACACTTTTAAGATATTATTAAGTGCCAACAAAAATCATATTTACCTTTAAATTTACATATATTCACATAAACATTTTGAGGCATTTATAAGTGCAAAAAAAAATCATATTTACATTATATTAATATTTTAATTTACGTATTTATTTATTGAACTCCATGTTAACAAAATTGTTGTTCTAGTTCTACATTCCTCAAAATGGTAACATTTTGCAAGTAAAAGAATCTGATGCATCTATAAAGAGATCTAACGAATAGGAGATAAATATACAAATCACATTATTATAAATTATTACAAACAAATAGTTCAAGAACCTACCAAGTTTAAACTTTTCACAAGATTTATGGTCTATGATAACTCAACAGAGGCAGGCTTCATAGTTTGGGGGGAGGAGCTCAAAGGATTTCTAATTGAACAATTTCAAAAGTATTATGAGGTAGTAAGCAATAACTTAATAAAATGATTAAAAGAAAACCTTTGGTATATGTACTTTATTTTTATTGACTGCCATAAACGCTAACATCTAGAACAACTTGGTATAAGCATTTTTGCAATTGACCTCAATAAGTAAGAATCTTAGAGTACTAGCAAGACATTAAGATACGGTTCTTGAAGAATAATTGTGTAATTCTTAAAAAAGCAATGAGTAGAATCTGGAACTAAGACTTGAAAAATGCAGAAAGTGTATCATCCAATGCCTTTCTATCATATACTCACCTGTGATAACTCAGTTGTTAAGAGGACTTTTGAGAAGGATAAGCCTTAGCAACCCATCAACTACCTTCTTATCTACCCGCCATTGCAAAATAATACATATTTGTCAAGTGTCAAAGAAAGCAATTTCAAGATTTACAGAACCAGGGAAACTTGGCTCTCTTACCGCCCCGACAGACTTGAACATTTCCACAGTCATGGTTTTGGGAGGAGCAATAGGTAACTTAGCACGCAGTAAAATGTCATTAACTTGCTTGACACTTGAACTATCAATCCAACCAAGGCGATATGACATGTCAACGACCATGACCTAAGGCAATACTATGCCAGCTGCAACAACTTCTCCATGAAGCCACTATCCATACCCAAACCCAGTTTATGAAGATGAATCGAGGAGCACTTATTTAGCACAATGATTAAAATTATGCAAAATGTCGATGTAGTAAGGGGGTAATTTACCAATAAAAGCCCTTTTTTTCAAAAATTATCGAAATGGGCTCATTTTTTAATTATTTATCGGAATGGTCCTTTTTTTGGGAAATCGCGTCCACGTCAACGCGAGATGCTGACGTGGAAGGAAATCGCGCTCTCAAGGACGCGATTTCCTTCCACGTCAGCATCTCGTGCTGACGTGGACGCAATTTTGGCCCACGCGTGAATAGTACCCAACAGTCAAAAAAATAAAATACCGGGCCCATTTCGATAAATTTTAAAAATATAGGGCTTTTTCGGTATTTTGAAAAAATAAAATTTGAATCTTTTTGTACTTGTATTTATTTTTTTAATCAATTAACTCTTCAATATTACATCAATAGCAACAAGTACAATAAAGATTCAAAATTATTACCAACAAGATTTGAACCAAGGTACTAAGGGAAAAGAGCAAGCATCTTAACCAACTAAGCTAAACTAATTAATTGATATATTATAGAAATACTGTTATTATCTTAATTATATTACTTACGTTCTAACGATTTATCGGACTTATTCCATACACGTGTCAAATAAAAAAAATAATACAACAATTCTGTAAAAAAAAATCCTGTGTTTACTTCAAATAAATAAGGAAAAGAATGATTTGAATGTTTCAAAATTTAATTTTAAACCGAAAAAATCGAAATTTAGGGGCAAAAAATGATCTTTTTTGACGAAAACTTCGGCAAACCGCCTTATATAATCACACTCCTTTTTTTCAACCAATATAAAAAAAGTAATTGCTTCATCTGGTCTCTGAATGTTTTATATAATCACACTTTGGTCCAATGCCAATACTGTGTCAGACAGCACCATTAAAAATTCTTTTTTTAAATACTGATGATTGAGTCATGATTAGGAGGAAAATAGAGGTGGTGTTGCTAGTTGATCAAGCCGCACCGAAAAATGTTATAATAAATGAGTCGTTTTCATATATAATATTTCCTCCAAATTATTTTTACAATTAATTAATATTTTCAAATTATTTATATAAAAAAAGCCTTGAGATTTTTGGACAACCACTAACTGCAGTGACCTTTTTCTTGTGCAAGAAGACTTGTCTTATTTGGATTATGAATAGGTGATTCGCTAAGGAGTTGGTTTTGATGTTGCTTTTCTACTGAGCTTCAACCTCGTTTGTTTTTTAACACATTTTGTATTCATGCAATGTTGGTGCTTCATTTTATCTCATTTCAATTCTAATTATTTTTCACATGTGTTTATACAATTTTTCAATTCAGTATAAATTATTATAATGGTTTAATTTTAATTTTAATTCATTTATTAATCCAATATCATATTAAAAAATTTCCAGACAATCGTTAAGTCGAATATGATTTAATGATACCAACTTTTCTTACTATTAACCCAAAAAAAGTTGCATCAACTTTTCTGCACCCCATATATAACGTGCTGTTCAAAATCATGTGTACCTTAATGCTATAAATGTTATAGCAAATACATTTTGATCTTCCATCATCGTCTGGATTTATATATTGCTTAGTTTTGGACAATCGAATAATTTTAAAAAATTAACACCATCATAATTTTTTTCTCAAATCACATGCAGTTTTTCATCTAATATTAAACTTATATAAGCATTAAATTAAATTAGTCGGTTTTATAATAGACTTAGTTGCACTTTTTTTTTATCATATGGTACAAGAACTATCTAAATTCTATAACCTAAAACACAGTAATTATTCAAGAGACTTTCAGATGAGAAATGTCAATGTTACAACTTAACTAGATAGACATCACTACCCATCCCTTTCAATTCATCTTCGCCTTATTCATGCTCCAGGCGTTAAGGTTCTTGACAATGATAGTCTCGTCACCATTGTTGAATGCATACAAGTGAGCATTGTCAAGCACTGCTAATGTAGGATAAACCCTGGATGTGATGCATGTTTTTCCTCCACCTCCAAAACTTTCCACAACTGAATGATCAATCTGTAAGCAGGAAAAAAAAACACCATGATAACATCCCTTAAATAAAATATATGTATGAATGTAACGAGGGGTGAATTCAAGAACTTTGTTTCGAGGTGACAATAAAAAAAAATTAGAACATCCAAAGCTAAAAAGAATTATGTTAAAATATCTTGAATTAATTTATTAATTTTTAGGAGGGACCAAAAATGAAAATTTCCCCAGCTATGCCCCTTGTATGTATGTATACCAGACTCCTAAGAGAGAGCTTCTTATCAGCCAAGTCAACATCAACGAAGCCAGCAAATGATGGTTTATATATTCCATCTTCCAATGAGGAACTGCAAAAAATTTTATTGAGTTAGAAGAGAAAAGACATGAACAATTATTTGTTTTTATAGAGAAAGATAAAACAGACCTCCTTGCATCAGAGCACAACAAAACCACATGTTTTTTTGATGTTTTGAAAACCCTGAAGAAGACAGCAGTATATTCCTCAAGGTTTTTTGAAGCTAAGGTTAAGAGTCCGAATGGACCAACTCCACCTTCAACCTTTGATCCTTTGTTGGCACAGAGACGTTGGGCATCTTCCCAGCTAGGATTAAATTCCTCAGTTTTATCTAAACTTGGAATATAGAAGGTAACATCAATATCCGCCTGTGAAAAAGTACCCACATAAGAATACAATGAGTAGAGCTATTAACTTATAATATATATATATAAACAATTTTGGAAGTGAACCTGGGCAGCAGTTATTCCTTGTATTTCAATATGGTGGCCTTTTTTAAGCTTTTGATGGCTCATTTTGACAATTTCCCCTCTTAGAGTATTCAACTCTTCCACTGGCCATTGCTTCAATTGCCTTTGATTAGTGTCAAGCCATACTATTCTAGGAATTGCCTGGGGATATATCTATAGGTCATCAGTTTTGACATAATAGGCATTAGTGTACATATATATTAATATACAAATTTATGTCGACATATACCTGTATTCCAGCCCATCCCTTTTTAACATCATCTTGAGTAAAATCAGATTCATTAACCCAACCCCACAAAATCCTCCTCCTTTTTGCAGGATCAAAGAATGTTTTTGAAGCATAGAAATTTCCATAGTCATATCTAAGGCCAGCCCAACCATCAACTGATGCATTATCAGGTACATATTTATCGTCATTAGTTAAATATGTTCCAAGTGTGTAGTAATCGTATCTCGCATCATCCAAGCTCACTTTTAGAACATGCTTAACATGTTTTCCCATGTAAGATGGATCCAAACCCTCTTTACTAGATAATGAAACAGGATAAAAATCAGGACATTCCCACATGCCTGTATTGGGCGCTGAATGGAAAGGGTGTTTAGCCTTAGTCCAGTGAATGAAATCTCTACTTCTATACAGATAAGCAATCCCTCTACTGTTCCTTTCGCTTCCAACTAAGACTCTCCACCGCCCATTTAGCCACCAGGCGGTGGAGGGGTCACGGAAAGCAGTGGCGTTGACACCATTTTCAGGATCAATCAGTGGATTGTTTCCTGGTTTGATCCATTTACGCAAATATGGATCAGATAAATTTGCTGGCACTGCATAGTTTTGGGTTTGGATGCCATTGGAATCAACTCCGGTATATAAAATTATTGGCTTATTGCTAGGAAGAATGGTGGTTGAACCAGACCAAGCACCATCGATATCAAAATGTTTTGAAGGACAAATTGCAGGCTCAAGTTCTTTCCAATTGATCAAATCCTTTGAAATTGAATGGCCCCAAACAATGTTACCCCACACAGCACCTTTGGGATTGTATTGATAGAAAATATGGTATATTCCATTATAGTACATAGGACCTGCAAAACCAAAACCAAAACAAAAAAGGAAATGAAGACAATTGCATAGGAAAAGTAAAGAATAACGAAGGATATCAATTAGTAAACTGACCGTTTGGATCTGTTGTTGAATTTGTTCATCATTGAACAACACATAGGATGAAACCAAAGCAAAGAAGGAAGAAAAAGTTAATAGTCATGAAAAGAAAAACTAGGCGTTACGAGCAATGGAAAGAAAATATACCATTGATCCAATTTTTGGGAGGCTGAAAGTGAAAGGCAGTATGATGGAGTTGGCGGATGTTAACTGCACTTAAAGACTGAAATTGTGGATAAACCTTGTGAGACGCTTCCATTCTGCCATTGTTAACATAAAGAATTAATATGTAAAGCCATAGGAGGTTCCAAATTGCCATCCTTTTTAATCACAAAAGGGAAGCTTAATAATACACTAATTGATTTGGGTGTTGTAAGATGATGGGTTTGTTGGGTATTTATAACAAGGGAAGCTTACTTATTACACTTT
The DNA here is from genome assembly GCF_007990345.1 of Gossypium hirsutum. Taxonomy (NCBI): domain Eukaryota; kingdom Viridiplantae; phylum Streptophyta; class Magnoliopsida; order Malvales; family Malvaceae; genus Gossypium; species Gossypium hirsutum. Next base: position 35,026,892 of record NC_053440.1, read on the forward strand.
TAATTCTTAAATTTTATGGTGTTGGAATTTGATACTTTAAAAAGCTTTCAATAATTCACAATTATTACTACTTAAAATCTTAAATAAAATTTATTACAAGTAACTAATTACAAATAGCCTGTTCTACTTGATGATTGTTTCTTTTTCCACTTCATTTTGTCCTTATTTTATATTTTGCTGAAACAGACGTAATTTCACAGTTGATTTTTTTTTTTTTGGTAATAAAAGAAAAGCACAACCAGTTCAAAGTACAGGGGCTCCTAGAAGCAACTTCTAGGAGGCATAAAACCTCTGCTGATGGCTCTCTCGTGCCAATGCCGCCATACGGTCCGCCAATTTTTAACTAATTTTATTATCATATATAAAATTGATAAAAGAGGTTCCAGCGCTTGAGTCCTTAAAAAAAATTTAAAATTTATAATAATTTAAATTTAAAAATCTAAATTTAAACTCAAGATAAATCCAATACAAAATCTAAAAACACTTAAATCTGAAACACTTTTTTCTCATCACGTGGCACTGGTAAATAATTGACAACTCAACTATAATTATTTTGGAATTTTTTAATAATACTTTTTCAATCAAATCACCATCAATTGGTTCTTTATAAATTTTATTCCACATATTTAATATTCTAATTAAAACAAAATTTACCAAAATTAAATGGAAGGCCCCTTAAAACTAACATTCCTTATGATAAAATATATACTATATTTAATATATATTATTAAATACAGTTTTTATTAAAAGCCATAATTAGAGAGCATTAAAAAAATTTTATGATATAAAGTAATTCAATCAATTAAATTAATTTCTTGGTAAATAGTTATTCATTTTTATTTGCATTTTGCTGATCAATACAAATAATTCTCAATCAAAAATCAATTAAATTTCTACCTTCTATATTTGTATACTTTCGCATACTATAAATTACAATAATTTCACTTACACCCTAAACAAAAGACAATTTTTTGAAGAAATGTTTGAAAGTAAGTATTATTAGGTATGATTAATTTTTAAAAAATATATTATTATTAATAGAAATCATGAACAATAATAATATAAAGATATGACATATGGTATAAATAATAAATAAATTACTATAAATTAATGCACAGACCTTATATCTACAGAATAATTTAAAAAAGAAAGAGCATAAATTAACGTTAACTACAACACAAATAATTCAAAAACAAACCAGAGATGCATTAACTTGGCCAAATCATTGAAATTTGTATCTTAGCCTCGTCATCGTCAAATCAACCTGATGATGAACATCGATCAACCAAGAAAAAACTATCAAAAGCACTAAAAGACCTACTGCATCAGTGAAGCACAAAATGGCAAGTGTCAGATGGCATATCATCCTCCTCCTCATCATCTCGAATTTATCACCATCACTATGCTATATCATGATAAAACCTTTCAAAAACGGTTCCTAATAAATATGGCGACAATTTTATAGTGACAAATCTCACATATACACCAGAAAATAACTAAAAATTAAAGGTAAAAATAAAATTACATATGCTTTTAAAGAAAATAGACTGGACAAAATAAAACTATGAAACCATGTATAAAATAAAACCACAAAATTATAGACAAAACTACGATAATAAAGATTGAAATTGAAAACAAAATAAAATTTCAGAAAAAAATGTTAAAAAAACCACGACTAGTAATCAACCCGAACATCGACGCTACCACCGAATAAGCAAAGATTAAAGTATGATTAAATTAAGTGAATTGTCTTTTAATTTAAATTTATAATTATTTAAATATTTAATTTTCAATTCATTTTTTCTTTAATATCTATTAGTACTTTTGCGAATACTTTGTTTTTAATAATTTTCTTCTTTTATTTGATTAATAAAATTAATAGTCAACATACCTTAATTAAAGTAATGAAAACGAAGCGGTAATAAAGTTTTGTGTCAACAGTAATTAAGTTGATATTAGCTAAGAAATTGAGTTTAGGGTTAAAATATGATTAATAGAATAAAATCAGAATACTCAATCCCTTCATTTTTAATGAAGGTTTCACATAATATTTACTTGCCTTTACTAACATCCTTGAATTGTTCTCTCTCAAGCATATAAATAGGACACTTGCAGACGGCATAAATTAGCATTAACATAGCATATCAATGAGTTGCTAATATGCATCGAAGATTTTTTTTTTCATTTCAATTAAATTAAAAATTTTAATTATGTATTGATTTTAAATGTTTAGATCACTGTTATTATAAAAATATGGTTTAAATTTTTTAGATTTTTTTTACTTTTTATTCTTCAATTTAAAATTTAATCTTTATATTTCAATTTTTAACATAAATTGATTATTATAGTTTTATAATATTATCATTTAATTTGATCTTTCTACTTTTATAATATCATCATTTAATCTAAATATTTAATATTAACTATTTCAATCAAAATGTTGACGTTAATTTTTCTTAAAAATAATATTTCGAAAAAAAGAAAAGAAATTATTTTATCATGACGAATGAATGTTTTTAAGAAAAAAATAGATATAAACATTTTTCAATGTTATTATTTATTGTTACGTGATTATCAAATTATTTTTTGAATTTTAAAATATCATATCAGTGACTTTAATAGAAGAATTTTAACCGTAATAACAATTGAATTTAAATTTTTAAATCTAAAAAAATAGAGAATCTATATTAATAAAACTAAAAATAGGATTAGAATATATTTTAACCTTCAAATTTTTATTCCACATCACACAAACAAACAATAACGCAACAAGAAGCGAAAGAATGATCCTAGTAAAATTTATTTGAGGTTAGCAATATACTTCTCAAAATCCTCCAGTTTTTTTTAACACAATAACTAATTATATATATTGCTTGACAGGTTAACTATATTCTTCTAGCAAGAAATTGAAGTCTGAATTTAACCAAAAATCTTTGGAACAACTTGGTAGGATGATCGAGATGTTGGATATTATTTATAATTTTTTACTATTATGATGATCATTAAAATGAGATTAATTAAATTTAACTACTATAAATATAAATATTGAATTTTAGTAAACTCATGAAAAATATTTTTGATTCCGTAATCATTATATTGTATAACTCGTTACTAACTTTATAATTGGAATAAACTTACTAAAAAATTAAACAAATTTGATTCTATTTAATGTACAAATAGAGTTATTCCCTAATTTTTTTTCCTTGATTTCTTAACACAAATTTAAAATAATTAAATCATATAAAGGGTTCTTTTCTGAAAAAAAGTAACATTGCAAACAAATAAATGAGATGTTTTAAAAGAAAGCGAAGAAAATTAAAATTAAATTAATCTTTTTATGTTTTTATTTTTCTCTTAATCCATACACTCTTTGAACTTTTAATATTTAATTTTGTACTTGTATAATTTAAAATTTATTATTAATTTTTATTAAATATAAATATGAGCTATGAAGTGGATTTTAATTATTTTTAATCAAAACTTGGAATATTAAATGCAGCATATTCAAATTTAATGAAAATTGCAGTAAAGTGGTATCAATTTGCAGGTTTTAAATTCCAAATCAAACAAGCAAAAAGAAAAAAGTAGAAATATTAGTGGCATAATTACACCACCTACTCTAAGAGTATCGAAGAACAACTTTATAACTCTAAGAGTATATTATAATTAATTTAAGTGGAAATTAATTGAGGTGGTTATAGGGGGGGGGGGAAAGGGTGTATCTTAGGCATACATATTTGACGATTTTAATTATTTTCATGTCCATTTCATTTAATCAACACTTTATATATGTGGTGAAAATTTAGTTATATAAATTATAAGATAACGTGAACCTTTTCAACTTACCTTTCTTTTATGTGTTTCTTACACAAATAGGGTAAGAAAAAAAAATCTACTAAAATAGGGTGTCAAAAAAAGTATTTACCAATATGGGTTACCTTTTTCATTGGCGCCTATCTAATAGGCACCAATGAATAAAAAAATAATAAATTTTTTTTGAATAAAATATTTTTTATATTTTTTTAATAAATTTAAAAAAATACGGGTCAAAATACGGTCAACGGGTCGGGTCGGGTGGCGCCCATCAGGTAGGCGCCAATGAAGGTGCCTCATAGAGAGGCGCCAATGGTGGCCTTCTGCCCACCGCTGCACGGCTGCACCAGCAGCATGATCTTGTCCCCTCATGTTTTTTTTTTTTGCCTATAAGTAAATGGTCTCAACATGCAATGGGCACGGTAGAGAAAAAAAAAGAGAGAAAGGAGAAGACGAGAAGAAGAAGAAGAGAAGAAGAAGAAGAAAGAAAGAAAAAAGGTAATGTATTATTTTAGTAAATAATTTTGTTTATAATTTAAAAAGTTTATAGTTTGTGAATTTTTTAGAAGATATTTTAGAAGATATTGTGAATTTTTTGTTATTAATTATTAATTATAAATTATCTATTTAGTGTTTATAGTTTGGATTAGAATTTTGTATGAATATTCTATTTTTTTGTATGAATATTGTAATTTTTTATGAATATTGTAATTATTTTATAATTAAATTTGTATTTATAGTTTTGGATTAGTATTTTGTATGAATATTGTAATTTTTTGTATGAATATCGTAATTCTGTATGAATATTGTAATTTTTTTGTATGAATATTGTAATATTATAATTTTATAATTTTATATGAATATTGCAATATTTTTGTATGAATATTGTAATTTTGTAATTTTGTATGAATATTGTAATACTGTTGAGGAGAACGTTGATGACCGTAATCACCCACAACGTGAGCATCGAGCTCCACAAAAATATACCCCTAGAACCACACCATCAAACCATCAATTTTAGGGGTTTTTGTAATGAACAACCTCATATTTATGTAATTATTTTTTTATGTAAATAAAATTATAATGTTTTTTTTATTTTGCAATTTCAAATTGCTCCATAACTGCAACAAATTGTAGACAATTTTTGTGATTCAAACCATCTTTATGTAATGAAGTACATATCAATTTCTACCCGATTGAGATGATTGTCCAACATGGTAGTTTCGGAGAGGGCATTTACTCCGATTATGACCGGCTAATCTGCATACGCCATACAAATTCCCGTCAGATATCTCCCTAATGTCTATTTCGTTATGGATTCTGGATGATTGCGGACGACCTTTCAGGTTTCTACGCAACCTTTTGTCTGGGACTAGCTCGAAGGTCGTCGGAGGTACCTCCCAAGTAGATAGGTCAGGAAGCACGGGGAACTCGTTTTCCCATACACGCAACGTGCGTTCAATGGTGTACACTTCATCGATAAATTGTTCTACACTGAGCCCAACTTTAGCACAAGCTGCCACGACGTGTGCACATGGAAAATGAAGTGTTTGAAACCTCCTGCAATCACACCATCTATTTCGAAGATCAACTTCGTAGGACCTAGGTGGTATACCAGGTCGATAACCGATGGTCTCTGTAACTCGAAACGTTTCATTATGTCGTGAATATACTTCTACTGTCATCGACCTCGCCATTCGACGGTTTACAACCATTGCATCCCTAATGCCTTCGACAAAGACATGTCCCGCCTCCATCTGGTTCACTTGTTGCTGACCCATTCTTGGCATCAAGATAGCCAACCTGTAGAATGTTGCCGAGAAGACAGATGAAATTGGAAGATGTTGTGTTTTTAATAACACAACGTTGATCCCCTCCACTAAGTTTGTAGTCATTTGACCATAACGAAAGCCCTCGTCAAAACTTTGAGCCCATTGTCACGGCTCCATGGTACCCAACCACTGCCGGAAAGATGTGTTGGTTTGACCCTCCATGTCACTCTTAAGCCGAGCCATTCTTTGGTGAAAAATGTGTGGCTGTAGCTCATACGCTGCATATGTATTAAAAAAAATTTTAAGTTACAGTATTGCTCTAAAACATTAAAACTTATATTGAAAAGATAAGGTAATTCTTTACCCATTCTCACAACTTGTCTCTTCCAGTCTGCATTCTTATAATCTCGCTGGAAGTTAGCCGCGATGTGTTGGATGCAGTAAACAAATCTCCATGGTACAGCAGAACGCCTAATGGCTGCAATTAATCCTTTCCCTCTATCGGAGATGATGCAAATATTATCGTTGCTAATAACATACCTCTGCAGGTTAGTAAGAAAGAACTCCCACAATTCCATGTTCTCCTTATCAACGATGACAAATGCTATCGGGAGCACGTTCCTATTGCCGTCTTGAGTAACCGCAAGAAGTAAGATCTGTGTGTATTTTTCATATAGCCAGGTTCCATCTACTTGCACAAATGGTTTGCAGTGGGGAAATGTGCGCACACACATTGATCAAACGTCCAAAACATCCGATGGAAAATTCTTTTTCTCGACTGTAGTTGGTCATTTGGCCCGTAAGAAGATCGTGTCTGCAACTCAATTACAGTCCCCGGCATGTGTTCCCTCATGGCGGCTATCCATCCTTGTAACTCATTGTACGATGCATCGAAATCTCTGTACAATTGCTCCATTGCCATCTGTTTTGCTATCCATGCCTTCTGGTATGATACTCGATACTGGAATCGTGCTTGTATTTCGGCAATCAGTGCCGAAACTTTAATGGTCGGCATGTCTTTCACCATTGGCATGATGCATGTACAGATAGTTTTGGAGTCAAGTTTTCGATGATCTTCTGTCATACGTGTTGAAGTGCATGTGTGAGGCTCAACAAATTTTCGTATCTCCCACATCTGCGACTTCTGCATAAATGCAGCTCGTATCCGCCAATTGCAGCCTTCTACCGACCTCCAACACTCTCCAATATATAATGTTGGTTTAGACTCGATGACTTTGTAATCTACTAATATATTCATGCTATACCACTTAATGGCAAACATGCATTCTTCCTTACTTTCAAATCTCTAGCCTACGCATAACTCCTCTAGATCAGAATATACGCCCATTTGGTTAGCATGTGGTATTTTAGGGTACTCCGGAAACACAGCTGGCCGTGCCGCATCGGGGTCTATCCGAGACATGTGTGCCCCAGGATTATTGTGTATCATAATACGACGAGTCTGGTTTCCGACTGAAGATGCATTAACCTTTCCATCCTCATTCACGCCTTTGTCGTCAATATCATCTGGGACCTCGTCCGCTTCGGGATCACTCTCACTATCCACTTCGTAATCAACTGGATCACTACTATAGTATACATCATCACCAACCACATCAGTCTCAACTGCAGCATTAAGATCAATATTTATCCCGTGTATAGTTGATTGACTATCAACATACGATACCGAAACCACCATACACGGCGCTTCAACTCCATCTTCTTCACCTAATGGAGTGGGATCTTCAGTTGCCTCCACACCGGCTAACTCAGCAAATAACTGAATCGGTGCATTTTTGTTACTCTAAGTCCCACAATAAAGAGCGACCATTGTCTCCACGTCTTCATCATCTACAAGTTCCATTTTATTGGATCTGTTGAAACTGGAAACTTGTAGAAAACTTTTGATATCCTTCTCCCACAACATCTATAAATTTTTTCACTAATTTTTTCCTTCATATCATCAAACGAGATATTTCTATCAAATCTCATTGCTACTTGTTTGCGACATTCAAATATACATCCCACAATTGTTGTCAAAATTTCTCCGAAATAAACGCATACAAAAAACTGATTCTCCATTTTCAATACTAGATCTGTTAAAAAGAATTTCAAATTTCTTAAAACAGTTTCAAAATGTAAACAAATTACATAAAAATTTTAATGCAAAATTTTTCATTCAGAAGCTAACAAAATTAATAATCTGACAAAATAACTTTCAAATAATAAAATTACTAACAAGACTTTACATTCTATTTAAAAAGAAATAAACCAAAATACCTTTTTTTCTTCTGCTTCCTTTTTATTTCTTTCGTTTCTCTAGTAAAATTTATGTCTGTGTTAGGGGTATTTATAGGGAAAAATCAGACCATTGGCGCCTCTCAATATGACACCAATAATGGCGCCTCCCAGATAGGCACCACCATTGGCGCCTCTGAGATAGGCGCCAATACTATGTATTATACGGGTTATATACTGACTCGGGAAAATATTTAATTATATTTTATATAAAAAAATTAATATTTTTTTATTCATTGGCGCCTATCTAATAGGCTCCAATGAAAAAAGTAACCCATTTTGGTAAATACTTTTTCTGACACCATATTTCAGTAGATTTTTTTTTCCGACCCTATTTGTGTAAAAAACCCTTCTTTTCTCTTAATACATTTTATTTTATACTAGTTTCTAATTTTACGTATTTAATTTTTTAATGTATTTTTAATTATTGTTGTTTATAATTGTTAACAGTAATTTCTTTTTGTTTTTAAATAATATATTAATTTGGAAGTTAAGCTCTAATATTAATTTAAAAAAATAATAAGATAATAGGTAAAATAACATGCAACAATTATAATAGTCGTTCAATGTAAATAAGAAAAATATTTACACTAAATTAATAAACACATTTTATAACACTTATTAAAGATAATTGTTAGATTTTAAATTTTAAAACGAACCCAGGAAACAAATTTTTACTTATAACAAACAAATAATGGATAGATTTAAAAAAAATGGTCTTAAGATTGCTTGCTTCACACCGTATAAATAAGTTTTAAAAAAATAAATCATAATATTACATTATATTATCATCAATTAAAATAATCTTTTATCACTCTCCGTTCCCATTGTCATTCAAATTAATTCGATATTGCTTCCTCGAAGAACCATTGCTTTATTGTTCCATTTTTTAAATTATAATTTTAACTTATTAATGCTAATCATCTCCCTTTTTCTACTAATAATTTTTCTTAGATTCTAACTACTGGATGCTAATTTATAAAGCTAAACTTAAATTTTCATTGACATATAACTCTAATATTAATTAAGTGATACTTAATATGCTTAGATTTATATTCAAGTAATAATTTTATTTTATAGCAATAAAATTAGCAAAATTTTTAAAAAAATTTAGCACAATTATTTTCCTCAAAATTTTAACTAATAATTGGAAATTAAATTATATTTATAACTATCCCAATTTTTTCCTATATTTTATACTTAGCAACTTTTGGGGAAATGATACAAAAAATATATATTTTTTCACACAAAAAAAAATTATTTTCAGACGAATTGTATACTGATTGGAGTTTTATGAATGAACTAAAAAGAAGAAATTTTAGTAAGGAGCTTATAAAAAGAGTCGAATCTTTAGATAAGGAATCTTTTGATCTGGGCATACTTGAAATTCTATCCAAGTAATTACTCTAGTTTAAAATTAGCACATTTTTAAACTAATAATTCTAAATTAAATTATAATTATTTTAAATTAATTTAGTAATATGATGAAAACCAAAAAATATTTTTCGTTTTTGTTAATTCAAAATTTTTTTAACACTTCAAACCCACCTAGAAGTTATGACCAAATTTGGAGAAATTACATCAACTCATTTGGAAAACTAATTTCAATAACTATTTAGCAAATACAACTTTCGTAAAACAGTCATTAGAAAGCTATTTGTTAACTTTTAGAAAACACTTAAGAAATTACTTAATTTGCAGTAGAAAACCTTTTCCGGAGTTTTAGTTTTGAAAACTGAAGTTCATTTTGTTGACTTAAGTGATTTTAAAGTCTCACGTTAAAAAATATCAATTACTGACGAATTAAGCAAAAACCTAGAACAAATTCAGAAACAAATTCCAAACTCAAAAGATCAAAACCAATAATTACGAAATTCACCATATTTACATTAAGTGCAAAAACAATCTGAGCTCCCAGATGTTATCCGGTCCTAAGTCAAAGGTTTACCTAAACAGACAAAAATAAAATAAAGGGGTGAGCTATGAAGCTTAGTGTACAACGAAACTCAAACGGAGATCAAGCAAAACACAATATACAAGTCAAAGAACGTAGAGAATTTCGTATAAATCATATAACCAGAGTGGAATAAATCAGAGTCTCACAGAGATTTTCATAACAATCGTATAACAGAACAAAAGATGTATGATTATGTTAATGTGGTATTTTTCAAAAAACCAAAATGCAGATTATCAGAAAATGTCCTACCCAACTCCACTACAGACCAAAATAGAGTTTCCCAGAACTCATCCAACCAAATCACACCAACAATAATCGTGGACAGTGCCATCAGAATTGCAGACAAGCTGCCAGACAAAATTGTGGATAAACCACCAGATAATGTAGATCATTAAAATGCTAGAACCTTCCTCTGTTCGCATCATCTCGAACACCATGCAATGTGGCATGGCATGCATACTTAGAATCAGAATGATAAGCATGTACGGCATGCTGTTGTACAATAGAAGAAACTGAAGGCATGAGATTCCACGCTTTTCAGGATAGATTGATCAAATCTTAATGAATCATATCAAATTTGCCATGAAGTCACATGCATGGTTACATCAATATCAAACACAACAACATATTCAGATATCTCATGTTATCATCCAACTCAATAACATAGAAACGAATCATCATAATTAACAAAGCACAAATCATACCTAAATAAAATCACATACCTTAAACGTTCTAAACAAAAGAACATTATACATTAACAGTTCATACTTAGCTTATATCATGTCTGACATATGTACGGATAATAGATTATATATCAACCGATCATCAAATATCAAGTTTTATAGCTTGTTTTAGATCATATGGGCCCTACGGTAGGGCCTACGTTCAATTTGAATGACAATTACCGCCTTAGAGAACAAATCCTAATTTTTGGTCCACATGCCTGTGTGGATTCACACGGCCTGGGTGGCTGGCTTGTAACAGCCCGAATTTCGGGCTAGTCGGAATAGTGGTTTCGGGACCACAAATTTGACAAGAAAAAAATTTATTTTCATTATATTTTTATGGTCTACAATTTTACAAAATGATTTCGTGAAAATTTCGTTGGAAAATTTTGACGTTTGGGCACTCAATTTATTCAAAAAGACTAAATTGTAAAAAGTGCAAAAGTTGAGTTCTACATGTTAGAAGTGTCCAATTGTTATGAAATTTTAAATTGGCGATCCTTAAATGGTAATTAGACCATTGGTTAACTTGTTGGACAAAAATGGACAATAGATTAGTGAAATAGGATATTTTTAAGTTGCGGGCATTTTGGTCATTTAGTAATTAAAAGAATTAAAAAGGCAAAAATAGCAAAAAATTTGTCCATCTTCAACCCCTAGGCTGAAAATTGCATGGAGAAACCATGGCTAGGGTTTTTCAAGCTTCCAAGCTCTATTTCTATCCCTTTTTTTAATGATTTTTACGTTTTTGAAATCCCCGTAACAAGATTTACTTATTTTTACCATTGTTTTAAACTATGGTTTGTGTTTAAAAATTTACCCATGAATGATAAGCATGTATTTTGATGTTTTATGGAAGAATATGAATGTTTGGAGTGTGATAAACGATTAGTACTAAGGGCCCGTTCTCCTTTGCATTTTAGGACTTTTTCAATAAAAGGTCATTTTCTCTTAAAAGGAACGGAGAACGGCCTCCATCTCAGAAAAAATTCACCATCAGAGAAGTCCTTTTCTCCAGATGAAGAAGTTAAAAATTTCTTCATTTCTTCAGCCAAAAGTGCTTTTGGCTGATAATTTCTATTTTTCTCCCCCAAAAACCGTTCTGCCCTCTGGTTCTTTGCCTGAGATATCAAGTTCTTTGCCTTTGTTTCTTTTCCTCTGGTTCTTTGTTCCTCTTCTGCCGATGAGTTTCTTTTTTTCTTCTTCTCTTTAATTATTCATTGTGCTTTGTTTTTAGTTGTTTTCTAATTGTTTAGGGTTTAGCAAAAATTTTACAAAAATTTTACATTCTTCTATAGGGAATACTGCCAACTAAAATGGGTCAAAAAGCTATATTATCATTTGATTCTTCTGAAAGATCTTTGATTGAGGTAAATATTATGTTCTATGTTTTGTTTGCTTATTATATTGTTTAAACATTATAGGTTCCTTAAACTTATGATTGAGGATAAGAAGAATGTATTTTCATTTGATTTTACTTCATTTTAGCAAGGAACCCGATGCTTCCCATTTGGTAAACGGCTCCTAGGTGTTGATCACAGGTGATTTGCAAGCTCGATTGTTCACCCTCTCTCTATTGAATTTGCTTCTAGGTTCTGAACCCCAACGCATGGATTCTGTAAAAACTGATTTGTTTAAGAGGCACAGTAATTACAACATTTCAGTTGATGAAATCGGTAGGAAATTGGATTTCGTTTGGGCACCTTATGTATTAAATTTAACCCATTTGTTGACGGATTTCAAGACTAGAAAGAAATACCTTGATGTTATAGTAATGGGGGCTGGTCTATGGCATATTGTTGGAACAATGGCAGCAGCAAACATCAAACAAAGTTGCAACACAGTGTTTGCAAGACTGAAGCAAGAAGAATCGAAGCAAAGAAAGAGCAAAGCAAAGCAAAAATTGATCAAAAATGAATACTCAGCAAAGTTGTAACTGAACATTACATTTTTCATTCAAGATTTGAATATATAAAAGAGCTACAAATTTTTGGTTCATTTGACAGATACCTAATGACATAACTACTCCCACTTAGACTAAACTAATACATGCTTGAGTCAAATACAAAATAAGCTGACATATCAGCTTTTACATCATCAATCCAATCACAAACTTAATCCAACTAACTATTAAAGCTAGTTACAATTAAACTGAACTAAGTTACATCAAAACAAAATAGCAATATCAGTTGCTTCATTTGGTCTGAAAACCATTCGTGCACACCAAGCAAAATGAGTTGAGCTCGATAGCTGCTGGTCTCGATAGTAGCTTGCTTCTGGCTCCATGTTGCATTGCAGTCCAGCTTTCAACACTCCTCCTTGGACTGTATGCAACACACTCCAATTGCACTTCTCAATGATTCAAATCGAGCAGCCCCTAAGGGCTTGGTCATTATGTCAGCCAATTGTGCTCCCGAGCTGCAATGCACAAGGCTGACTTCCTTTGCTTGTTCAGCCTCTCTAACAAAGTGCAGTTTGATTTTAAAATGCTTAGTCTTACCATGGAACACAGGGTTCTTGGCTATTGCAACTGCAGACTGATTATCCACCCAAATTTCAGTTGCTTCACCTTGAGTTTCATTAAGGTCATGAAGCAGCTTCCTTAGCCAAATGGCCTGATTGACTGCTCCTGCTGCAGCAATGTACTCTGCTTCAGCTGTGGACTGAGCAACAGTTTGTTGTTTCTTTGAACTCCAGCAAAACATGCTCGATCCAAGTGTGAAGAAGTATCCAGAGGTACTCTTCATGTCATCGAGAGATCCTGCCCAGTCACTATCAGAGTAGCCTTCTAGTTTCAGTTGGTTCCCACTTTCAAACATTACACCAAAACTAGTAGTGCCCTTGATGTATCTAAGGACCCTCTTTGCTGCCTTCAAATGTGCCTCATTGCAACAATGCATAAATCTCGATAACAGGCTGACACCAAGCATGATGTCTGGCCTGGTTGCTGTTAGATACAACAGACAACCAACTAGGCTTCGATAGTGCCTCTCATCAACCCTCTGCTGATCACCACTGCTAGTCAGCTTTTCTCCTTGAGCCACAGGTGTGCTGACTGCTTTACAGTTATGCATGCAAAATTTGTCTAGGATCTTCAAAGCAAATGAGTGTTGGCTGATGAAGATACCTCGATCAGACTGGTGTACTTCTATGCCAAGGAAGTAAGTCATGATCCCCAAATCTGTCATCTCAAACACTTGTTGCATTTGGACCTTGAACTGATCAATGAGCTCAATTTTGCTCCCTGTCACAAGCAAATCATCCACATACAAGGAAACAATCAGCAAGGTTTCATGTTCTGACCTTTTAACATATAGAGTAGGCTCACTAAGGCTCTTTACAAATCCAAGTTTGGTCAGGTAAGCATCAACTCTGTCATACCAGGCATACCAGGCCCTTGGTGCCTGTTTCAGGCCATAGAGGGCCTTTCTCAACTTATACACTTTGTCTTCATGTCCAGCAACTTCAAAACCTTCAGGTTGCTCGATGAAGATCTCCTCCTTGAGAAAACCATTCAGGAATGCTGATTTGACATCCAATTGGTGAACTCTCTATTGCTTCTGAGCTGCTAAAGCAAACAGCAGCTTAATTGTATCCAGTCTTGCCACTGGAGCAAAAGTTTCTAGGTAGTCAACACCATACTGTTGACTGTAGCCCTTCACCACAAGCTTGGCCTTGTGCTTGTTCAGTGAGCCATTAGCATTGTACTTGGCCCGGTACACCCATTTAACTCCTATGACCCTCTTGTGTTCTGGTCTGCACACCAACTCCCAAGTCTGATTTTTGTTGATCATTTCCAACTCAGCTTCCATAGCTTTCATCCAGCTTCTGTTCTTAGCAGCCTCCTCAAAGTCTGAGGGCTCAATCACAGCAACATTGCACCTCTGATAGACATCAGCCAAAGTTCTGGTGCCCCTCACTGGTATATCATCGACAGCATCATTACTTAGTCCTTCTTCTGCAGGTTCAACAACCAAGTCTGACTGGTCCAATTCAGACAAGTCAGCCTCAACACTATTCCAATTCCACACCTTTTCCTGATCAAACTTTACATCCCTGCTGACTAAAACCTTCTTTGCTGTAGGATCATACACTCTATAGCCCTTCTTGTTGCTGCTGTAGCCAACAAAGATTCCTGGAGTTGCTCTGCTCTCAAGCTTAGTCCTTTTCTCTACTGGAATAAGTGCATAACATACACAGCCAAACACTTTTAAGTGTGTTACCACAGGTTTGACTCCATGCCAAGCCTCAAAAGGAGTCTTATCCTTGACTGCTCTAGTTGGCGGTCTGTTGAGCAGATACACTGAGGTGTTGACTGCCTCAGCCCAAAACTGACTTGGAAGCTTGCCTTGAAACAAGAGGCACCTGGCCATGTTCAGTACAGTCCTATTCTTTCTCTCACAGACTCCATTCTGTTGAGGAGTATAGACTGTTGTGAGCTGATGGTGAATCCCAGCACTGTCACAAAGCTTCTGAAATTTCTCAGACACATATTCAGAGCCATTATCAGTCCTCAAGGCCCTAATTTTGCAGCCTGACTGATTTTCAGCATAAGCCTTGAATTTGCAGAAGACTTCAAACACTTCTGACTTTTGCTTCAAGAAGTAGACCCAGCACAACCTTGTTAAATCATCTATAAACAGGGCAAAGTACCTGTTCTCACTGATTGAAGGTGTTCTCATAGGGCCACAAACATCAGAGTGCACCAATTCGAGCTTGTTTTGAGCTCTCCAAGCACTGTCAGCAGGAAAAGGCAGTCTAGCCTGCTTACCAAGCTGACAAACCTCACAAACATTCCCACTAACTTCAATTTTTGAAATGTCATCAACCAAATTCATCCTATGTAATAGATCGATGGATCTAAAATTTGCATGGCCTAGTCTCCTATGCCACAAGTCAGTGCTTTCAACAAGGCTGGTGTATGCCTTTCTTTCTATTTGTCTAACATCCAGCATGAAGCACCTATCAGTCATAGAGACTGTGACTAACTCCAGACCATTCATGTCTTGAACAATACAGCAACCATCCTTAAAAACCAATGTATAGCCCTTTTCAACTAATTGGCCTACACTAAGTAAATTCTGGTCTAAGTCAGGTACAAAAAACACATCTGAGATCAGTTTGTTACCTGAACCAGTGCTAATCAACACACTGCCCTTGCCTTTAGCCTCAATCAGCCTACCATCTCCAATTCTAATCCTCGAGTGGAAGCTTCTGTCTAGGCCTTTGAACAGCTTCTCATCTGCTGCCATATGGTGTGAGCAGCCACTGTCTAGTAGCCAATCATTGCTGGCCTTGGTTGTACCAACAAAACAAGTTGCTATGAACACTTGCTCCTCCTGAGCTTGAATGTCCTCAGCAGGTCTAGCTTGTTGCAGAGCAGCCTCCCTTGGTTTGCCCTTGCATACCTTCTCCACATGGCCAAACTGCTTGCATTTTCTACACTGAATATCTGGCCTAAACCAGCAATACTTTTCTGAATGTGTTGTCTTCTTGCAATGAACACATGGTGGGAACACCCTTTTTGCTTCATCTCTTCCTGACTTGACCCTTCTATTGTGCCAAGGCTTCTTGCCTTTTGCAGTCACACTCGAGCCTTCACTGGCTTTAGCCTGGAAAGCAGCTTCAGGATTCTCCTCCTGCCTATTTGCCCTCATTTGCTCAAGTGCATACAGGGAGTTTATCAGCTCAGACAATGAAATGGCTGATAAGTCCCTCGAGTCCTCAAGTGAAGAGATTTTAGACTCAAATTTCTCAGGGAGAGTTGTAATAACCTTTTCAACAACTCTGCTCTCTGTGAAGTCCACTCCCAGGAGCCTAATGCTGTTGACAATGGCCATTATCCTGTTTGAGTACTGCTTGATGGTCTCAGACTCCTTCATCCTCAAATTTTCAAAGTCTCTCCTGAGGTTGATCACTTGCTGTTGCCTTGTCTTATCAGTCCCCATGAACTCCTCCTTCAGCTTCTCCCAAGCCTGCTTTGGTGAGTCACAGGCCATGATGCGAGTAAATATCACATCAGAGACTCCATTTTGCAAGCAGGCCATAGCCTTATGCTTCTTGGCTCGCTCATCAGCATGCTGCCTCATCTGTGCAATGGTGGGATTGGCTCTCAATGGAGGTGGTTCAGCATCATTCTCGATCACACTCCAAAGATCATGTGCCTGGAGATAAGTCTTCATTTTAACTATCCAAATGTGATAGTTTTCTCCAGTGAACACTGGTGGAGGTGGTGGAGTGAAACTCATTCTGTTAAACTGATTTTAAGTGCTTCAATCTTACCAAATTTTGAACTTGCTGTTGGTTTTGATTCGAACACAACAGATTGCATACAAAGGCCCCTCAAAGACTCGGGCTCATGATACCATTTGTTGGAACAATGGCAGCAGCAAACATCAAACAAAGTTGCAACACAGTGTTTGCAAGACTGAAGCAAGAAGAATCGAAGCAAAGAAAGAGCAAAGCAAAGCAAAAATTGATCAAAAATGAATACTCAGCAAAGTTGTAACTGAACATTACATTTTTCATTCAAGATTTGAATATATAAAAGAGCTACAAATTTTTGGTTCATTTGACAGATACCTAATGACATAACTACTCCCACTTAGACTAAACTAATACATGCTTGAGTCAAATACAAAATAAGCTGACATATCAGCTTTTACATCATCAATCCAATCACAAACTTAATCCAACTAACTATTAAAGCTAGTTACAATTAAACTGAACTAAGTTACATCAAAACAAAACAGCAATATCAGTTGCTTCATTTGGTCTGAAAACCATTCGTGCACACCAAGCAAAATGAGTTGAGCTCGATAGCTGCTGGTCTCGATAGTAGCTTGCTTCTGGCTCCATGTTGCATTGCAGTCTAGCTTTCAACACATATGCTTCATGTAAGCAACCCATCATATTACGAACTTGTTTTGCAAACGCTAAAAAGTTCCTTGGTTTCTTTGTTTCCATTTTCAACAGATATCGCCAATACCTATGGTTAGCAACTTTTCTCACCACAGTTTTCCTTTCGTTTATTCAAAGTATTCTAGTGCTGCTTTTGCTAGCATATGCTTCACTCTAATGCTCGTTTAATTGTTTTTTCAGGCATAGCTGAAGTTGTTGTTTTGCTGGTCACAACTACCTTGGTGACACTTGTAATGCTTCTGATATGACAGACCAATTTGCTTATGGATTTGTGTTTTCCACTCTTATTCGGGTCGATAGAGCTGATCT
This sequence comes from Gossypium hirsutum, assembly GCF_007990345.1. Classification (NCBI taxonomy): domain Eukaryota; kingdom Viridiplantae; phylum Streptophyta; class Magnoliopsida; order Malvales; family Malvaceae; genus Gossypium; species Gossypium hirsutum. The sequence continues at coordinate 35,044,687 of NC_053440.1, forward strand.
ACTTCTCTACTGTTCTATTGAAAGTCATGGAGGGAGGTTGGATTCCACTTGTTTTTGCTACTTTCTTTCTCACTGTCATGTACATTTGGCACTATGGCGGTGTGTTGAAGTTCCAGAGTGAGGTCAGAGAGAAAATATCCATGGATTTCATGATTGAACTTGGATCCAAGCTTGGGACAGTGAGAGTTCCGGGGACATTTCAGAAAATATCCGTGGATTTCATTATTGAACTTGGCTCCAAGCTTGGGACAGTTGTAAAGGTGGGGTTGGATATGGTTGACGGTGAAAAGAAGGCGACTTTGGAGGCAAAATGGATGAAATTGCAAGTCGCGCAGCTGGAAGCGTATGCGAGGCAAACTGATTTTGTTGCTGAGCAAGCAAAGTTGTTGCTGAAATATTACAAGTCTGAAGACAAATAGTGGTTATTATGCATAGAGAGTAACTTATGGAGTTCTATCTCTGTTAAGCATATTTTGTTATGTTAATTGCTTAATCCTTTTTATTTCTGTCTCATTTGTTTGTTGGTCTGCCGCAAGCCTCAATTGGCCTTTATTCGGTGCTTACTTTGCTCCATAAACTGATATTGCTGCTGCCATATCTCTTAAATTAGTGCCCCGATGTTGAAGGGATATTAGCAAGTTTTTCTCTTTCTCTTAATTTGTCCTCCTTTAATCAGCTTGCTGGTACTTGCTTCACCTCCCAAGTATTGCTATTTTGCTTCCATTTACCAAAAATTCCTGCTAAATTAGGTATTTCCTCACTTGTAAATCAAGCTGCTATTGGTCACCTTTTGATGTTCTGAAATAGTTGCGCTTCGTTGTGCATATCAACGACTGAACATGTTCAAAAATCTGTTGTTATTTGGCTTAAACCTCCCCATCATCAGTCTTAATTCCCATCATTTTTGTTCCATTACCATTCAATTTGTTTTAAAATTTAGACGATAAATTTTAATGTTAAATTGATAAATTGTTAAATTCACTAGTTATTTTAAATTTTAAATAAAAAATGTAATATAAATTTAAATCAAAATTGATAATTTGTTACATTACATGGTATTGAAATTTAAGGTACTAAGGAGCTTATCTATTCAAATTTAAATAAAATAATACAAATGTGTTAAAAGTATTAATTAAAAATAAAATATAATTTTTATAATAATACAATTGTGTCAATATCTAATTACAAATATTTAATTATTATATTTACATATTTAAATATAGTTTATATATTCTAATTAAATTTAATAAATAATTAATATTAAATACTTAGAAATATTTAAAATTAGTATTATATAATCAAATATTAACAATAAGTTATAATAAATTATTTTTTATATTTTTACTAAAATATCATAATATTAACTAATTTGAATATTATTTAAATACATATTTGTTACTTTATAATATCATGTCTAGAATGGACATTTTATTCTTCAAAAGCACTTTTTGACAGCAATACCAAGCACTCAAATTTTTCAAAAGCACTTCTCAAAAGTAATTCTCAAAAGCAGTTTTCCACAACACTTCTCAAAAGTACTTTTCAAAAGCAATGAAGAACTAGCCCTAAGTAATTTTCGATGAAAATGCCTAAAAGGATTAATTTGTAAAAGTTATAAAATATGTCACAAGTGTGTGAATAAGTGAGTATTGTGGACTGCTATAGTTATGAAAATGGTTCAGCTAGGCCTAAAATGCAAGGAAATTGAATAAAAATTATTTTACGAGCCTAGGGGCAAAATCGTAATCTTGTGAAACTTTAGGGCCAAAAACGTAATTTTTCCAAAGTATGATTTTTGGACTGGAATGAATAGTGTGAAGGTTATATGTAACACCCCGAACCCGAGACCGTCGCCGGAGTCGAACACGAGGTGTTAACAGACTTCAAACCACTTATTTGACATTTCCCAGACAAGCTGCCAATCTGCGTACTAGTCTCTTTAAAAATCATATCTTGAGTTATGAAACTAGAAATCCAGTTCCGTAAATTTTCCCTGGAACTAGACTCATATACCTATATGGTAGAATTTTTGTAGAATTTTTGGTCAGGCAAATTATTACAGTTTATTAGTCAAAGTCTCCCATGTTACAGGGATCGACTACACTGACCTTTGCGCATTACGACTTGGATATCTCCCTTCACAGAGCTTCAATACCGATGCCGTTTGTTTCTATAGAAACTAGACTCAGATAGGAATCTGTACATATATGGCATGAATCCTAATTATCTCTGGTTAATTTATAATGAATTTCCAAAGTCGGAACAGGGAATCCAGAAACCGTTCTGGCCCTGTCTCACGAGAACCTGAATATCTCTTAACATACTGTCCATATGATCATTTTGTTACTTCTATATGAAAATAGACTCATCAAGCTTCGATTACATAATTTATTCATTAATTAATTCCACTCCTACTATTTTTAGTGATTTTTCAATCTCACGTCACTGCTGCTGCCAGCATCTGTTACGAAAGCAACTATGCCTATTTCGTGATTTCTCCTTGATCTAACTAGTAATTCATCATACATATCACCAATTATGATCATAACTAGCCATGCCAAAGGCTAATCATTGTCAAACATCTCCCTACTACACTATTGCCATACCATGAATTTTAACACCAAAAATAATCAACCATGACATATGGCATAAAAAAAAAAGTCGAATTATCAAGACTTACGACCTAACGTTATGAAACCAAACCCAACCGAACATTTATGCCATTTTCGCATGGCTAAAAGTTTACATACCAAAGTTCAAACACAACATAATAGCCTATACATGCCGAAATGTTCTCCTAAGCCGACTAAGAAGAAAGTACCAAAACTTGCTAGCCGGTGTGATGACTCCAATGACGGCCCGATCACGCAAAAAGAGACGAGTCTAAGAAACCTAAAATAGGTGACAAGGAAACACCGAGTGAGTATATAACTCAGTAAGTCATAAGCAATGCACTACCATCCATTAATAACATTATCACAAGAGGAAGCAAAATGGAACGAGGCTAGTTACTCCACCCATACCGAACCATACCATGGTTCCTCAAACCTATCGGTTCAATCTCATACCAAGTCATGCATTCACATTCCATATACTAATCAATAGGATATTTGAGGCATTTTCATACATCATTTTGTTTTCGTTACAATCATACAACTAAACGACCTTTCACCTATTCCACGATAAATCTTATGTACGTGACCTCAATTATAATTGTCACATAGGTTCAAACTTACCAAGCTCAACTTCAAATACAAAAATAGCGCCTAGTAGTCACGAACTCAAGGTACTTACCCGATCCGCTGTCCGTGATCAACTCAATAATGTCGCACACTTAGTGCCCATATGATTCAAAAATATATATTAAGTCCGCACACTCAGTGCTATATAATCAACTCGCACACTTAGTGCTATATAATCAAACTCGCACACTTAGTGCTGAACAATTTAAACCCGCACACTTAGTGCCAATCTCATGATCATAAATGTTTATACCGCACACTTAGTGCCGAGATCAACAACTCAATACATCTCACCTCTTTTCTTTTCATTCAACACTTTCATCACCACATGCATACATGTATATAAATTTATCATTCCATTCGGCATAATTACATAGGCATTATGTCTATTTAGATCAATACAAAATATATGCTTGATGACTTACTTTGTGTTGGGTAGGACGGTTCCAACTCAGCTACTCGATCTTTTCTTTGCCTTTGCTTGATTCTCCTCCTTTAACTCCTTGAGCTTAATCAATAAATCAACTAGTTTAACCATCTTGCTAAACATTCATAATTCAATTACACATGCATATGTATGTTTGTATATTCGGCAACCATCCTCACTAACTACCCATTTAGTCGATTATACACATAATTAAAGGTAACATCACGAATGGGCATACTTATGTATATATACATATATATGTATATATATATACTTCGGAATGGGCATCACAATTAGATTTAACACCACCTTCATACTCAATTAGATGGCCGAATGCATGTATATATGCACAATGTCAACTATAACATCATTTAAACACCTAATTTCATCTCATGAACACTCGACCCATTTTTACCCCATATGGCCGAATGTGTAAGATTACATTCAACACCACCGATGTACTTAGTTAGGTGGCCAAATATACCAAGTTAGACTTGACATTATACGTCACAAGAACTCTAATTTAATTTGTCAATTGCTTGGCCAAGAACTCAAAAGTGCCTTATCTACAACCTATTCGGCCTTACTACTTAAACTTAGCCTTTCATACACTTATCTCTATTGTTTTAGAAGGCCGAATCCTTATGTGTTCCAACATCTAGCTTACTCAATTCAACACATCAAAACGACATTTAGGCCGATTTTGCTAGCACACAAGCCTTTGACCGAATGTCCTTGACCTCTAGTCACCTAAATTTTTATTCTTTAAAACTCATCCAACTCATATTTTTCGTTGACAACCTCCTTAACTTCAATTTTTTCACATCTTTAATCATGCTACATTCGACCATTATTTAACAATAATTCATGTATCCTTTTTATTAAACACTCAAAATCAACCATCTTCATACCTCATCACCAAAGACATCAAAATACCAACCAAGAATGTAACATTCATGGCCGAATATCATCTCCATCAATTAACAAAATTTGAACCATGGCTAGGTAGATTTCAAACTTACAACTTAAAATATACATGAATCTCAAAGAATAATATCAAACATACCTCAATCTAGTTACATGCATGGCCAAACTTCTTAGAAACTTTTCCCCTAGGCACCGAATATTCAAGAGCTTCTTAATCAACTTGAAGATGACCAAATGCCTTAACTTCACTTTCTTCTTTTTCTTTCTTTAGGTACGGCAATTGTGATAAGGAAAAGGATGAACACTCCTTCTTCCTCCCTTATTTTATTCATCATTTTTTTCTTTTTAATTCCCTTCTTTTATTTATTCTAATTTACTTACCAATATTAAATAATAAACAACATAAACTTGGAGGAATGGAACCATGCTTGGCCGGCCACTTATCAAGAATTGGGCACTTTGACATGCAAACCCAAACTTTCCTATTTTAATACTATTTGGTCCTTACTTATTTACCTATCATAATTTTCTAAGTCTCTCAACTAGATCCTTTCAAGCAAAATTCACATTCCTAATACAAAATTAAAACATCAAATTTTTATACAAGTACTATCACACATATAAGATATGCAAATAAAATTTTAACTAAATTTTATGACTCGGTTTTGTGGTCCCGAAACCACTTCCCGACTAGGGTCAATTTTCGGTTGTCACAACTCTCCCCCACTCAAGAAATTTTCGTCCCCGAAAATCTTACCGGTAAATAGGTTTGGGTATCGTTCTTTCATCGAGCTCTCGGTTTCCCAAGTAGCTTCCTCGATCCCGTGTTTGAGCCATAACACCTTTACTAACGGAACCCTTTTGTTTCGCAACCCCTTCACTTCACGAGCTAGGATACGCATCGGCTCTTCTTCATAACTCATATCGGCTTGAATTTCAACCTCCAACGGACTAATTATGTGCGAAGGATGAGATCTATAGCGTCGAAGCATCGAAACATGAAAGACATCGTGAATCTTTTCAAGTTAGGGGGTAAAATCAATCGATACGCAACTGGACCGACTCGTTCGGATATTTCGTATGGCCCAATGAATCTCGGACTCAACTTGCCCTTTCGGCCAAATCTGAGTACCTTTTTCCAAGGCGAAACTTTAAGAAACACTTTATCTCCCACCTGATATTCAATGTCTTTTCGTTTCAAATCCGCATACGATTTCTGACGATCCGTGGCTGCCTTTTGACTTTCACGGATTACCCTTACTTTCTGTTCGACATCTTTAATCAAATCGACTCCGAAAATTTTACTTTCACCGAGCTCGGTCCAAAACAATGGTGTACGTCATTTACGACCGTACAAAGCCTCGTAAGGGGCCATCTTAATACTTGATTGAAAACTATTGTTGTAAGCGAATTCAATCAAAGGTAAATACCGTTCCCATGAACCACTAAACTCGAGGATGCAACATTTCAACATATCCTCAAGTATCTGAATTATCCGCTCGGATTGACCATCGGTTTGTGGATGAAAAGCGGTGCTAAAATGCAGCTTGGTACCCAAAGCTTTTTGCAATTTCTTCCAAAATCGCGAGGTGAATCTCGGATCTCTATCCGACATGATAGAAATAGGTACTCCATGTAATCTCACAATCTGAGAAACATACAATTCGGCTAGTTTATCCAATGAAAAATCCATACGCACGGGGATAAAGTGAGCCGACTTAGTCAGTCTATCAACAACAACCCAAATCGCATCCTTCTTACTTGCTGACAATGGCAATCCAGACACAAAGTCCATTGTGACTCGATCCCATTTCCACTCGGGTATCATGATCGGCTGAAGTAATCCTGAAGGCACTTGATGTTCCGCTTTCACTTGTTGACATATTAAACATCTCGAAACAAAGTCGGAGATGTCCCGTTTCATACCATGCCACCAAAACCGACGTTTCAAATCGTTGTACATTTTCGTACTCCCCGGGTGAATTGACATTCGGCTACAATGAGCTTTGTTCAGAATCATCGAAATGAGTTCTGAATTTCTTGGAACACACAACCGACTTCTGAACCTCAAACAATCGTCATCATCAATTTGAAATTCGGATTCCATATTCGGAATACATTCAGCCCGTTTTGCAACCAATTCATCGTCGACTTTCTGAGCTTCACGAATTTGATGAATCAATGATGGTTTGGCCTTTAATTCAGCTACTAACACATTGTCGGGTAGAACAGACAAGTGCACATTCATCGCTCGTAAAGCAAACAGCGATTTCCGGCTTAAGGCGTCCGCAACCACATTAGCCTTTCCCGGGTGGTAATCAATGACAAGCTCGTAATCTTTCAACAACTCAAGCCAACGTCTTTGTCACAGATTTAAGTCTCTTTGAGTCATCAAATATTTGAGACTTTTGTGATCCGAAAATACATGGCACTTTTCGCCAAACAAATAATGTCGCCATATTTTCAAAGCAAATACGATGGCGGCTAGTTCGAGATCATGGGTTGGATAATTTCTCTCGTGTGGCTTCAATTGTCTCGACGCATAGGCCACAACTCGACCTTCTTGCATCAATACGCAACCCAACCCGAGTAGGGATGCGTCACTATAAATGACAAACTCTTTGCTTGATTCGGGTTGCACTAAAATTGGAGCTTTAGTCAAATGAGTTTTCAGTTGATCGAAGCTTTTCTGACATTTCTCCGTCCATTCGAACTTAGCATCCTTTTGAAGTAGCTTCGTCATTGGTGTGGCTATCATCGAGAAACCTTTTACAAATCGTCGGTAATAACCGGCAAGCCCCAGGAAGCTCCGAACTTCGGCAATATTTCTTGGAGGCTTCCAGTTAAGTATGGCTGAAATTTTGCTCGGGTCAACTCGAATACCCGATGCGGATACCACATGACCCAAGAAGCTAACCTCTCTTAACCAGAACTCACACTTACTGAACTTAGCATATAACTTCTTATCCCGCAAAATTTGCAATACTAATCTCAGGTGCTCAGCATGTTCGGTCTCATCTCCTGAATAGACTAAGATGTCATCAATGAACACAACTACGAACCGGTCCAAATACTGTCTGAAGATCCGATTCATCAAATCCATAAATACCGTAGGGGCATTAGTGAGCCCAAACGGCATCACTAAGAACTCGTAGTGACCGTACCTCGTTCTGAAAGCAGTTTTGGGTACGTCCGAATCTCGAATCCGCAACTGATAATAACCCAATCTCAAATCTATCTTTGAAAACACCGAGGCTCCCTTTAGTTGATCAAACAAATCATCAATACGCGGTAATGGATATTTATTCTTTATCGTCACTTTATTCAGTTGACGATAGTCAATGCACAACCTCATGGTTCCGTCCTTCTTTTTCACGAACAATACTGGTGCACCCCAAGGTGAGAAACTTGGTCGAGCGAAACCTCTATCCGTCAACTCTTGCAATTGAGCTTTCAATTCCTTTAACTCGGTTAGTGCCATACGATACGGAGCTATCGAAATTGGCGTAGTTCCAGGTACAAGCTCAATACCAAACTCTATCTCCCGAACAGGTGGCAAACCCGGTAACTCTTCAGGAAAAACATCCGGGTATTCACAAACCACCGGCACAGATTCGGGTTTCTTTTCTAATTCTTTGTCATCAAGTACATGCGCAAGGTATGCTTCGCACCCTTTTCTTACATATTTCTGGGCCAACATTGCTGATATTACAGCTGGCAACCCCCTTAAGTCCGTAGACTCAACTCGGATTATCTCGTTATTTGCGCACCTCAAATCAATAGTCTTGCTTTTGCAATTCACAACCGCATCATGCGCGGTCAACCAATCCAAACCTAGAATAACATCAAATTCGTCAAACGGCAAAAGCATCAAATCGGCCGGAAAACAGGATTCTCGGATTATTAGAGGGCATCTCTTACACACTTTATCAACAAGTACGCATTGACCCAAACGGTTTGACACTCGAATTACGAACTCAGTAGACTCAACGGGTAGAGTCTTACTGGATGCTAAGGTTTCGCATACATATGAATGAGTAGAGCCAGGGTCAATTAGTGCAATCACATTAGTATCAAAGAGAGTGAAGGTACCAGTGATGACGTCGGGAGAGGATGCCTCCTCTCGTGCGCGAATGGCATATGCTCTAGCAGGAGTACGGTTCTCGGCTCGAACAGCCGTATCAGAGGCCCCTCTCTGACTACCACCCCTACCTCCTAAAATTCTCGGTGGTCTACCTCTAGTTGTCACTCCACTAGGTCTTGCACCTTGAATCTTATTCTTCTCATCAAGCTCCGTGTAATCTCTAATGAAGTGGTCCTTCGAACCGCATCCGTAGCAGGCCCTGTTAGTAGACTTACCCCAACATTCACCTAGGTGTCGTCTCCCGCATTGGGGACATTCAGGTTTCTCTTGACGATTATTGCCCACACTAGCTACCGAAGTAGCTCGGGAGTCCGTCGATGGTCGTGCTCTAATGGAAATTCCCGCAGTCGTCCTCGACTTATTAGTGTCCTCCCTGAACTTCTTTACAGCTGAGAACGGAGCTTTACCCGTCGATCTTTTACGATAGTCTCTAGCTTCAAATTCAGCCTTCTTCCTCTCCTTTCCAAGTTCTTCCGCCTTGCAGGCTCGTTCGACTAGTGTTACGAATTCTTTTATCTCCAAAATACCCACTAGTAGCTTTAAATTTTCATTCAATCCTTCTTCGAATCTTTTGCACATAGCAACCTCATCGGCTACACACTCCCGGGCATACCTACTGAGTCTTACGAATTCATGTTCGTATTCAGATACTGTCATACGGCCTTGCTTGAGTTCCAAGAATTCCTTACGCTTTTGATCAATGAACCGTTGACTAATATATTTCTTTTGAAATTCCGTCTGAAAGAAGTCCCAAGTTACTCGTTCGTTTGGGACTATGGAAATCAGGGTCCTCCACCAATAGTAGGCTGAGTCCCGCAACAAGGATATAGCACACTTTAGACATTCATCAGGCGTGCATGACAGTTCATCAAACACCCGAATGGTGTTATCGAGCCAGAACTCGGCCTTTTCAGCATCATCAGTAACTATGGCCCTGAACTCCTCGGCCCCGCGCTTCCTAATCAAGCCTACAAGTGGCTTACTCAGCCTCACAGGATCAGTGACTGATGGCATTACGGGCTCTTGGGGTGGATTATTCAAATTCGGGAATTGTTGGACGGCCGGATTGGTTCGGGCATATTGCGCGACCCACTCATTCATCATGGTAAAGAAGGCTTGTTTAGCCCCCTCACCTTGATTATTCGCAGATGACTGAGGTTCAACAGGCGGTGTCCCTTGTGCAGGAGCAGCCGCTACACTTTCAATGTCATCCGCCAAGGTTCTCTCTACACCGGGATCCATTTACTAATCAAAACATAAATTTTAACCATCAGAAGTCATCACACATTTAAACATTAACATTCGGCATGTATAGCTAGACTCATACGTGCTATGGTAGTCCTAGAACCGACTAAACCATAGCTCTGATACCAATTAAATTGTAACACCCCGAACCCGAGACCGTCGCCGGAGTCGAACACGAGGTGTTAACAGACTTCAAACCACTTATTTGACATTTCCCAGACAAGCTGCCAATCTGCATACTAGTCTCTTTAAAAATCATATCTTGAGTTCTGAAACTCGAAATCCAGTTCCGTAAATTTTCCCTAGAACTAGACTCATATAACTATATGGTATAATTTTTGTAGAATTTTTGGTCAGGGCAATTAGTACAGTTTATTAGTCAAAGTATCCCATGTTACAGGGATCGACTACACTGACCTTTGCGGATTACGACTTGGATATCTCCCTGCACAGAGCTTCAATACCGATGCCGTTTGTTTCTATAGAAACTAGACTCAGAGAGGAATCTGTACATATATGGCATGACTTCTAATTATCTCTGGTTAATTTATAATGAATTTCCAAAGTCGGAACAGGGAATCCAGAAACCGTTCTGGCCCTGTCTCACGAGAACCTGAATATCTCTTAACATACTGTCCATATGATCATTTTGTTACTTCTATATGAAAATAGACTCACCAAGCTTCGATTACATAATTTATTCATTAATTAATTCCACTCCAACTATTTTTAGTGATTTTTCAATCTCACATCACTGCTGCTGCCAGCATCTGTTACGAAAGCAACTATGCCTATTTCGTGATTTCTCCTTGATCTAACTAGTAATTCATCATACATATCACCAATTATGATCATGACTAGCCATGCCAAAGGCTAATCATTGTCAAACATCTCCCTACTACACTATTGCCATATCATGAATTTTAACACCAAAAATAATTAACCATGACATATGGCATAAAAAAAAAGTCGAATTATCAAGACTTACGACCTAACGTTATGAAACCAAACCCAACCGAACATTTATGCCATTTTCGCATGGCTAAAAGTTTACATACCAAAGTTCAAACACAATATAATAGCCTATACATGCCGAAATGTTCTCCTAAGCCGACTAAGAAGAAAGTACCAAAACTTGCTAGCCGGTGTGATGACTCCAATGACAGTCCGATCACGCAAAAAGAGACGAGTCTAAGAAACCTAAAATAGGTGACAAGGAAACACCGAGTGAGTATATAACTCAGTAAGTCATAAGCAATGCACTACCATCCATTAATAACATTATCACAAGAGGAAGCAAAATGGAACGAGGCTAGTTACTCCACCCATACCGAACCATACCATGGTTCCTCAAACCTATCGGTTCAATCTCATACCAAGTCATGCATTCACATTCCATATACTAATCAATAGGATATTTGAGGCATTTTCATACATCATTTTGTTTTCATTACAATCATACAACTAAACGACCTTTCACCTATTCCACGATAAATCTTATGTACGTGACCTCAATTATAATTGTCACATAGGTTCAAACTTACCAAGCTCAACTTCAAATATAAACATAGCGCCTAGTAGTCACGAACTCAAGGTACTTACCCGATCCGCTGTCCGTGATCAACTCAATAATGTCGCACACTTAGTGCCCATATGATTCAAAAATATATATTAAGTCCGCACACTCAGTGCTATATAATCAACTCGCACACTTAGTGCTATATAATCAAAATCGCACACTTAGTGCTGAACAATTTAAACCCGCACACTTAGTGCCAATCTCATGATCATAAATGTTTATACCGCACACTTAGTGCCGAGATCAACAACTCAATACATCTCACCTCTTTTCTTTTCATTCAACACTTTCATCACCACATGCATACATGTATATAAATTTATCATTCCATTCGGCATAATTACATAGACATTATGTCTATTTAGATCAATACAAAATATATGCTTGATGACTTACTTTGTGTTGGGTAGGACGGTTCCAACTCAGCTACTCGATCTTTTCTTTGCCTTTGCTTGATTCTCCTCCTTTAACGCCTTGAGCTTAATCAATAAATCAACTAGTTTAACCATCTTGCTAAACATTCATAATTCAATTACACATGCATATGTATGTTTGTATATTCGGCAACCATCCTCACTAATTACCCATTTAGTCGATTATACACATAATTAAAGGTAACATCACGAATGGGCATACTTATGTATATATACATATATATGTATATATATACTTCGGAATGGGCATCACAATTAGATTTAACACCACCTTCATACTCAATTAGATGGCCGAATGCATGTATATATGCACAATGTCAACTATAACATCATTTAAACACCTAATTTCATCTCATGAACACTCGACCCATTTTTACCCCATATGGCCGAATGTGTAAGATTACATTCAACACCACCGATGTACTTAGTTAGGTGGCCAAATATACCAAGTTAGACTTGACATTATACGTCACAAGAACTCTAATTTAATTTGTCAATTGCTTGGCCAAGAACTCACAAGTGCCTTATCTACAACCTATTCGGCCTTACTACTTAAACTTAGCCTTTCATACACTTATCTCTATTGTTTTAGAAGGCCGAATCCTTATGTGTTCCAACATCTAGCTTACTCAATTCAACACATCAAAACGACATTTAGGCCGATTTTGCTAGCACACAAGCCTTTGACCGAATGTCCTTGACCTCTAGTCACCTAAATTTTTATTCTTTAAAACTCATCCAACTCATATTTTTCGTTGACAACCTCCTTAACTTCAATTTATTCACATCTTTAATCATGCTACATTCGACCATTATTTAACAATAATTCATGTATCCTTTTTATTAAACACTCAAAATCAACCATCTTCATACCTCATCACCAAAGACATCAAAATACCAACCAAGAATGTAACATTCATGGCCGAATATCATCTCCATCAATTAACAAAATTTGAACCATGGCTAGGTAGATTTCAAACTTACAACTTAAAATATACATGAATCTCAAAGAATAATATCAAACATACCTCAATCTAGTTACATGCATGGCCAAACTTCTTAGAAACTTTTCCCCTAGGCACCGAATATTCAAGAGCTTCTTAATCAACTTGAAGATGACCAAATGCCTTAACTTCACTTTCTTCTTTTTCTTTCTTTAGGTACGGCAATTGTGATAAGGAAAAGGATGAACACTCCTTCTTCCTCCCTTATTTTATTCATCCTTTTTTCTTTTTAATTCCCTTCTTTTATTTATTCTAATTTACTTACCAATATTAAATAATAAACAACATAAACTTGGAGGAATGGAACCATGCTTGGCCGGCCACTTATCAAGAATTGGGCACTTTGACATGCAAACCCAAACTTTCCTATTTTAATACTATTTGGTCCTTACTTATTTACCTATCATAATTTTCTAAGTCTCTCAACTAGATCCTTTCAAGCAAAATTCACATTCCTAATACAAAATTAAAACATCAAATTTTTATACAAGTACTATCACACATATAAGATATGCAAATAAAATTTTAACTAAATTTTATGACTTGGTTTTGTGGTCCCGAAACCACTTCCCGACTAGGGTCAATTTTGGGCTGTCACATTATATAAGTTAAATGTATTGTTATAAATCAAGAAAGATGAGAAATTGAAATTGATCGATAAAAAGAAAAGTGAGGAAAAGTGAAAAATTCCCGAATGAACCTTTGGAATAAAAAGGGATACGAATGAAGTGACAGAAATGATCACATGTGTGGCACGGATTGTGTCTAGGCCACTATGTAAAAGTGAAAGTGATGGTCACGTGTGTAGTACTATGTGCAGGCTACTACGTGTATCGGATGGTAATGGTCACATGTATAGTACTATGTGCAGGCTACTATGTGAACCGAACATCATTGATTAATAAGGTGGTTGCTATGTTCTGAATCCACCGAGTATCTATTATTATTCCGAAGTGTTTATCAGGAAATTGACTAAGTGTAATTGAATAATGAATATAGGTGTGGAATTGAATTGAAGTATCGACTTAGAAATGAAAAAGTGAATTTTGAATTGAATTGTGATTGAAAGTGAAAAACTGAAATTATGAAAGAGTACATTTAGCAATAAAACAGTTTAGACAACAACAGTTGTGTGACTTTGAAAAATCACCAAAAATGGTGAAGATTGAATAAGAGGCTGAATAATATATGAAATTGAAGCTGAATGAGTCTATTTTCACATAAAAGAAACAGAGCAAGTAAAAAAGTTATATATTTTGAGATATTTGAAGTTTAGTTAGACAGAGTTAGAATGAGTTTGGAATCCCCTGTTTTGAATTTGGAAAAATGTCAAAAATTTTACAAATATAATTATGGGATAAAGTTTATATGTTTAGAATCCTCAGTGAATCTATTTTCAAGAGAAACAAACGGAAACAACATCCGAATTCTATACAATGAGATAATTATTTTTTAGTGAAAAGAGGTCAGAACTATCGAGTAGTGAAACAGGGGAAACTTTAAAGAATAAAGTGTACTATTTGGCTAAACCAAAAATTATGAAAATTTTATGGTAAGAAGATATATAAATGTAGTTTTGTTAAAAATTTACAGATCTTAATTTAGAGTTCTATAGCTCTGGGTAAAAATAATTTAGTGACTCTGACTCGAATAGACAGCTTTGAATATACATGTGAGTGAATATTGAAATTGTAGTTAATGTTGTTTAAGTGTGTTATACACATTAAGGATGTGGAATGGAGAGGAGGAGGACGAAAATTGAAAGAACATATGAATGATTTGTGTATAATTGGTCATATGCTTGATTATAATCGATTAACGATTGAAAAGAAATGATGTTTATAATTGTGCATTATTAGTTATAGTTAAAGCTCATATGAGAAAATAAAGTTTCATGGTATGTGTATGTGGTATACTTGGCATATGATTTGTTATGTAGCAATGTCAAAAATGGTTTATGAATTAACTCATGTTGATAAGTTTGATACATAAATAAATGTGGTGCTTATCCATACTTATAATGCTTATACTATATGTTTATTTGGCTAGCATGTTTGGTGTGTATGCTTAGGCTTTGGCAAAGTTGTGGCTGGATTACGCCACATTAAATTTATAAAATTATGCATTGAGATGGTAAATGTCTAGATGAAAATATGCTTGTGATCATAAAAATGTGGTAAGGTTTAAAGTTTGTAATCTTTATTAAAATGGTTTATTATGTGGTTAGTCTTCAAAAAAACATAGCTTGCGACTATAGTTGAGTGTAATGTTTATATCTTGTGTGATATGCATAGGAAATGGGAGTGGAAAGGAAATGAAATAATAGGTTCATACTTGAAGTGTAAAATGATGTAAAAAGGGGACGTTAAGTTAAACGATAAATATGTATTAGTATTGAACTTAATGAAATTGAATTGTACGTGAATTAAATGGAAATTGCAAATGATATGATTTGAATTAAATGAATTACTGTGGTATTGAAATGTATATTGGATTGATAAATTGAATTGAATCGTGAACATGAGAATCATGAATTAAATGAAATGGAAATGAAGTGTTGAATTGCATGAGTATGTATTGGGTCTCCGAAGCCCTATTTGTTACAAATATAGTATTTTGAAGTTATAACGTGAAGATTTATAAAAGCATGTTAAAATTTTGAAGAGTTTAAATTTGAATGAAATTTTATAACTCGGTTTAAGATGTTTATAAGTGTGTGTGTGTTCTGGTAATGTCTCGTACCCTATTCTGACGTCAAATACGGGTAAGGGGTGTTACAATGTGACATCACCAGATTCGGTCATAACGTTTAGACCGGATTTGGGGTGTTACATGGCTTGTGTGGTCCACATGGCTTAGCACACATCCGTGTCTCTAGCTTGTGTGACTTTAATTCCAAAACAATGAGTTATATGGCTTGGACACACGCCCGTGTCTTTGGCCCGTGTGATTCTAATTCCAAAACAGTGAGTTACACAGCCTGGACACACGCTCGTGTCTCTAGCTCGTGTGACTCTAATTCCAAAATAATGAGTTACACGGCCTTGCGCACGGTTATGTGGCGTTGATAGCCGTGGATTCTGACTTTTGACATTAGTTGAAATTTGGGTTTTTGTTACGCACCTGATACAGATTTGATGCAGAAGCAACAAAGATGAATTCCCGGCCTTATAACGATAATCAAACCTCAATCAAACGATTTTCCTAACCATTTCAATAACTAACATTTTTACTACCAAGGTTTCATCGAAAAACTTTTGACGGAAAGCCCAAATCGAACTTAAACACTTACCCTTGCTTTTATCTAGCAATACAAGTACTTAAACTGGTGGAGAATCTTGATATGCAATCCCTTCACCTAAGAAAGAGAACCAACTGAACCCTCAAAAACAAAATTGAACAAAACGAGTAGAACAATTTCAGTTTTAACAAATAACGAACGAGAGCGAACATTAACAGAAATTTGACAACAAACTTATGCCGTTAACCTTTCTGTCGAAACAATGAAATATGCAATCTCTTCGACAAAGCCAATTGCAGAGTTATCAAAAAGAAAAAGAAAAAGAACCAAAAGAAGAAGAAGAAGAAGAAGAAGAACAGACGCTTTAAGAAAAAAAGAAGTTTTTGAAAGGAGTTTAGTTATTTTAAAATAAAATAACTAAAAAAATAGAACAATTTCACAAGGCAACATAAAAAAACATTTTCTTATCGCTTTTGTAGAGACTCGAACATGAGAGCAAAGAGTACACAAAAATTTAACCACCATACCACTAAGCTCATTATTAACATTGATTGGTCAAAAATATTATTTATGCCAGACGATCAGGGATAGAGGATAAGACAAAGTTAACAAAAATTCCAAAGAGATTTGAACACAAAACCTCAAACATACATCCAAAGCACTTAACCACTAAACCAAATCAATTTACTTCGTAAAATTTTCAAAATCCTAACTCAAAATCAAGACATAACCACTCTTGTTTTTGTTAACCCAATTTCTTTTAACCTAATTTTTTAGATGTTACAAGTTTATTCAAGCCCGTACTTTTGTATACATTATAGATTATTGTAACTTTCTAAATCAATTATAAAATTTAACCAGTTTCTTTCTCTTTTCATACATGGACTGACTATATTTAACATTAGATATATTTTAATTAATTATTCTAATTTAAAATTAATAATTGATAATATTAATTTTTAAATAATATTTAATTTTCTTTAGTAATTCAGAATTAAGTTTATCATAAAGTAATATTTTTAAAATTATTTGATAAAATAAATGTAAAGAGTTATTAACTACAAATGACATAACTAGTGTGTAACAAATTTTTTTTAAAAAATTATTAAAGTAAAATTAATACAATAACGTCATTTTTTCCTAAAATTTTGTACCAAATTTTATTTTCAAAAATAAAATTTAAAATGTTTTAAGGAAAACATTTCAATTTGAAAAAAAATGTAAAACTATTTTTTAATTTTAAAAATAATATTTAATGTATAATTAATTTATAAAACATTTTTTAGAAAAAAAAACATTTTAAACTAATTTTAAAAGTGATGAGGTAAAATAGAAAATGTTTTTTTAGGCTAAGTAAGGCCTATAGGCCGATTTTGAAATTTATTTAGGCCTTTAGGCTGGTTCTGAGGGAAAGTGAGTTTTTTGGAAAGTGCATCTAGCTGGGCGAGCTTTCCATACATGTGTCAGGAAAGCTCGCCTACTTGGATGCGCCTTCCCTTTAAGTTGTAATTTTTGAATTTTTTGAATTTAATTAATTTCTTTGGTTGGATGGATAAATGTTGGTAGTTTTGTCTTTGAGTCCTAGGTTCGATTTCTTCTCCACACATTTATATTTTTTATTTTATGTTGTTTTAAGCTTCTTTATTTTAGCTTCCTTAGTTAAATGATTAAATAATAATTATTTCATCCTTGAGGCTCAATTTCAATTCCCCTTTTCTAAACACATTTGTAATTTTTATTTCATATTGTTTCAAGTTTTTTTTATTTTTAATTAATAAATATATATTTTTTAATTTTTATATTTTAATTAATAACTCTTTTATTCATAAAATCAAATAATAAATATGTGATTATATAATAAAAATATATACTTTACATATATCGTTATGTTAAAAATATTTGAAATTAATAACTCCTTTATATATAATATAAACATCAACTAATTTTTTGATATATTATTCTTTATATATAATATTTATATGTCAAATATTTATTTTCTCCACGTATATTGTGGGTATGGTGATTTCTGAAATTATAAAATGAAATAATTATTTCAAATATAATAATTATTTATTAATTAAAAAAAACTTGAAACCATATGAAATAAAAATTACAAATGTGTTCAAAAAAGGGAAATTGAACTTGGGTCTTAAGGATAAAATCATTATTATTTAACCATTTCACTAAGGAAGCTAACATATTAAAAACATCCATTAAAAAAAAGAAAAAGCTTAAAACAACATGAAATAAAAAATATAAATGTGAGTGGGAGAGGAATCGAATCCTAGGACTCAAGGACAAAACTATTAACATTTAACCATTTGACCAAAGAAATTAATTGTATTAAAAAAGTTAAAAATTGCAACTTAAAGGGAAAACGCATCCAGCTAGGTGAGCTTTCTTGACACGTGTATAGAAAACTTGCCCAGTTGGATGCGCTTTGCAGAAAGCTCGCCCAGTTGGACAAGCTTTCCCTAAAAATTGGCTTATTTCCTTAAATAATTTTAAAACCGGCCTAAAAGCCTAAATAAATTTCAAAATGGGCCTATAAGCCTTATTTAGCCTATTTTTTAACTGATTTTATATAAATGGTAATAGATTAATAATTAAAAAGTTTTATTAAATGTGCTAGTGTAAAATATTTATTTTTTATAGAAAATTGTTTTTAAATTGATTTTGCAAAATTAATAGTGGTGGATCTCATCTAATTTTAATATTAAAAGAGCTGATGTGTCAAGCATTCAAAGTATGCATTTATTGTTATTTTAGATATATCACCTAAGATATTTTCTTAAATTGCTTTAATATCTTATTATAGAATTTATATATATGAGCATTATTGTAACAACCTATTTTAGACGGTGTCAGAAACCACAGTTTCAAAATTTTATTTTCGTAAACCTAGTCCGTAAAAGTAAAATAGGAAAACTTACGGAGGTAATGTGAAATACATTAAAGATCAGTTAGGTAATCTAATAGAGAAAATCATTAATTAAATATCATGGACTAAATTATAAAAGTCCAATCAGTATTGAATTTTAATTTAAGAAATGTTTGGGGACCTATATAACAATTATCCAAAGGACCAAAATAATTAATAAACCATTGTTCTTTTAAAGTTAGTGGAGAATGATGATAATTATCATTTATTTAGTAAATTCAAATTAAATAAATGTAAATAAGATTAACTAAATAAGTAATCATGATTAACTAAGTTTAATTACTTTTTAATATAACTATATATATAATTTTGAGTAGATGGAAAGATGAATTCATTCACCTTCTTCCACCATGTTTTCCATTGAAGAAAGAACGAAAGAAATCTTACGCTTCAACATTCGGTCTTCCAATTATGTAAGGTAATCAAGCAATTTCTTTGATTTATTATTATTATAAATTTATGATTATTGAAGCCTGATTTATCTAGCTCATATATCAATTTTGTAACGACTCAATTTTTAATGGAGTCACAAAATGTGGTTTCGAAACCCTATTACCATAAATAGAGTCCATAAATATAAAATGGAATATTTATGAAATTAATATGAAAACATAATAAAGTTCGTTTAAGAAATTTAACTAAGAAATTAGTTAAATTCCAATCGCTAATGAGTTTTAATTAACAAAATACTTGAGGACCTAGATAGAAATTATCTAAAAGATTAAAATGGCTAATTAACCAAATTTAAATAGTAGATAGTGGATGAATATGGTGGACTCCACTTAATTTAATTAAGAATTAATTAAACTATAATAATACTTAAGTTAATTAATTAAATCAAGTTAATTAAGTTAATTAAGGTATATATAATAGGTAGTGGAAAGAAAGATGATAAGTTATCATCTTCTTTACCTTTCTTTAGAAAAAAATCAAAGAAAACCTCTATTTTTTAAGCTTAGCGTTTGGCCAAGCTATTATCTAAGGTAACCATGTTTTCTTTTATGTAATTTTTATAGATTTATGATTATGAGAGCTTTATTTAGTTAGCTCATGTATTAATTTTTTTGATTGTTAAGTTTTTAGCAAGTTACCATTGTTGAGATATTGATGAATTAGACTTGAATTTGATAGATATTAACCTTAGATCATGATAAGGACTAAATTGTAAAGCCAAATAAGTAAGATAGTTAAAATTTTAATATTAGGGACCAAATTGAATAAATGAAAAACCTATCATGAAATTATGCTATGAATAGAAAGTATAGGGTCCCTAATGAGAGTGTGAAGTAGGATTTTGATCCAATGCTAGATATCGAAAAATATGCAAATCCTAATTATAAAGACTAAATTGAATAAAATGCAACATATGAGTAACTATGTGTTTGGATGTGATTTGCATTAACTCTGATATTATTTCATTTATTGAATTATCAAATGTAGCTAAATATGATGCCTGGTTGTTGCGAAAGAAGGGAAAGGCGAGAGTCATTGACGAGTGACGAGAACTTTGGTTTGTACTTTTATGATTAGAGATCATTATATTTATATGCATATACTTGATGATTTGCATGATTAAATATCAATGTAAGCTTATATTTTTATTTATTGAATGATACTGAATATTAGGTATTGAACTAAACTGAAATAGTAAAAAAAAAGTATGATATAAATGATAAATAATTTGTGATATGATATAAATGATAGATAATTTGTGATACAAAATGACGATGAAATTGGTATAATCTATGCTATGTGGTATTATATATGTGAATTGATGATCAGATGAAATGTGATTATGATATATGAATGAGTTTATATAATGTGATTGGATATTGGATACTCTAGTAACTGTCTAGAGTAGAGTCGAGTTATTTGGCATGTCCTTAAATGAAAACCATTGTTCCTGGCCCATCTAGGATGGTAGGATATGTAAATAGTGGAAACCATTATTGTCAAACCATCTGGAATAGTAAAATTGAAAATAGTGAAAAACATCGTAGCTGAGCCATCCAAGATGGTAGAATATCGAAATAGTGTGAACCATCGTTGTCGGCCTACCCAAGATGGTAAAGTATGTATATAGTGAAAACCATTATTCCACGAACTATCTGAGATGGTAGAATAAACAGTTGGTAAAAGCTATCATTACCGAGCCATCTGAGATGGTAGAACATTCGGATTCTAAATGTAATCGTTGTCAGGCAACCTGAGATGACAAAGCAAAGTAAGAATCATTAAGTATTTATATGTTCAAATGGTATCAATTGTAATGGAAATGAACTTATTTTTTATGGTTAAAAGTTGGCATGGCATATTTATATTGAGTTGATGATTATAATATAGTATGATTGGTATATATGTTTATACATGTTATGAAAAGGTTGAAACTTGAATTATGCTTTGATTTCATCTGTATTATGTAAATATTTTTGTTTTTATGATTTGAATAATGAAAATACCATTGAGCTTTAGATTGTTATTCTGTGCATAGGTATAGGTGAATCCCGAGGTTATGAAAAGTGATCCAAGATCTAGAATGCGACACTCGACTCAACAATGTTTGTATAGTTCCTTTTGTTACGATAAATGGCATGTTCCTAAATTTTGAGTCGGTTTTGCATAATATGAGATCTTGTTGATATTTAAAGCTAGAAATGGTAAATTTTGATATGGCCAAATGGTTGGTTTATATAATTGAGATTGGTATATATATATGAATTAAATGAGATGATGCGTAACTTGTGGCATATATGTGTATTTCTATCAAATGGTTAAATGTTAGAATTATGGAACTTAGCATATGAGTTTAAGTTGAAAGGATGAATTTTATGTAATGTTTATGTATATAAGATGTTAAAGTTAGAAGTAAGCATAATTGAAATGTATCCTTATTGAAATGGTTCAATTGGATCATAAGTTCGATTGTTTAGGTGTGGCAAAATTTGTACCATTTGAAAACAAATGGCCACGTTGCGGCGTCAAGCCCTTTAATGTTGTGACAAGACCAGGTTAGTGAGTTACGTTGTAACAAGGAACACGTGAAGTCGCGACGTCAACCCGATAGTTTCCAAATTCTACAACTTGGTCCTTATTCGATCCTGATTCATCTTAAAAGCTTCCGTAAGCTTGTATAAGAATTGAAAATGATTGTATAATATATTTTATATGAGTAATTGATTATTAACATGTATTTATGGTTAAATTGAATTGTACTTTATCGTAGTTGCTCCGGTAAAGAATGTGGCATCCCGTAACTTAGATCTAGCAATCGGGTCGGGTATGGAGTGTTACAATTATATAAAAGAATGTTGTATAAATCTCACCAAATCAATTTTTAGACAAAATTTAGTTTAATTCAAACAATTATCATTTAACTTACTTATGTTGATAAATGGTAGCCTTACCGAGCCTTTTAAATCTAATCATGAACAAAGGCAAGGAGATCCTCTCTCACTATAACCTCCCAAACTCAGTCTAGATGTTATGGCCAAATCGTGGAGCTCACATTGGTCACCTATGTGACACAACTACCCTATCGTACGTTGAAAGCCTTAAAACCACTCTCTTTTAGGAAAAACCGTGGTGTATCTTTGTTAATTTTGGAAAGCGTTCATTAATTAAATCTACCATTCTTAGGTCATATTATTAGCTCTGGTGTTTTTTGAAAAACAATTACTTAACATTCTTATAGAAAATTTTGTTATCTTTTATTGCAGCGAAAAATTCGGTATTAGTTAATTGTTTAAGCCAGATATCATCGTTTGTCCAATTTCAAATAATCCTATAAAAATCCAATCTATATGTCAAGTATGCATGCATAAAATCCCAAAACAAGAAAAAAAAACCAACCATAGTTCAAATAGCTTTACAGTCCAAAAACTGAATGAATTTAATTAAAATCCAAAAAAAATCAAAAGAATGTCCGAAGTTTGTCGTATGTCTGTATGCCATGTCCGATCCTAATCACGTTCGTTACCTGAGAAGGTTGAAATTGTGGGGTGAGCTAACTAGTTCAGATTGAGTCAAATCAATGTGAACATTCAATCATATAGGCAAATATCATTCACCACTATTACATTTGCAACACATACATATCATAAGTACAATCATTCATAAATGTCATGGACATATCATAATGCATAATGAAATCCTACCCATACCATCCGCTACAGACCACGAGTTCCCTAGAACTCGTTTGCCCAACTTCGAACATTGCAAGCAAAGCTCGATGTGGTTAAACCACAATATAACGTATTGTAGAAATACTACCATTTATCATAAAATGTGATATAATCGCCGTTCTCCTCATTACTCCTAGTGCAATGCACTAACAACATAAATGTGGTCTTAATATGTCGTCATTACTCCACGAAACTCCTCCGTCAACCACAATATCCCACCTCATGAATATGCAAATGTCATACAAATTCCAATCAAATACATGTTTCATACGTTTTCATTTAGTAGCATAATTTATATGCCCTCATTATAATGTTAACTTATCAAGTCATCAATTTCACCATAAACTCGGTGACATTTTATCATACCATCATTCGTTAACACTTTAAGAAAATATTTCTAGTTTATGTATGTATAACAGTATTTCATTCAATACTTTTCATGGAATTTTACCCGATAAGATTTTAGGCATTCAATATTTATTTCCAAATTAATACATGATATACATACAACCAATCATACATTTCTTTAACAAACCATTTATATCAGTACCAATGAATAAACCATTCAGTCAACCATGCAACTTTGCAAACATGCCATTTAGTTAAGGCTAGTAATGTACTTGATTTAGCCACTTTAAAACATGCACTTAGTCATTCAACTAAGCCTAACCAACAAGCTTAATCCACATTTATATCATTTAAAATATTATTAAAACATTCAAGTTAACGAGTTAGGACCCACACCTTATTTTTGCATTGTTGTATTACTACTTGCGAAGCACACGATTTCTCTTTAAAATATTAAATCAGACTTAAATTGTAACACCCCATACTCGGCCTAGACGACAAGGCCAAGTTTGGGAAGCTACCTCGAATATTTCTCAAAGCACATTTTTTCAAAATTTATTTTTAAGCAAAACCAAAAGAGTTTAATAACTGTAAAGCATAATACGACAATTTTTATCTTGAAGCATCACATGTCTCGAAATTACTGAAAATAAGCTAATGATTCTAATAATAATAAAACGGGTAAACAGTATGACCGAGTTCCCGATCCGCTGACCCAATCAAGCCTGTGAGTTACCTATACTTTGGTCAATAGAAGAAATGAATTAGTAATCCTAAAAAGAAATAATTATATATTAAACAGTTTTAAGATAACACCAATAAATTCTAAAATTCAAGTTCAGATGCAGATCCAGAAGATAAATCATTTTGTTCAACCGATCGAAATAACTCAGACAGATAGTAAGTCAAATTATTCTCAGATACAGAACGTATTAGAATAGATTCAGTTGCCCTATCCCCCACCCACTACACACCATCTCCGATCAACCCAATACACCAAATAGGGTATTGAATACCCATCGAACCCTACACACCACACAATGTCAGTATGACACGTTCCAATAATTGCAGACTCGCTACCAAATCAGAATACAGATACCAATGGTTTAGACATTGTCTTAGAACATAATACTTCCTCCTTTATTCAAATCCCACCCAATGCAGATACATATTTAAAATAACAACTAATATAGAGGCCTACACGACCATTCGATACAGTTCATACTCGTATAGAATAATTCCACATATTTAACAATTATCTTACGCAACACACACATAGATTTTCAGTACTCAGTCTCAGATCACAAAATAATCATTTATACAGTTTAATTCAGTTCATACTGACGCCATAGAAGGCCTTCATTCATTTCAAACGACACTTGTGGCCTAAGGGAAAATCTCCAAATTTTGGTCCACACGCTCGTGTGGTTCCACACGGCCTGGACAGATGGCCCGTGTGGCTCCACATGGCTTGGCACACGCATGTGTCACTTGCTCATTTGGTCCTAATTCGTAAACAGTGAGTTACACGGTCTCGACGCATGATCGTGTCCATAGCTCGTGTGAACCCTCAACTAAATTTTCCCACATACGGCCTGAACACATGCTCGTGTCCCTAGCCTATGTGTCTCTCATTTGTGAACAATGAGTTACACGGTCTACCATACGGCCTAGCACACAGCCTACCATATGGCCTGACACATGACCGTGAGGTATCGACAACCATATTTTTTGGCATCTAAAATTCATAAAAACTCAAGATTTCAGTATGCACCTAAAGTAATTTTGAAGTAGGAACGATGTAGAAGACTCTCGAGACCTAAAACGATAATTCAATAACTAATTAAATGATAATTCATAATAAATATTGAGATTAGTATACAACCAAGTTCGTCGAAATGTTTCAACACAAAACCCCAATTCAAATAACAATTACATTGCGCCAACCGCAATTCACAAATCTAAAGTGTTAGGGGGAACGTTATCCTCGAGACCCTCTCTTAAAGAACAACAATCAAACTTATATACAAAGGATTTTAACAGTTTAACTAAGAAGTCAATTTTTTCAACAGTGCCAACAATTAACAACGATTTTAGAAATTGGACAAGTGAACTTATGAAATTAATGGAAACGAACTTACCCAATAAGAATAAGAAATAAGAAGTACGAATCTAAGCCGGCAACAAAGAGGAAAAAGAAAAGAAGAGAAGAGAGATAAGAATGAAGAAGAGGAAAAGGAAAAAAAGAAAGAAAATGAAAAAAGGAAGGAAAGAATAACGCTTAATTCCTGTTTTAAAACTACTGATAAGAATTCTGACAATTAGCAAAAATATTTTCGTACCTCGTGCATCGCGACTCGAACACAGGACTAGTAACGAAACAGATACTTAACCATTGAACCAGCAGGCTCATTCTTGACACAGATTTACATAGAATTGAGCTTAAGCCAACAATTCAAGGATAGAGGTTAGTTTAGAACAAAATAGCAAAACTTTCTAAAAACGCGACTCAAACTCTTGACCTCGAACACAGAAACAGAGCACATAACCACAGATACATATACTTATTTGTTACAAAATTCAACAATTAAAAATTCAAATTTTGGGGCATTACATAAATTAAAATAAATAGGAATTTATCAAGTTAGGTCACTATCAAAATCAACATTAGAACATACCCATAAGAATTTAATCAAATCAACATTTTTATAAAAATTCTCGACCAAAAGCGACTAAGTTACTCACACTGATTTAACGCGAAACGTATGCGCGAACGTTTAAAGGCTTTACTGTTGGTTCGGAGTGTTGAAGTCAGCACCTAACACAATTAAATACTGAAAAATCAGTAGCTATTCAATCATTAAAGACCTTAATTCAATCAATTACATTTTCCCCAACATTTAAGTTGAAACTAC
Source organism: Gossypium hirsutum (assembly GCF_007990345.1). Taxonomy (NCBI): domain Eukaryota; kingdom Viridiplantae; phylum Streptophyta; class Magnoliopsida; order Malvales; family Malvaceae; genus Gossypium; species Gossypium hirsutum. The sequence goes on from NC_053440.1 coordinate 35,071,315, forward strand.
GAATTAACCCGCAATACTTACGCTTCCCAATTTGTTAGATCCGAGTTGTCGAACGATCAAGATTGAATTTTCCTAAGTCACACATGGCTAGAGGCTGATTAGGAAGGGTTTACGAGACCAAGATTTGCTGGAAATAGATGGTAAAAATTAAAAAAAACATCGGCCCCCTTTTTGGTGCGTCTAGGTGCAGCGCACCACCACCTATGGTGGCAAATTTGGGCTGATTTTTAAGCCAATTAAAATAAATTTTGAAGGCTAGAAAATTACCCATAAAATAATTAAAATAAATCCAATTATAAATCTGGAAAATTGGGTATTTTTTTGAAAGACTTGTCATGAAAACAATAGAAAAATGTCACTTACACTTGCTAGAAGGAAGGGACGGTAATGGAGCTTCTTGGGCAGCAATGGAGATCGTTCTTAGGGGTTAAAGAATTTAGGTTTAAGGCTGGAAATATATGGAAAAATGGCAGCTAGAAGAAGGGAAGAATGGTGCGAGAACCCATTGTAAAAGAAAGGAAAAAGGGATGGTGGATCTTCGTGGTTTGGGCGACAGCACACAATGGAAAAAAATTGAAATGAGGAGAGGAAGAGGGAGGGGCGGCTAGGGTGAAAAGAAAATTCCTAAAAGTTGAAAAAAATAAAATTGATATTTATACCAAGGTTTGGGTTGCACAAAAATAGGGAGAAGGAAAATTTTAGCTATTTATAATGGAAAGTATTCAGACTTGGGACCTTGTTCTAAATTTATGCTTCCTTATTTCCTTTTATCCACTAGGAAAATTAATGCTCAGAATATGAATTGACTGTAATAACCACGATGGAAATTGATGCTCAGCCTTAACTTGTTGGCAAGTAAAACATTTTGACACCCACTCTATTACTTCCCATTTAATACTCGGCTACCAATACACTTCCCGGTACATTTTAGTACTTCTAAGATGCATACAATAAGGGCTGCTATGTGCTTCCTGAAGTATAGACTGTCTCAAACTCTAATAATTAGGTACACAGTATCTACCTCTAAAGCACAAGATCTCATTTGAATTGATCCCAAAATCCTCAGTCAACCCATCCTTAACCTGTTTAAATCGAGATGCTAAAGATTCATCCAAACAGGCATTACTTACAACTCAACTAAGATACCTCTATCATCAAATAGACTCAAGCGAGCAAACATAGCCCTCAAATAAGACATTTCCCTTCTACTTAAAGCATCGACAACTACAGTAGCTTTTTCAGGGTGATACTCAGTTGTGCAGTCATAATATTTTAACAATTTAATCCACCGGTGTTGCCTTAAATTAAGCTTCTTAATCATAAGGAGGTATTTGAGACTCTCGTGATTCGTGTAAATAATACACTTCTCATAATATAAGTAGTGTCTCTAGATTTTAAGAGAGAAAATGACAGCCGCCAAATCCAAATTATGAGTAGGATAATTGTACTCATGTGGCCTAAGCTGTCTTGAGGCATAAACTATTACCTTAGCATCTTGCATTAAAACATAACCAAGCCCAACATGTGAAGCATCACTGTAAAATACGTAATCTTTACCAGATTTTGACTGAATTAAAATGGGAGCTCCAGTTAACACGAATTTTAATTTCTCAAAATTGGGCTGCTATTCTTTTTCCCACTTAAATCGAGTATTCTTTCTTAAGAACTTAGTCAATGGGGTTGTTATCAAGGAAAAACCCTTAACAAACCTTCAATAATACCTAGTAAGACCCAAAAAACTCCAAATCTTTGAGACACTCTTCGATTTGCTTCCAATCCAAGATAACCTCTACCTTTTTAAAATCCACACGGATGCCCTTAGCTGATACCACATGACCCAAAAACATAACTTCTTTTAACTAAAATTCACACTTACTGAGTTTGGCGAAAAGTTACTTTTCACAGAGTATCTATAAGACTACTCTCAGATGCTCATTATGCTCAAATTCTGTCTTGGAATAAACCAGGATGTCATTGATAAACACAATAACAAATTGATCAAAGAAAGGCTGCAAGACATGATTCATAAGATCCATAAAGGCAGTCGGTGCATTAGCCAGTCCAAAGGGCATGACAAGGGACTCGTAATGTCCATGACGGATCCTGAAAGTAGTTTTGGGAACATTAGATTCTTTCGCTTTTAGTTGGTAATACCTAGATCTCACATAAATTTTAAAAAAGACAGTTGCACCTCTGAACTGATCGAATAGATCACCAATTCTTGGTAGAGGATACTTATTCTTTATGGTTAGCTTGTTCAGCTGTCTGTAATCGATGCCTAATCAAAGTGTACCATCTTTTTTTCTTTACAAACAATACTAATACACCCTATGGCAAAACACTGGGTCTAATGAAGCCCCTATCCGACAGTTCTTGCAACTGAACTTTCAGCTCCTTAAGTTCTTTAGGTGACATGTGGTAGGGAGCAAAGAGCACTGGTGTCGTTCCTGGCAACAACTCAATACCAAATTTCACCTCTCGATACAGAGGCAACCTTGATAGTTCTTTGGGAAAAAATCAGGAAATTCCCTTACTATACAAATATTATCTATAAAAGGATCAATTGTGGTCTTGTCTCGTACGTAAGCCAGAAATGCTTCACACCTCTTTCGAACAATATTCTCCGCTACCATAGCAAAGATCACATTGGATAAATAATTTCATCGTTCCCCAACCATAACAACCTCCTTTCCAGACTCAGACATCAAAGTTACCCTTTTTAGTGCACAATCGAAGCGAACTTGGTGTTCAACCAACCAGTCCATTCCAAGAATCATACCAAATTCGTTGAAAGGCAAATCCATTAAGCCAATAGGAAAAATCACCCCTTGAATTTCTAAAGGGCATCTCTTAAATATTTTATTTACAAGTACAGATAATCCTAAAGGGCTGACTATAGTAACAGCGTTTTCAGTTTTCTCTACCACACTGGAGCGGAGCCTCTGAACAATCGTCCCACGACCAACACCACCAGTTGGGGCCCTAGGGACCCTCTATAAGGCCTTTAACAAAGCCTACGTTACTGGATCATCCTCATTGTATTCATTATCATAATCTCTATTACTCCCATTTCCACCCTTAGTAGTGGGTTCACGAACGACCTCATTGGGCTCAACATTCTGTAAAGGCTCTTGAGACGCAGACGACTCAGTCGGAGCCATTGATGGTTGCTCCCTACGACCCCTCCTACCACTAGTTATTATTCTACGGGTACTCATTTTGATCTTTTATGCGATCTACAATTTACAAGTAAGGATATCTTTAGTATCTTGTTTAATCTTTTAGCGCACTCATAATCAAAGTTTTATTTAAAATTTTATGCAATAGTTTCTAGTGTTTCTCTAGAGTTTTATTATTGTTTCTATGTGCACGTCATCGAACCTTTGGACTTCGTCATTTCCTGAAAGTAAAATATTTTTCAAAATACTGTGGTTGTTTTCCCCAAAATTTTCCCCTTTTAATGTATGCATGTATGCAGACTCATTTTTGGAAAGAATAAAAATTTAGCTTGAGGTTTTGAATCTAAGCTCTGATACCACTAAATATAACCTCCCAAACTTGACCTAGACATTATGGTCGAATCGTGGAGCTCACATTGGTCACCTATATAACACAACTACCCTATCGTACGTTGAAAAACTTAGGTACCCTTTCTTTTAGGAAAAACCATGGTGTATAATTTTGGAAAACGTCCATTAATTAAATCTACCATTCTTAGGTCGTATTATTAGCCCTAGTGTTATTTGGAAAATAGTTACTCAACGTTCTTATCGAAAATTTTATTATCTATTATTGAAGTGGAAAATTCAGTATTAATTAATTAATTGTTTAAGCTAGATATCATGTTATGTCCAATTTTAAATAGTCCCTAAAGATTCAACTTGTTTGCTGATTTGATCAAGTTCATATGGTGTTCATTTATATATGTTGTATATTTTATTTGTAATTATATATGTGTTTGGTTGAATTGGTTTAAAAGGCTTGAACTAAACTAAATTGAAAAGAAATGTTTATATGTGTTATAGATGCCCATGTGAACTTCGTAAAGGGTTAGGATATGATTGACATGCTAATAGGGTTTTGTGCGCGCTTGTATGGGATTGATTACAGCTCAGACGAGTAACCTGATGTCATTTTAAAGGTTTAGCCTAGGTGAGTAACCTGACATGTTTGTATCAAGCTTGGACGAGCAACTGATATGGTGTAGATACCTATGTATCTAACTCCATTTACTAGGGTTCATTGGGGAAACAGTTGATGTGAAAATGAAAATTTTAAATGGAATGATATGAGCTTGATGTTTTAAATGGACAATTGTTGAATTGAGCATGAACAATGCATTAGAATATTGATTTTGATATATATGTGATTGTGTCATCTCTTGATTGAATAAATTTTGAAATTGGTTAAGTAAAATGTCATGAATTGGCATGATAAGTGAATATGGTATCATATGGTATTAATCATAAGTTAAAGCTCACCTTGTTGTTGTTTTGAATTTCCATGTCTAGCCAAACTATACTAAGTGATGGCAGCTTATTGTATTTAATTGAAAGATAAGGTAAGTTTTGTTTAATGCCTATGAACTTACTAAGCATCTTATATATTTACCTAGTTTTTTTCCCTTTTCCTTGTAGATAGTCACCTTAATGGCTATGAACTTACTAAGCATCTTATATGCTTACCTAGTTTGTTTTCTCTTTTCCTTATAGATCGTCACCTTGTAGAACTCATCAACCTGGATCATTTTGAAGCTACACTATCCTATCGTTGAATCAATAATAATATTATCATTTGAGTCAAGAGTTGTGGTATGTATATAGGTGTTTTGGCATAATCTTTAATATATAAAAATCTTGATGAGTTGAAAATAGTAATGAATTCGGTATATAATGATTTTGAATATTGATCATGGCATGTGAAAGAAACAAGTAAATGCCTAATTGTGATGGCATATTTGATTTTCATGCTTGAGCTATGTGTTAGTAAATGGTTAAGTTAGTTCATTGCCAAGATCATAAAGGTTTGATGATTGAATGTTATATGTATGCAACAGTGTAGTTTCGATAAAGATGGTTGATATAATTAGATGGAATTTGGAACCAAGTAGTTTTAAATGTTGAATAGGTAAGAGGTGTGATATATTCTTGATTTTAAAAGCTTATGCTTAAGACATATAAGCTATAGATGTTGAATTGGTTGATTAGATATGGCTAAATGACTTGATTTGGTATGAAATGTTATGTGTTTGGTATGTTTTTAGGTAATTATATCGGATGGTTAGGTTGGAAACTTTGAACTGGGTACCAAATGGTTCATTTTTACCAAAAATAGGGGCCACGCCACGACGACCAACCTTCTTCGTTGCAACATTAGCCGACAGTATGTGATGTCATTATATCAAGTGGATGAGATCGTGACGTGACATAGTATTTTGGCCACGTCATGACGTTAGCCTTAAACTTCTAAAACTTTGCAATTTCGTTTTGGTTTCATGTTTGGGTTAGCAAAAGATCTTTTGTAAGCTTGATTAATACTCGAAATTGATTGTTTAACATAATTTTGAATGTGGTTAACTTTTGATTACATGTATAAATGATTATATGTTGTCTGATTGACTGTAATTGTTCTAAAAACAAATGTAAGATCCTGTAGCTCAAACCGGACAATCGGGTTGGGCAAGGGGTGTTACATCTATGCTTTATTAGAACCGTGCATTTCATTTTCTTTTCTTTAACTAATGGCATACATGATTTATCAATTTCCTTTATAACTCTTATTGTATGTTCGACTCATTTAGTTACAATAAGCACATTATCGTATCAAATTCTTCTTTTAGCTTTACCTATCCATTTACTTTCCTTTCAACTGATTTAGTTAGAAATCCTTTAGTTCACAAAACTTTCTTTTACTTTTAGCCATCTATATTCCCATTTAAAGTATGTTATCCACATTTTCTCCCATAGTAAAGTCTAGTAAAATCAACTAAGATACATGGGAATTTCATCCTACACAACCAAATGTGTATATAAACATTGCACTAAATGTGCATTCCAACCTACACAACCAAGATATAGCACTAAGAGTGCTCCAACCCACGCAATCAAGGTTCTCAAAAGAGAACGTCCCTTTGTACCACAGAGAAATGTCAAGCTAAGGTGTTAGGGAAAAATTTCGATTCTAAAACGATTTTCTTGCTCAATGAAAAAAAATAAGATTTTGAAAACTGAGTCGATTTGTGATATTTATAACAATAAATTTTTCTTGAACAATACAAAAAGTACCTAAAAATAATTTTCTTACTTTTGGTAGGAAAGTAGATCTCTTTCTCTTATAGAAACCAATAGAATTGTTATTCCTAAAAAATAGAATTTATAGTTAGAAATAAATTCTCACTATTTTTGGGAAAAATAACAATATCTCAAAATTGTATTTTTAGCTCTACTAGTGCTATCTATTTATAGGGAGAGGTAATGAAACCCTAGTTGAATTAGTAGAATATAAATAATATTTATTTAATAGAAACATAATCCCCTAGTTGAATTAGGAGAGTGAGGGGTAGCTTACCCTAGTTATTTTACTAGGGTCCATTCATACTTGTTATGAGGGGTTTTGGGCCTTTCCTATATTGGGTTCAATTATGTGTGCTTATTGAACTTTTAACCCATCACTTTATAATTTAATCCAACCCAATACATGTTTTTCTATTTCCAAAAATAAATATTATTTATTAAATTAATTTAGATAAATTAATTTTCTAATTAAATAATTTTCTCAACCCAATTTTAATTACGCTAAAGTAATGACAACTTACGGTAAAGGAATCTATGAGAAAATATATTTAATTTCTACATTCAATGGATTCACAATGATCAATTGATTTAATTTATTTTTTAACTTCAATTAATTAAATAATAATTCGAAAAACATAAATTAATTCTTAAGTTATTTCTATACTTAGTAAGAAACCACATTCAATTCCGAATGTAACCCATTTTTCTAACTTTATCATTTCTATCCATTTTTGTTCGTTTGATTCCACATGCAATTCATTTCTGGTTTCAACGAGCTAGTGGAGGAATCGATTGGAAATATGTACTCAAGGATCAAATGTTTTATAATTATAAACTCATTTAGTCACAAAGTTATTCCACTACAGTATCGTGGCTTAGATCTCTTCCACTATAGTATCGTGGTTTAGATCTCCTTAATAAGATACTATTATGAAAGCTACTGGATCAGTGCTCGTCTAATGACCTTGTCATAAGTGTGTTACCCTCATAGGATATCCTTAATCTATTTGGGATAAATTCGTTCTTCCTATATGATCCTATTTTATCTCATGGCAACCATTACATCTTCCTTCATGAAAAGTCAATTACTATCAAATAGTAATTAAGTCATTCATCATACTGACAAGTGACCTATGGTCATGTTTACTTTTCATCTATCTTGTAATGCCAATAAAAGGATATTATTTACCCATGTCTCGGGCTATGAATTCCACTATTGTGAATGATGCTACATGCTGCATAAGTTGTATACCCAGCACACCAGCTTTTGGTTCCTTATCCATTTGAACTCAGGCTTTTACTTAGATCAAAGTGTATGAGTCACGCATACATAGTCCATCATCCAGTCAAAATTAAGGTATGCCACAAAATGAACGTCATAAGTGAATAAATCCATAAACAGATTCAAGATCTATTCTACTTGGGTACTATCTGATGTACAGTCAGTCCAGTCAGTGACATTTATGTCTTTATCTTTTGATGTTCAAGACAAAACATCTCCCCAGTTGGACTTGATAGACGACATATTAGTCTTTTAATCGGTTTGCTCATTTCTGGTTAGACTAAGGACATGTTTAGGTTTATCTACTAATATAAGTTATCTTTCCGTATTATGATCCGACCATGTAATATTGCTTAGTATTAGTTATACATTAGATAACTAGTGAGCTAATATTTGCTTCCACTTTGTTTTGCATGCAAAAACTATTGAGAATAATATACAAAGGGTATTAATGTAATTCATAAATAATTTTATTAAACCAATCTGTTTAAAAAAAATGCAAGTTTACAAATGAATATATTACACTTAGGGCACCAGATCCAATAAATGAAGCATAACAGAGCTCCAAATCTCCACATAACCTATACAAGCTCTAATAGTCCCTATTAGCATGCCAACTATATCCTAAAATTTCACTAAGTCTACTAGGGCATTTTAAAAATATAATTAGCATATATCTATTAAGGCCATTAAAACATATTTACAAATATCATATAAGGGAACTTTAAGTGCTTTCACTTACTTATGATCAAATCCATATTAATAAAGGTCTTATGAGCATGTTAATTTTTCACATGTAAGCATTATAGGTACTTTACATTTACATACACATTTGCTCATTTCTTTAGGCCTTATACACTTTTCCATTTCATATAACAAATCTCATGGCCATAATGACAATTGTTCACATTTTTTTACATTAATAACATAAATCCTCCATATCAAAATATGCTTACTAACACTTCCTTGGCAATAACATTCCATATCATATATATAGTTCACATAATACTTCCTGACTAACAATTTCAACACAACACATTATCAACTTATTTCATATCTTTTAAGCCATATAGTTGTAATCATTTTACAGTTACACCATATTTATCACATAACGATGATGTATTTCATAAAATTTGAAATAGGATAAGTAAGTGTGTCTAAAGTGCGTACATTTGGATCCTCTACAACACAATCATGCTTCCATAAGCTTGAATCCTATACCCGTCAAGCTTGCAATCCCATTTCTCACCATTTCCCCTATTTACTATGTACGAAAATATAATCAAAAAATCAATATATATTTTTTCTAAGCTTTCTCAAAATATCTAAATTCAATTAATAAGTTAAGAGGCAAGAAAATCACTATTAATTACCTTTTTTGAAGCTTTCTCTCACAAATTTCAACTTCTTTCATTAAAATCACATAAACCCTAGGCTGAAAATGATGGAAATGATGGTAGAATCCATACAAGGTGGTTGGTTTCTAAGTGATTTCAACAAAAACTCAAGGTTGGTGTAACAACCTGTTTTTCAATGGTGTTGGAAACTGTGATTTTGAAACCCATTTATGATGTTCAAGTCCATAAATCTTATTATTTAATATTTAAAAAGTTAGTATAGAGGTTAATTATAATTTTTCCCTTAATTTTGTCAAATTGATAGTTAATTAAGGTACAATGACTAAATTGTAAAAGTGGTAAAAGTTAATCACTATGAATTTTTAATTATTTGGTGGACCAATTAAGCAATTGGGACATTTGTAAAAAGACAAATGGTGGTGGATTTTTTTTGGAATCCACCGACTTGGTTAAATTTGTTTATAATTTAATTAGTTAAATGTTAGGTAAGTTAATTATGGTTTGTTAATTACTAATCTAGGTATAAATAATAATATAAAATGAAAACAACCCATTTTTCTATTCATCTTCTTCCTCCCCAGATTTGAAAAGAAAAATAGGGTTTCAAAAGCTTCAATCTTTTGGCCTAAAATTGGTATGTTGAATTAAGTTATTTTTTTAATTTTTATGTTTTTGAGGTCATGAGAGCTTGATTTAGCTAGCCCATGTACCAATTTGTAAAACTATTAAAGTTTTCAAAAGTTTTCATGGTTGATTTCTTGAAGTTTTTGGTACTAAATTGTTACATTTTAAGCTTAAAAATGAAAAAGGACTAGTTTGTAAAGTTTAATTGAAAGTTTTTGAGCATAGAGACTAAAGTGTATAAATTTAGAAATTGATGTAAGATTTTTGTAATTATTTACAATAGAGAGTTATAGAAGCACTAATTGAGATCAATGTCGAAATCAAAGCTCAAATTCGAAAGTAATAATAATTTCAATTTTATGGACTAAATTGGATAAAATAAAAATTTAGAGGCATTAAAAATGAAATTTTGACTAGTTAATGCATTTATAAGGATGTTTTATAAATTAATAAATTGAAATGAATTATCGTATAGATCAAGATTTGAACCAAATTGAGGATAATTGGGGAAAAGGTAAAATTATCAATTAGTCATTGCAATTCAACTTATTTGCTTATTTAATCAGGTAAGTTCATATGGCATGATTGTCTTTAAATTTTTATGAATTTGAAATATGAATTTGTGAATGATGGGTTATAATTTGAATTGTTTGTGATTTAATACAAAAGGTGAGGTGTGAATGAAATTGTAAAAAAATGATTATATGAATTTTATATGCCCGAGCGAACGTAATAACTGATAAGATACGATTGACATGGCAATATCCTGTTGACATGCCAATAAGGTTAATTGCACGTTGGTAAAAGATATATGTGATAATATGAAATAGGTGATTGTACAAAGTTTCTCACTGATTATATTGGAATCCAACATTTTTTGTGGATTATCGAGTTTTATATGTCTCTACAGTGGCCTTGGTGTAGTGGAAGGACGTATTGGTATATGATTATATATGTTTTCCTACGAGCTTTGCATTTCTGTGCCCTGATGTGGTGTAGTTACTGCTCTGACAAGCAACTTGGTGTGGTGTAGTTACCCTTATATCCGAATCTGTTCACTAAAGTTCACCAGGCTAAATGGTTAATGAAAATGAAAAATGACAATGGAATGATATGAGTTTTGTTTAAAAATGGTTAAATATGGATTGAATTATGTGAATTTTGATTGTATGTGAATGGTAGTGAATCAAATAGAAATGTTAAATGTTTCAATTACTATATGGATTGGTTGTATGATGAACTCACATTGTTGATATGTGGTTACCATGTTTAGGAAAAATTGTGAGGTTGAATAGCTTGTTGAATTAAATTGTAAAATAAGGTAATTTGTTGTTTAGTGCCTATGGACTTACTAAGCATATAATATGCTTACTCTATTTTTTTTTTGCTTTCCCTGTAGATTTCCAACTTACGAAATGTGTCGATCAGATCATCCAGAAGCTCACACTACCTTTCTATTGATTCGGTAGCCTTTAATTGTTTTAAGTCCAATTTTGTGGCATGTGCATAAGTGTTAATATATGTGTTAACTTTAGATTGATAGTTTGGCTTGAATTTGGCTAATGTTTGAATCATGAAATATTAATGTTTATATATGTATTTATGCATGATTTAGTTATGTGTTGAGACCATATGAATAGTATTGAAATAACATTTTTTAGTGTTAAATGGTATGGAATGGTTAATTGTTTGTTTAAATGGGTTGAGTTGTATAAGTTGAATTGATATGAAGTGGTGCCAAACTAAGTCATATTGGATTGATTAATTTTTGAAATGGTTAAATGAATGTTTTGGTATGTGTTTTGGTTGGTTTTGTGTAGGTACAAGTTTGCAAATTTGCACCAAATGTGTAAATAGTTTAGTTGGTTTGAAATAGGAACCAAAAGGTCTAGTTTGTATAAAAAACAAAGTCCATGTCGTGATGTCAAGCAATAGTCGTCGCGACAAGATGTGGATTTCAAGCCACGACATGATAAGGAACCCTGTCATCACAACGAGCCAACTCAGTGTGTCACATCGCGGTGAGGCACTCCCTCACGTCGCGACATCGACTTGAAATTTTGAAAACCTTGCAATTTGATCATTGTTCAATATTGGGCCTACTTTAGAGCATATGTAAGCTCGTATAAGACTCGAAAAATGGTTGTTTATGATATCCCATGTTTTAAATGCATTTTTTTACATGATTAATTTTCTAAAATGATTATTTTACTGAAAATTTGATAGTAGTTGTTCCGAAAACGACTGTAGCATCCTGTAACTTGTATTCGACGATCGGGTTGGGTGAGGGATGTTAAATTTGGGTGTTGAGATTCTTGAAAAATCTCAAGGAATAGGTATGAAGAGTGAAGAAAAAAGAGAAAGCCTCATTGGGGAAGAAATTTAGTCGGCAACAACAATTGAGAGTTGATGGGGGTTCATTTTTCTTCTTTTCTTTCCTTTAAAAATCTCACAGATGAGCCTTCTACCCACAAACAAAAATTTCAAGGCCAAGCTCACTAATTGAAACCAAATTTCCTAATGATCCCAATAAACTTGTTATGTCAAATATATCATCCAAATAATATTTACATCATAAAATACTGAAGAAATAACCAAATTACCCTTTATGGAAAAACTATCATTTTGCCTTCTTTTTTTTTACTATATTGACAATTTGTTCTTGATAATAGACAATTGTCACTCCCAAATCTCATAATTCACTTATAGTATTTAATATACATCCATAGATGGTTAGAATTACATATTTTCCCTTTCTTTCAATAAAATCAGGAAATTTATAATTTAGTCTCTGTACTGCTCGATCTTTCTGATTTAGTCCCAAAATTGATTTTCAACCATTCCAATTTATTCCCATTCCAAATAGTCAATAAAAACTATTATTTTCCTTTTTGGTTGAATTTTCATTTTAATCTTTGAACTTTTTAAAATTTGTGATTTAGTCGTCTTGTCACTTTTTCACTTCTAAAATTCTTTTCATAATTCCTGTATCCAAAATCACTTTACTTCCATAAAAATTACATTATCTGACAATTTTTCTTCAAAATTCACTATATCCTCTATCGGAATATTACTGTATGTTTTCCTGAAAATTTTGGGATGTTACACTAGGGCACTTAGTATCAAGGACTATTGTATTTCTTTTTGCAACAACTAGAACAATGTGAATAGTCCTCTTCTATTTTATGTAGTAGTTTTCATTTAGTTGGTTATTAGTTAGGGTATTGATTAATGGAGTTTGTGCCATTTTTTCAACTATAAAATAAATTGTTATCCATTAATTAGCTTTGTATTAAGCTTGTAACACCCCAAAATATATAGGGTTAGATGAAAGAAATAATAAAGAAATGACTTAGGCCTAATGGTTAAGTAGTTAGGACACTCCCTAAAGCTCCTAGGTTCTATTTGCTCCACTCCTCTCCCATTTCTTTTCTTTTTACTTTCAGCAAACCATGACAAAAAACATACCAAAATAAATAATATTTGGAGTAGAAACCTAATAAGGATGGGCAACAACCTAATTGGTGAAGCATTCTCCCTTTCCCCTTGTATTCCCAAGTTCAAGCCATTCCATTCTCTCCCATTTTCCTTTTAATTTCGGAAGCATGGGTAAATTACCATGCAATCCATTTAAAATATATAAAACCTAGATATTTAGTTCAATCTTTCCCAATTAGACATAGTTTTTTTTTCTTTTCAAAGCCTAATTAGAATTCTTTTTCCCTCTCCCTATTTATTATCATATTTTTCTTCATCCTCTTCTTTGCATCAAATATTTTTCTCCATTACTGATAATTATTTTGTTCTCGAATTGAATCATCTTCCACACCATCGTGTCATTTATCGGCTTAGAGAGCAGCCATCAAACACATCTCTAAATTTTCCAAGAATCGGTAAGTTCCCTTACTTCGTCAAATAAATTTCTTATTTCGTAATATCTTTATCTAGACACCAATCCTTTGTCCGATTAATCAAATTTTTATGGTTTCTTCCCAAAACACTATATAATCTTGATAAATCTTTAGAAAAAATCGTAACCTATGTATAAAAGTTGTTTGTAGGACTCGCTCACGTGCATTGCACCAGTTTTCAATGTGAGGGACATCATTCGAGATCCTAGTGAAAGATGTGTATTGTTTTACAAGTGATTTTGTAACATCCCTAAAATCGGGCTAGAAGAAATTGTGTTGTGAAACCAAGAGTAGTTATCTTTTGATTTTTGAAATAAGATTTCAAAAATTTTGACAGGTAAGTTAATCTTGTTCAGTGGTTAAGTGTTGTGTTTGAGTATGCGAGGTTCTGGGTTCAAACCTTGTTTCTTGAAATTTTTCTATTTTTGATTAAACTCCTACCTTTGAGCATTTGGTTTATAGGTTAATTGAGTGCAATTGATATTAAGAATGAGCCTGTTGGTTCAGTGATTAAGTGTTTGTATACCCTTTGGTATTATAATCGAATTTCGGTGAAAACTATGGAAATGTTTTTATTGAACAATCTTGTAGGGTAGTTTCATTTTATTAGTTAATCAAAATTTCCCCAGAAACTTCCCTTGCTTGGACGTTAATTTCTATTTTTTTATTTCTATTGTTGTTCCCTGTTTCTTTTTTTTTTCCTTGTTTTGATTTTGTTTCTTCAAGTTAACTTTCTTTTTGCTATGTCACATTAAACTGATTTCGTGCGGGGTGGGACTTCTCCTTTCTGGTTAAATTTGTTTACAGATAAGTTACGATTTAAGGTTTTGTGTCAAAAGTTCTTTGATGTAAGTTCAATTTTAGACGCTAACCTTAGCGATTTGATTGCGAATAAGTTTTCTTATTTGTCATTGTAATGTTGTGTTAGGGAAGAAAATTCATCCATGTTGCTTCTACATCGAATGTGTATCAGGTGGGTACCAGAAACCTTAATTTCTACAATTTGTGAACATTGGAAAACAGGGCCTTTGACACCACACAGTCGTGTGTTGGGTTGTGTGGTAGACCGTGTAAGGTACTATTTAGGTCACATGGGCTACCAGCGTGTGTCTAGGCCATGTAAATCACTGTTTTGGGTCACACAGTCGTGTACTAGGTAGTGTTTGGCCGTGTGTGATAATAAAGGGGCCACACGAGTGTGTGCTTGGCCTTGTAGAATGCATGGGCCAACTAACCAGGCTATATGGATCCACAGGAGCGCATGGGTGAAGATTCTGAAATTTTCCTTTGGGTCGTGATCGTCGTTCGCATCGAACGTAGGCCTTCTGTAGGGTCTATATGATCTGTATTAAGCTGTAAACCTCTGTATTTGTTGACCCGTTAGTGTATAATCTGCTATCTATATGAATGTTTGTTCTAATATAATTTAAGTAATGATAACTTGCTAATGCATGATGTGCCTCTGTTTAGATGCGTTAAGGTATGTTACGCTTTGTATTCTGTTAAGTTTGTTGGTACACCTCTACTTCATTCTGTTGATTAAGAATATGTGATATCAAAATGTGTTAAATTGATTAATACTGACTTCATGGTAATTCTGATATGATTTGTTGAGGTTTAATAAGTTTGTTTTACAAAACATGGTCTCTCATGTCTACTGATTCTGTTATTGAACGATAGCATAACTTACATGTTCATCACTATGATTCTGTATATGCATGCCATGACACATTGCATGGGTTTTGGGTTGGTGTGAAAGGAGGAAGTTTCTGGCAGTTTAATGATTTGCATTATCTAGTGGTTTATCCACAATTCTGTTCTGGCAGCTTGGTTGTAATATAGTGGCTTGACCACATATATCTTGTCTGGTAGTTGTGACTGCAAATTCAGTTTGCATTGTCCATAGCTATCTGTTGGTATGATTCGGTTGGACGAGTTCTAAGGAACTCTATTTTGGTGTGCAGCGGAGTTGGGTAGGATGTTTTTGATAAATATGCATTTTGAATTGTTTTCAAAATACTGCATCGGCATAAACATAAATATTCTATTCTGCGATGTTCCGTTCTGCTCTGTTTTGTTCTATCTTGTTTTGGTGGTGTTCTATTGTACTATCATTATGAAAATCTCTATGACATTCCGATTTGTTTTGTTTTGGTTATACAATCTATGTCATTCTAGTTATGTAATTTGTGTCATTCTGGTTATATGATCACTATTAAGTTCTCTGCGTTATTTCAGTTTATATGTTTTTGTTCTATTGATTTGTATTTGGGGTTGGTTTTACACTATGCTTTGTAACTCACCCCTTTGCCTTATTTCTGTCTATTTAGGTAAACCTCATATTTATCACCGGATGACGTGTGGAGCTCGGATAGTTTTGCACTGATATAAAAATGTTTTGGTCCTTTCAATTTGTAATCTGTTTTTGAACTTGTCTTTGTTTTGATAGTCTCGTCAGTAACTGATGATCTCTAACATGAAACTACAAAATCACTTAAGTCGATTTAACAGATTTTAGTTTTTAAAATTAAACCCCCCAAAAATTTTCCATTACCAATCAAGTAAAAGTTTGAGTGTTTTCTGAATATTTACTAAAATCAGTTTTCAATATGTTGGCCTAACTCTTCATGATTCGACTTAAACTTCTAGGCTGGGTTTGGGATGTTATAGATTTGGGGCAAATCATGCCTCGAAATAGGACCACACAACCAGCCACACGGGTTTGTGGATCACATGACCCCCTCACACGGCCATGTCCCTTAAAACCCTATAATATTCGATTCTCACACGGTATAGGACCCTCCACACGGTTGTGTCTTCCTTATACCTTGATTTTGCAATTTTCACATGGCATAAGTTTGTTATACAGCCTAACCAAATGACTGTGTAACCCCTCTATACGGTCTATTTCATCCTACATGGCCCCACCACACGACCGTGTACCCCTATTTTTTAGATTTTATAGTTTTACCTAAAAAATATGTTTTGTTCATTTTAGTCCTTGAATGATTCCTAAATTGTTTTGGTGTTTAATTTTATTCAATTGAGACTATGATGATATGAATAATGTTAGAATCCATACCTTGATTAATTAAATAATTAATACATACATGCATGTACTGTGAATTATGAATATATATACCTATCGTATCTCTATTTGTGATTATAAGTTCTAGCATATCGATATTCTACAAACTCTGGTGGTTTACCCACAAACTCTGTTTTAAGCATTGCATTATGTATATGTGCATTATGTATATGTGCATTATGTTGATCTGATATTTCGACAGTACTATTGTGAATTATTCTATGTAATGTAATTTTGTATATCAATCGGTTGCGTAGATTTGCTTGTGATGGAACTCATAGTGAGCTTCAAAGCTCACTCCTTTAATTTTCATCCTTACAGACAACCCAACAAGTTAGGACGCGGACTCGGCATCCGAAGGGTCTCAACTCGGCTTTATTTTTTAAAAAATATTTTAAACTTATTATTTTATATTTTATTATTTAAAGATTGTAATCGCTTTAAATTTTGAATTGTGGCATAGGACTTAAAATTCGGGTTTTGTGTTTATATTTCATGACATTTAATTTAAAATTTTAGGATGCTTAGATAAGATTATTAAGTAAGTTATTCATGAATCTCGGTTTTTATTAAAAATATTAATAGATATCACTTTTTCTGCTGATAAACTATAATTAGAGTTTTGAATAATATGTAATTCAGTGATTAACCAAGTTTTCTTCTAAGATAATCAAATGTTTTAAAATGGTTGCTTTCAAAATTTCAATAGCTTATAGGTCATTTCAATGGCTAATGTAATCTTTTGGATTAGGGTCTAACGTCTAAGTCGGGTTGGGGAGGTTACATTTGGTGATATCAAAGCCTAGATTTTCTAAACTAGGATTGTAAAAATTTAAATGAGTTTGCATGCATGCATTAAAGGGCTATTTTAGGAAAAAAGACCATGCCACAATATTTTTGAAAATAAATGATTTTTTGTAGGAAACTAAACTCAAGACTCCGATGTCGGTCCTACTTTAGTTATTGCTACTTTTGAAAACTTTAGACAAATTGTAAATTTTATATTGTGAATATTTAGAAGGATAACTAATGCTTGAACTATTTGAAAACTATTGATATACTTTAAGATTTTAAACTTTCGCAAATAGAATGAACACCCAAGGTAGACGGGATAGGGGTAGGCTGCGTAAGGCTACACCTGTTGAGCCGTCCACTATCCAAAGTTAGAACCCAATCCTTGAGGAGGACTATGTCGACAACTCCACGGCCAATGGTGGCAGAGTGTAACACCCCTAACCTGTCTTCATCGCCGTATTAGGGTTACATGGTATTACAGTATAATTATAAACATTTAACATTAAATACAAATAATTATTCAAGTATAATTACAATAATAAAAAAACATTCGATTTACAATAAAAATACCTTAAACCGAGTGTAACACCCCAAACCCGGCTTAGACGTTATGGTCGAATTAGGGAGTGTTATGAAGAAAGGTTTTGAAACTAATGCCACTTTAATGAAAACCTTGTATAGTTACTTGTTAAAAACAGTCCAAGTTCTGCAAAAGTTATTTATTTTCATATTCATTACTGAAACCGTCGTTATTTCGTTCCTTCACAAAGCGTAATTTGTAGTGAAAGTCTTAAAAACCGTTATATCTCGAAAAACCAGTTCGTGTTTTTAGAAAACATTTGTTTGCGTAAAATCAGGTTTTTGTCAATCATCGTAATTTAGAAATCACAAACACATCCAAATCCAAAAAGTTAAAAACAAACAGTCCAAAAGTTTGGGGAGTCCAAAATTTTCAAAACTCTAAAAAAAAACTAGACTTAAAAATATATAATTGATAATTAAAAGGTAGTTTATATACTGGTGGTCACCGCTGAGCCTCTATCGCATAGACCTGCCTATATTTGAAGATTACCTGATTAGAACGACTTATGTAACACTAGGAAAAATTTACAGAAGGCCCACGGTTGATAGAAACGACTTATGTGATGCTAGGAAAAAATTCAGAACTTTGGGCCCACATGTCCGTATGGGCCCTCACACGCCCAACTTGGCCTAGCTCGTGTGGCCGCGGACACACGCATGTGTGGCATCAACAGACCACTTTTTCGGCTTTCACCGAACCTTAGTTTCTCATGTTTTCGTTACACACCTGGTTCGTGTTTTATGCGAAGCAATACCGAGACCTCTAAAACCTAAAAATGATACCCTAAACACCAATTTAGCAATCAATTTACGAATCTAACACAATTTAACCAAAAATACATATACTGACTTACCGTTAAAAAAGACAACCACAACCTCGAATCAAGCTGTTGGAGCAAAGCCCGTTGTTTCACCACCTTCACCCACGCCACAGATTTGTAGAAAGAAAAATAACTTCCTTAACTACACCACTACGCAAATTAAAAAGAAAAGGAAAGTGACCCAAAATGAATCTTCAAAACTTACCCAAATAAAAGAGGAACCACCGAAAAACCACATCGAAACAATTGGCAAAATCGATTGTCAAACGGAGTAGAGAGAAAAGACCAGAAGAAGAAAGAAAAGGGAGAGAAGAGCTAACGTCAGAAATATTTTTGAGAAAGGGAAAAAAATAAAATTAAAATTGCACATAATCCCCACTCCCCCACTCCCCCACTAACCACTAACAACCTTATCCCACCAAATCAGACACACTAACCACATCCAACTACCTCAGACTCCCAACTCCACCGAACTTCTATCAGACAACCGAAACAAAAATATCATCTACGCTCCTATAGAGAATCGAACACGAGACCTTAGGCTAAGCTAACACTAGAATATCGTCGGTAAAGACTACGACGAATTGATCCAGTTACGGCTGAAAAACCCTGTTCATCAAATCCTTGAATGCGGCTGGAGTATTCGTCAAACCAAAAGGCATAACTAGGAACTCATAGTGCACATAACTAGTTCTAAAATTCATCTTATGAATATCAACCTCTTTAACCATAACCTGATGATACCTAGAGCAGAGATCTATCTTCGAGAATACTGAAGCCCCACAAAACTGATCTAACAAGTCATTGATCCTCAGAAATGGGTACTTATTCTTCATAGTCAGCTTATTCAACTATCGGTAATCGATACACATTCGCATGGTACCATCCTTTTTCTTTACGAACAAAATCGGTTCTTCTCACAGAGACACACTAGGACGGATAAACCCACGATCCAGAAATTTTTGAAGCTGAGCCTTAAGCTCCGTAAGCTCTTTCGGTGCCATTTGATAAGGAGGACACTGGAGCTGTACCCGGTAGAAGTTTAATGCCAAACTCAACTTCTTAATTTCGAGGTAAACCTAGCAGCTTATTACGAAATACATCCAGAAGAGTCCCTAGAACTTGAAACACTTACCAAGGCCAGATATGCTTCACGCACTGTCCGAACCAGTTTTTCTGCTACTAGAGCGGAGATCACATTGGATAAATAATCTTGATGCTCTCTAATCACAACCAGTTTTACATTATCCTCGGTTCTCAAAACAACCTTCTTAGTCACACAATCCAAACTGACTCGGTGCTTTACTAACCAATCCATACCAGAATCAAGTCAAACTCTCCAAACGGTAGCTCCATCAGATTTTCCAAAAACACAACTCCTTGAACTTCCAGCGGTATATTCCTAAACAGTCTATTAACCCGGATAGATTGACCCAATGGACTCAATACAGAAATCTCACTAGAAGTACTCTCAACAGTAATCCCTAAGTTTCCAAAGACAGTACTAGCTACATACGAGTGAGTTGACCCTATATCTATCAATGCAACATACATAATATCATAAATAAGGAACTTACCCGTAATCATATCAGGAGCATCTTTGTTCTCTCGGTGTCGAGCAGCATAAACCATTGCAAGCTACCTCGCCTTAGTCTGATTAGCACCTCTGCCTGGTGCTTTTTGCCCTCTGGCCAAACCATTACCATCCCTAGTCGGGCCACGGCCTGTAAGAGGCTGCTAGACAGTCCTTTGAGGCTGAACAAAACCCGAACCCGAAGTTTACATCTGATCAGAATGCTGTGGACACTCTCTAATCTGATGATCCAACGACCCATAATGCAAACATGCCCTAATCTCCTCCAACACTAGCCCGGATGGCGCTTACCACAGTCACCGTACGCATAGCTGAACCCTAGTAGGAGCAACTAGAACTTCCACTCTAACAAGCCCATCAGGTTTGGCCCGTTTCTTAGGCCTCTGAGCAGAATTAGAGGGCTCTGACTCTCTCTTATTCTTGCCTCTCTCATGATCTTGTTCTGGCGCTCAACGCGTTTAACCTCCTCAGTGATCTTTATCTTGTCCACCAGAACGGCAAACTCTCGCTCCCTTTGTTGAGCTATCAAAACTCTCAGACTGTCTCTCAAGCCATCTTTGAAGCGTACACACTTCTCATATTAAGATGCCACCATGCCTCAAGCATAGCGGCTCAATCTAAAAAATTAGCCCTCATACTTGGCCACGGTTGTATCCCCTTGCGTGAGATTCATGAACTCACGTATGCGAGCATCCACATACTTCCTCTTAAAAGTAGTCTTGAAATAGTTCTAATTAAGATGATCTGGTTGAGTACCCTCCTCAACCAATAACCACCACTGATATGCCTCATCGTGCAGCAAAGAAATTACACCCTTCAGTTTCTGCTCAAGAGTGCAGTCGATGTCATTCATTATTCTCTCGGTGGCCTCCAACTAGTACTCAGCCACGGTAGGGGCGACTCTAGTGACACCTCTAAATAGTTCAGCACCATTGGACCGGAGTCGTTCAGTTACCGACCCACGGCCCCCAGATCCAAAATAAGGTCCAACGACCCTATCCAAAACTCTCAGCATAGCTTGGGACAATGCGTCGTCCCCAGCCGAGCGGCTTTGAGACCCAGTTTCCGTAGCAGGTGAAACTAGTGTTTCGATCGTATCCAGATTTGACATAATGCCCAAAGAAGAAGACTCAACTTGAGTCCCCCTACGGCGCCCGCCACACCCTCAAATACCACGACCGCGAGTTCCACAAGCACTCATCATTTTTCAAGTTTTGCCAGCATTGCGAAATTTTATGCATCAGTTTCAATGTTTATTAGAAAATGTTTTATGCTTCAGATATTTATCAAAAGTTTCAAAAATATTTCAGAACTCTCAGTTTCTAACTAAATCAGTATAGTTTCAAACAATTCTAGTTACAATATTTCTAAGTTTAGAAGTACTTACAAGATTGGCGCAGGAGACTCAGTGTACCACATACTTTACTCAAAAAGAAACAAATTTTACTTGCAAACCAGTCCTTATTCAAATATAATTCTAGAACTCAAAGTTCACAGCCTAAGTTTTGCAACCTGGCTCTAATACCATTAAATGTAACACCCCAAACCCGGCCTAAATGTTATGGCCGAATCAGAGAGTTACTGAAGAAGAGTTTTGAAACTAATGACATTTTGATAAAAACCTTGTATAGTTACTTGTTAAGAAAAGCCCAAGTTCTGCAAAAGTTATTTCTTTCATTATTAATAATTGAAATCATCTTTATTTTTTTCCTTCACCAAAACATAATTTGCAACGGAAGTCTTAAAAACTGTTATATCTCGAAAAACCAGTTCGTGTTTTTAGAAAACATTTGTTTGCGTAAAATTGAGTTTTTGCCAATCATTGCAATTTAGAAATCATAAACGCATCCAAATCCCAAAATTTAAAAACAAACAGTCCAAAAGTCTGGAGAGTCCAAAATTTACAAAACTCTCAAGAAAAACTAGAAGTTAAAATATATAACCGATAATTAAAAGATAGTTTATATACTGGTAGTCACTGCTAAGCCTCCGTCGCACCAACCCGCCTATGTCTGAGGATTATCTGATCAGAACAGAAAAACAGATGTGAGTTTTATAAACTCAGTGTCTAACTTATGAAAATATACATGCACAAAATTTAGATTTCCAGTATTTCAGAACAGAAGCGGACATAAGTCCCTAGCAGAGACAGATCATATCAGAATCAGATTTTTAGAACATATAGATATACAGATTCCTACCCCCATCCTGTACACACCATGTGACAGCCCAAAATTGACCCTAGTCGGGAAGTGGTTTCGGGACCACAAAACCGAGTCATAAAAATAATTGATTTCCATATTCTATGCTTATTATGTGTGTACATGAGTATGTGGAAGTTTCATTCTCCAATTTTGCCAATTGCATGAGAAATTATTAAATAGGGATTGATATGAGACATGGTGAAAATATGATAGGCTAATTTAAAATGGTCTATTAATGCATGTTGTGAAAATGATGGGTTTGCATGTCAAATTACCCAAAATTTGAGCTAGTGGTTGGCCATGCTATGGGTGGAAACATGTTGGCCTAGTGAGGTATGTAGGAAAAAAATAAAATAAGGGGCATGGGCATAAAATAATGAAAAGGAGTATGATGAATACAAAAAAAATGTGTGTAGTTGTTTTCTCCCCCCCCCCCATTGCCGTGAGCTAAAGAAAAGAAAGGAGAAAATTTTTGTTCATCCTTTCTCATCTTCATTTAGCCGAAACTAGAAAGAAAAAAAACAAAGAAAAAAAAATGCTCATCCTTTGGTTCATCCTTGGCCAAAAATTTTAAGGAGGAAGGAAGAAGAAAGGTTGAAGAGGTTCGGCCATGCATGTAGCTAGGCTAAGGTATGTTTGATGATGTTCCATGAGATGCATGCATGTTTTAGTTGTTAGCTTGAGTTCTACCTAGCCCATGGTCTAAATCTTGCTATGTGATGGAAATGACACTCGGCCATGGATGCATCATTCTTGGTTGATGTTTGATGTTGTGGTGATGAGGCATGAGGATGAGTTAAGATTCGGCCTAGGTGGAGTTTGTGTTAATGCCATTGCATGCTAAATATGAAGCTTGTTAATGATGCATGTGATGGTGGCTTGATGATTCTTGAACCTCCTTTTTAGCATTTTTGAGTGAGCACATATGTGCATTGGTTGCTAAATGGAGAAGAATCGGCTAGCAAGTTGTGTGCTAAGGCCGAATATAACTTTTGCATGTTAATGAGCAATGCATGTGTTAAATTGATGGAAAGGGAGAGAATGCTTTACTAGTGTGTATATGTGTGTATTAGCCAAGTTTTGAACTTGAAACAAAAGGGTGTTTAGTCAATACAAGTGACCATACTTGTAGAATGTATTAAGTGTTGAAATCGGCCCCAAAAATAGACATGCATATTCGGCCGGGAAAAATTAGCTAAAATGTTGAGTTTGATTCATGATTCCGTACATATGTGACTTTAATGTCTAATGTATAAATATGGGCTAAGTGCCTTGTGTTCCTCTTTTCGATGCTCAAATGATTAAATCAATTTATTTGTTTAATTAAGCTCAAGAGCAAAGGGGAACTAAATCCGATAAAGGGAAGGAAAAAGTGGTCAAAAGCTATCGGAATCGTTCGACAACACCCGAGGTAAGTTCTTGAGTAAAAGAGCTTAAATTATGATGTGATTAGATCATGTTTTGAGCAAATTAAAATCATGCTCTTTGTGTGGCTATTGAGCCGAATTTGCAAGAATGATAAATGTCTTGTGTTTGTGTTTTGCTAACGAAAATGAAATACGAATGGGCCATGATTTATTGTTAAATGTGCATGGTTATTTGAATGATGTCCGGGCTAAGTCCCGAAGGTTTGTGCTAAGTGACAATATCCGGACTAAGATCCGAAGGCATTTGTGTGAGATACTAATTCCGGGCTAAGCCCGAAGGCATTTGTGCGAGATACTAATTCCGGGCTAAGCCCGAAGGCATTTGTGTGAGATACTAATTCCGGGCTAAGCCCGAAGGCATTTGTGCGAGATACTAATTCCGGCTAAGCCCGAAGGCATTTGTGCGAGATACTAAATCCGGGTTAAGTCCCGAAGGCATTTGTGCGAATTACTATAACCGGGCTATGTCCCGAAGGCATTTGAACGAGGAGCTATATCCGGTTAAATTCCGAAGGTACGTGATTTGGGAATGAATGAACTTGCTGTAAAATTCCAGTTAATACTCTCGAAACATCCCAACATTGAGGTATGTTTCGTATGTGCTTGAATTTAGTTGAGCCCTTACAAATAAGTATTCGCTCAGTTGATAAACGAGCTACCGGCCTTTGGCTGAGTTGATCTTTTGTGTATGTACATAAGAGTTGATAATGTGAAGCAAGTACGATATCGTAAATTTGTGCATATGAAATTATCCGTTTAGCTATATGAATGCTATACTTTTGTTGTGCTGGAATTCCTTGCTCAAAACTTACTAAGCATAAATTGCTTACTCCGTTTCATTGCTCCTCTGTTTTATAGATTTGGTTCTCCAGCTATCGGACTCGGGATCTTGAGGTCAAAGTCGCCCACACTATCAAAGCCCCCTTTTGGTACAATTTTGGTTGAACTTCGAAATGGCATGTATAACTACCCGTTTGTTGTGGGTCGTGGACCCTTTGGACTTGTATAAATTTTGGATAGCCATGCGAAAATGGCTTATATGTGTTTGAGTATATTGTTATAATCATTTGGTGTGGATATGCTTGACAAGGATTGGCCATGGGGATGGTTAATCACTTTCATAAATTGTGCTATTTATGCAAAAAGGGCTAGTTGAATCATGGAAACCATGAAATAGGTAAAGTCTACCTTAAAGGCAGATGCTGACAGCAGCAGTGATGTAGATTTGGAAAATCACTAAAAATAGTAGGAAGGGAATTAAATAGTTAATAAATTATGTAAACAAACCTTGATGAATCTACTTTCATAGGAAAGTAACGAAACAATCATACGGACAGTATGTTAAGAGATATTCAGGTTCTCGTGAGACAGGGCCAGAACGGTTTCTAGATTTCCTGTTCCGACTTTGGAAATTCATTACAAATTAACCAGAGATAATTAGGAGTCATACCATATATGGATAGATTCCTCTCTGAGTCTAGTTTCTATAGAAACAAACGGCATCAGTATTGGAGCCCTGTACAAGGAGATATCCAAGTCGTAATGCGCAAAGGTCAGGGTAGTCGATCCCTGTAACATGGGAGACTTTGACTAATAAACTGTACTAATTGGCCCGACCAAAAATTCTAGAAAAAAATATGTAGATGGGCATATGAGTCTAGTTTCAGGGAAAAATCACGAAACTGATTTTTCAGTTGTGAAACTCGAGATATGATTTTTAAAGCGACTAGTACGCAGATTGGCAGTGTCTGAGAAATATTTTTATAAGGGGTTTAAAGTCTGTTAACACCTCGTGTTCGACTCCGGTGTCGGTCTCGGGTTCGGGGTGTTACATTTGATTGGTATCAGAGCTAGGTTTAGTCGATTCTAGGACTACCGTAATGCGTTGAGTCTAGCTATACATGCCATTTTATGTGATTACTTGATAGTGTGGTGATTTCTGACAATTGTAAATGTGTTTATTTATAGTAATGGATCCCGATCCCGACCGAGAGATAGCTGATGATCTTGAGAGTGTAGCGCCTGCTCCCGCACAAGGGACAGCGCCGGCGGACTCTCAACCTAATGCTAGTAACCCGAATGAGGAAGCTAGACAAGCTTTCTATAGCGTGATGAATGATTGGTTCAACCAATACATTCGAACTAATACGGCTGTTCCACAACCTCCATTCCCGACTAATACCACCCCCGCACCTACAATACCTCCGGTAACTGACCAAATAAGGTCAAATAAGCCCCCAGTTGACAGAATCCGAAAACATGGGGCTACTGAATTTAAGGCTACGGATAGCGACGATGCCGAGCAAGCTGAATTTTGGTTGGACAACACTATCCGGGTACTCGATGAGCTATCTTGTACACCCGATGAATGCCTAAAGTGTACTATCTCCTTGCTACGTGATTCTGCCTACTATTGGTGGAGTACTCTGACTTCTGTTGTGCCCCGAGAGCAAGTAACTTGGGAGTTTTTCCAAACTGAGTTTCGGAAAAAGTATATCAGTCAGAGATTTGTTGATCAAAAACGGAAGGAATTTCTTGAGCTTAAGCAAGGTTCCATGTCAGTTACTGATTACGAGCGAAAATTTGTTAGACTTAGTAGATACGCTCGGGAATGTGTTTCGTCCGAGGCTATCATGTGTAAACGCTTCGAGGATGGGCTGAATGAAGATATAAAAATGTTCGTTGGCGTTCTTGAAATACGAGAGTTCGTAGTACTTGTCGAGCGAGCTTGTAAAGCCGAAGAGCTTAGAAAAGAAAAACAAAAGGTTGATGAGGGAACTGGAGAGTTTCGTAAAAGATCTTCGGGAAAGTCTCTTCAACAGGCATCGAAGAAATTTCGAGATGATGTGGGCTGGTCGAGAGGCACTTCGGGCCTTTTTAGACGAGATCGTGATCGACCCCCTGTGGGTACACGAGGCACTTCGGTCGCCAGTGTTGGGGATGAACGTCGAGACAGAACGAAATGTCGATATTGCGGTAAATGGCATTCGGGGAGTTGTAGATTCCCTGACCGCTCCTGTTACAAGTGCGGATCAGTTGACCACTTCATTAAAGATTGCCCGAGGTTGTCTGAACAGAATGTAAATCAGAGTGGGAAACCGGGTGCTACCACTGCTCGAGGTAGACCATCTGGAAATACGGGCAATGCTGGTGGTGGTCAGAGAGGATCTAGAGATGCTACGACTAGATCCGAGGCTCGTGCGCCTGCTAGAGCTTATGCTATACGTGCCCGCGAGGATGCTTCTTCGCCTGATGTTATTACCGGTACTTTTACACTCTTTGATACTAATGTAATTGCTTTGATTGACCCCGGTTCTACTCATTCTTACATATGTGAAACCTTAGCATCCAGTAAGACTTTACCTATTGAGTCTACTGAGTTCGTAATTCGGGTGTCAAACCCCTTGGGTCGTTACGTGCTTGTCGACAAAGTGTGTAAGAAATGTCCCCTAGAAATTCGAGGTTCCTGTTTCCCGGCGGACATGATGCTTTTGCCGTTTGATGAATTTGATGTTATTCTTGGTTTGGATTGGTTGACCGCGCATGATGCGGTTGTGAATTGCAAAAGCAAGACTATTGATTTGAGGTGCGCAAATAAAGAAGTAATCCGAGTTGAGTCTACGGACTTGGAGGGGATGCCAGCTGTAATATTAGCAATGTTGGCCCAGAAATATGTAAGAAAAGGGTGCGAAGCATACCTTGCGTATGTACTTGATGACAAAGAATTAGAAAAGAAACTCGAATCTGTGCCGGTGGTTTGTGAATACCCGGATGTTTTTCCTGAAGAATTACCGGGTTTACCACCTGTTCGGGAGGTAGAGTTTGGTATTGAGCTTGTACCTGGGACTATGCCGATTTTGATAGCTCCGTATCGTATGGCACCAACCGAGTTAAAAGAGTTGAAAGCTCAGTTGCAAGAATTGACGGATAGAGGTTTTGCTCGACCAAGTTTCTCACCTTGGGGTGCACCAGTATTGTTCGTGAAAAAGAAGGACGGAACCATGAGGTTGTGCATTGACTATCGTCAACTGAATAAAGTGACGATAAAGAACAGATATCCGTTGCCGCGTATCGATGATTTGTTCGACCAACTGAAGGGAGCCTCAGTGTTCTCAAAAATAGATTTGAGATCGGGCTATTATCAGTTGCGAATTAGAGATTCGGACATACCCAAAACTGCCTTCAGGACGAGATATGGTCACTACGAGTTCTTAGTGATGCCATTTGGGCTCACTAATGCCCCTGCGGTATTTATGGATTTGATGAATCGGATCTTCAGACCATATTTGGATCGGTTCATAGTTGTGTTCATTGATGACATCTTGGTCTATTCAAGAGATGAGACCGAACATGCTGAACACCTGAGACTGGTGTTGAAAATTTTGCGGGATAAGCAGTTATATGCTAAGTTCAGTAAGTGTGAGTTCTGGTTAAGAGAGGTTAGCTTCTTGGGTCATGCGGTATCCGCATCGGGTATTCGAGCTGACCCGAGCAAAATTTCAGCCATACTTAACTGGAAGCCTCCAAGAAATATTACCGAAGTTCGGAGCTTCCTGGGACTCGCCGGTTATTACCGACGATTTGTCAAAGGTTTCTCGATGATAGCCACACCAATGACGAAGCTACTTCAAAAGGATGTTAAGTTCGAACGGACGGAGAAATGTCAGAAAAGTTTTGATCAACTGAAAACTCATTTGACTGAAGCTCCAATTTTAGTGCAACCCGAATCAGGCAAAGAGTTTGTCATTTATAGTGACGCATCCCTACTTGGGTTGGGTTGCGTATTGATGCAAGAAGGTCGAGTTGTGGCCTATGCGTCAAGACAATTAAAGCCACATGAGAAAAATTATCCGACCCATGATCTTGAACTAGCTGCCATCGTATTTGCTTTAAAAATATGGCGACATTACTTATTTGGTGAAAAGTGCCATGTATTTTCGGATCACAAAAGTCTCAAATATTTGATGACTCAAAGAGACTTAAATCTGCGACAAAGACGTTGGCTTGAGTTGTTGAAAGATTACGAGCTTGTCATTGATTACCACCCGGGAAAGGCTAATGTGGTTGCGGACGCCTTAAGCCGGAAGTCATTGGTTGCTTTACGAGCAATGAATGTGCATTTGTCTGTTCTACCTGACAATGTGTTAGTTGCTGAATTAAAAGCCAAACCATTATTGATTCATCAAATTCGTGAAGCCCAGAAAGTTGATGATGATTGTTTGAGGTTCAGAAGTCGTTTGTGTGTTCCAAGGAGTTCGGAACTCATTTCGATGATTCTGAACGAAGCCCATTGTAGCCGAATGTCAAGTCACCCGGGGAGTACGAAAATGTACAACGATTTGAAACGTTGGTTTTGGTGGCATGGTATGAAACGAGACATCTCCGACCTTGTTTCGAGATGTTTAATATGTCAACAAGTGAAAGCGGAACATCAAGTGCCTTCAGGATTACTTCAGCCGATCATGATACCCGAGTGGAAATGGGATCGAGTCACAATGGACTTTGTGTCCGGACTGCCATTGTCAACAAGTAAGAAGGATGCGATTTGGGTTGTTGTCGATAGACTGACTAAGTCGGCTCACTTTATCCCCGTGTGTATGGATTTTTCATTGGATAGACTAGTTGAATTGTACGTTTCTCAGATTGTGAGATTACACGGGGACCTATTTCTATCGTGTCGGATAGAGATCCGAGATTCACCTCGCGATTTTGGAGGAAATTGCAAGAAGCTTTGGGTACCAAGCTGCATTTTAGCACTGCTTTTCATCCCCAAACCGATGGTCAATCTGAGCGGATAATTCAGATACTTGAGGATATGTTGAGATGTTGCATCCTCGAGTTCAGTGGTTCATGGGAACGGTATTTACCTTTAATTGAATTCGCTTACAATAATAGTTTTCAATCAAGTATTAAGATGGCACCTTACGAGGCTTTGTACGGTCGTAAATGCCGTACACCATTGTTTTGGACCGAGCTCAGTGAAAGTAAAATTTTCGGAGTTGATTTGATTAAGGATGCCGAACAGAAAGTAAAGGTAATCCGTGAAAGTCTGAAAGCAGCCACAGATCGTCAAAAATCGTATGCGGATTTGAAATGAAAGGACATTGAATATCAGGTGGGAGATAAGTGTTCCTTAAAGTTTCGCCTTGGAAAAAGGTACTCAGGTTTGCCCGTAACGGCAAGTTGAGCCTGAGATTCATTGGGCCATACGAAATCTCCGAACGAGTTGGTCCGGTTGCGTATAGATTGATTTTGCCCCTGAGCTTGAAAAGATTCACGACGTCTTTCATGTTTCGATGCTTCGACGCTATCGATCTGATCCATCGCACATAATTAGCCCATCAGAGGTTGAAATTCAAGCCGATATGAGTTATGAAAAAGAACCCGATGCGTGTCCTAGCTCGTGAAGTGAAAGAGTTGCGAAACAAAAGGGTTCCGTTAGTTAAGGTGTTATGGCTCAAACACGGGATCGAGGAACCTACTTGGGAAACCGAGAGCTCGATGAAAGAACGATACCCAAACCTATTTACCGGTAAGATTTTCGGGGACGAAAATTTCTTAAGTGGGGGAGAGTTGTGACAGCCCAAAATTGACCCTAGTCGGGAAGTGGTTTCGGGACCACAAAACCGAGTCATAAAAATAATTGATTTCCATATTCTATGCTTATTATGTGTGTACATGAGTATGTGGAAGTTTCATTCTCCAATTTTGCCAATTGCATGAGAAATTATTAAATAGGGATTGATATGAGACATGGTGAAAATATGATAGGCTAATTTAAAATGGTCTATTAATGCATGTTGTGAAAATGATGGGTTTGCATGTCAAATTACCCAAAATTTGAGCTAGTGGTTGGCCATGCTATGGGTGGAAACATGTTGGGAACATGTTGGCCTAGTGAGGTATGTAGGAAAAAAATAAAATAAGGGGCATGGGCATAAAATAATGAAAAGGAGTATGATGAATACAAAAAAAATGTGTGTAGTTGTTTTCTCCCCCCCCCATTGCCGTGAGCTAAAGAAAAGAAAGGAGAAAATTTTTGTTCATCCTTTCTCATCTTCATTTAGCCGAAACTAGAAAGAAAAAAAACAAAGAAAAAAAAATGCTCATCCTTTGGTTCATCCTTGGCCAAAAATTTTAAGGAGGAAGGAAGAAGAAAGGTTGAAGAGGTTCGGCCATGCATGTAGCTAGGCTAAGGTATGTTTGATGATGTTCCATGAGATGCATGCATGTTTTAGTTGTTAGCTTGAGTTCTACCTAGCCCATGGTCTAAATCTTGCTATGTGATGGAAATGACACTCGGCCATGGATGCATCATTCTTGGTTGATGTTTGATGTTGTGGTGATGAGGCATGAGGATGAGTTAAGATTCGGCCTAGGTGGAGTTTGTGTTAATGCCATTGCATGCTAAATATGAAGCTTGTTAATGATGCATGTGATGGTGGCTTGATGATTCTTGAACCTCCTTTTTAGCATTTTTGAGTGAGCACATATGTGCATTGGTTGCTAAATGGAGAAGAATCGGCTAGCAAGTTGTGTGCTAAGGCCGAATATAACTTTTGCATGTTAATGAGCAATGCATGTGTTAAATTGATGGAAAGGGAGAGAATGCTTTACTAGTGTGTATATGTGTGTATTAGCCAAGTTTTGAACTTGAAACAAAAGGGTGTTTAGTCAATACAAGTGACCATACTTGTAGAATGTATTAAGTGTTGAAATCGGCCCCAAAAATAGACATGCATATTCGGCCAAGGGGGAAAAATTAGCTAAAATGTTGAGTTTGATTCATGATTCCGTACATATGTGACTTTAATGTCTAATGTATAAATATGGGCTAAGTGCCTTGTGTTCCTCTTTTCGATGCTCAAATGATTAAATCAATTTATTTGTTTAATTAAGCTCAAGAGCAAAGGGGAACTAAATCCGATAAAGGGAAGGAAAAAGTGGTCGAATAGCTATCGGAATCGTTCGACAACACCCGAGGTAAGTTCTTGAGTAAAAGAGCTTAAATTATGATGTGATTAGATCATGTTTTGAGCAAATTAAAATCATGCTCTTTGTGTGGCTATTGAGCCGAATTTGCAAGAATGATAAATGTCTTGTGTTTGTGTTTTGCTAACGAAAATGAAATACGAATGGGCCATGATTTATTGTTAAATGTGCAAGGTTATTTGAATGATGTCCGGGCTAAGTCCCGAAGGCTTGTGCTAAGTGACAATATCCGGACTAAGATCCGAAGGCATTTGTGTGAGATACTAATTCCGGGCTAAGCCCGAAGGCATTTGTGCGAGATACTAATTCCGGGCTAAGCCCAAAGGCATTTGTGCGAGATACTAATTCCGGGCTAAGCCCGAAGGCATTTGTGCGAGATACTAATTCCGGCTAAGCCCAAAGGCATTTGTGCGAGATACTAAATCCGGGTTAAGTCCCGAAGGCATTTGTGCGAATTACTATAACCGGGCTATGTCCCGAAGGCATTTGAACGAGGAGCTATATCCGGTTAAATTCCGAAGGTACGTGATTTGGGAATGAATGAACTTGCTGTAAAATTCCAGTTAATACTCTCGAAACATCCCAACATTGAGGTATGTTTCGTATGTGCTTGAATTTAGTTGAGCCCTTACAAATAAGTATTCGCTCAGTTGATAAACGAGCTACCGGCCTTTGGCTGAGTTGATCTTTTGTGTATGTACATAAGAGTTGATAATGCGAAGCAAGTACGATATCGTAAATTTGTGCATATGAAATTATCCGTTTAGCTATATGAATGCTATACTTTTGTTGTGCTGGAATTCCTTGCTCAAAACTTACTAAGCATAAATTGCTTACTCCGTTTCATTGCTCCTCTGTTTTATAGATTTGGTTCTCCAGCTATCGGACTCGGGATCTTGAGGTCAAAGTCGCCCACACTATCAAAGCCCCCTTTTGGTACAATTTTGGTTGAACTTCGAAATGGCATGTATAGGACTACCCGTTTGTTGTGGGTCGTGGACCCTTTGGACTTGTATAAATTTTGGATAGCCATGCGAAAATGGCTTATATGTGTTTGAGTATATTGTTATAATCATTTGGTGTGGATATGCTTGACAAGGATTGGCCATGGGGATGGTTAATCACTTTCATAAATTGTGCTATTTATGCAAAAAGGGCTAGTTGAATCATGGAAACCATGAAATAGGTAAAGTCTACCTTAAAGGCAGATGCTGACAGCAGCAGTGATGTAGATTTGGAAAATCACTAAAAATAGTAGGAAGGGAATTAAATAGTTAATAAATTATGTAAACAAACCTTGATGAATCTACTTTCATAGGAAAGTAACGAAACAATCATACGGACAGTATGTTAAGAGATATTCAGGTTCTCGTGAGACAGGGCCAGAACGGTTTCTGGATTTCCTGTTCCGACTTTGGAAATTCATTACAAATTAACCAGAGATAATTAGGAGTCATACCATATATGTATAGATTCCTTTCTGAGTCTAGTTTCTATAGAAACAAACGACATCAGTATTGGAGCCCTGTACAAGGAGATATCCAAGTCGTAATGCGCAAAGGTCAGGATAGTCAATCCCTGTAACATGGGAGACTTTGACTAATAAACTGTACTAATTGGCCCGACCAAAAATTCTAGAAAAAAATATGTAGATGGGCATATGAGTCTAGTTTCAGGAAAAAATCACGAAACTGATTTTTGAGTTGTGAAACTCAAGATATGATTTTTAAAGCGACTAGTACGCAGATTGGCAGTGTCTGAGAAATATTTTTATAAGGGGTTTAAAGTCTGTTAACACCTCGTGTTCGACTCCGGTGTCGGTCTCGGGTTCGGGGTGTTACACACCATCTCCATCCATCCCAACACACCATGTGGGGTATAAAACACCTACCCATCCCTACACACAAGATAGTGATTGTACGACACTTATCAGAATAATATGCAGACATGCTGCCAATATATTGGCGATATGTCGCCTCATAGAACATTTCCACCACATATACAAATTCCACCCTATATATAGATACAGACGATAATTACAGATAACAGATGCAGATATATAAAATTAACATGTCTCGCATGTTCACATACATAAATCATACATGCTTTTAAAAAACAAACAAATCATACGTATCAATTTCTTAATCTCAAATCAGTTTATTAGACTAGGGAGGTATCATGCATTAGGGTTTGTTTTCCTAACGACCCTACGAAAAGCCCACGGTCGATTGGAACGAATTATACGACCCTAGGGAAAATTTTAGACTATTGAGCCCACATGCCCGTGTGGGACCACACGATCAAATTAGCCTTGCCCGTATGGCCCACACGGCCTGGCCCAAAGCTCACACGCCCGTGTGACATACCCGTATGGGCCCACACGCCGAGCTTGGCCTAGCCTATGTGGCTCACACAGCTACACACTTGTCCGTCACACAGCCGTGTGGCGTCGACAGGCCACTTTTTTGGCTTTCTCCGAACCTCATTTTCTTGTGTTTATGTTACACACCTGGTTCATTTTTTATGCGGAAGTAATCTCGAGAACTCTAAAACCAAGCAATACCCCAAACACTAATTTAGCAATCAATTTACGAATCTAACACGATTTAACCCAAAACACATATACCAACTTACCGCTAACAAAGACGACCACAAACTCGAATCAAGCCGTTGGAGAATAGTCCGTTGTTTCACCGCCTTTACCTATACCACTAATTCGTGGAAAGAAAAATAACTTCCTTAACAACACCACTACACGAATTCAAAAGAAAAGAAAAGCGACCCAAAACGAATATTCAAAACTTACCCAAATGAAAAAAAAACTACCAAAAAACCACAATGAAATGATTGACATAGTTAATTGTCAAACGGAGTAGAGAGAATAGACCAGGAGAAGAAACAAAGAGGGAAAGAAAAGGGAGAGAAGAACTAATGTCAGAATTTTTTTAAGAAAGGGAAAATAAAATAAAAAAAATAACATATAATCCCCACTCCCCCACTAATAACCACTAACAACCTTATCCCACCAAATCCGACACACTAATCACACCCAACTACCTTAGACTCCCAACTCCACCAAATCTCTATCAGACAACCGAAGCAAAAACATCTATGCTCCCACAGAGAATCAAACACGAGACCTTAGGCTAAACTAACACCTTACCACTTAAACCAACAGGCTCGTTATGAAATGAGTTTGCTAAAGATAAATTATAACCCAACCCACCAAAGATAAGGCTAGGGTCAAAATAACAAAATTTTCCAGAGAGTGGGACTTGAACCCAAGACCTCATACACACACCCAGAACACTTAACCACTGAAGCAAATACATATTTGTGTCACAATTCACATAAACAAAATTAAGAAATTTAGGGTGTTACACAGAGTCTACGAGGCTTTAAAAATAGGTTGGAAATATTCTGGGATCAATTCAAAAAATTCAAAAAAATTACGAAAAAGTTGAAAATTTTGGAAATAGGGGTCTGATGGCTATGTGACAGAGCCCAGACCGTGTGGCTTAGAAATATAGTCGAGTACACAAACCGTGTAACTTACTCTGCCCATGTAACATAAAATCACACAACTGTGTAGCTCAAGGTCACACGGCCATATCGCCAGGCCGTGTAACTCTCTATGCCCTTGTGGCTTAAAGTCACACGGCCATGTAATTCTCTATGCCCGTGTGGACCAACCTGCAGTGAAAATAAATAAGACACACGAATATGTGATAGGCTGTGTCTAACACACAATTGTGTAACAGCCCGTGTCCCAAACCATGTGCACCAAAATTGCTTATAAAATAAGGCATATTTTACACCTATCTTGGGTATCAAACCAAACCTAAAACCACCTTTTGAACATTACCAAAAACACCTTCAAACAAGTCAAAACATGCTAATTGCCCACAACTTATGTGCCTAACCAATGTTCCCTAATTAACACCACAGTTTAAACATCATATAACTTGTATTCAACCCATTAAGCCATACATTCATTTTTTCAACATCGAGAACGATTATCCTTAGCTACCACATTATACTATACATCAACCTAAACGAAATAACTTATAACAAACACTTCCCGAAATAACCAAATCCATAAAAGACATACCATTAACGTAAACACAAGAATTTGCAACTAATGCAAACATAACAAAGTTTCATATAGAAAACCATCATATATACATATTCTTCATAAGGAACTAGCTATACACAAAATAACCATTTCTAAAAATCTTAACATCCTAGTTACATACATAATTTATGAGACCAACCAAAAAGAAAAGTATTGTTAACTACAAAAATATCCTAGGTACATGCCAACCCCTCTAAAAAAAAGAGATTCACCACACAAAAAGTCAGGAATTGTAGCTGGTTGCTGAACCGATACTTAAACAGATTTGTGTCATACCTAACCTGTGAAAAGTAACAATTTAAATACTAAGTAAGATTGAATAGCAATCCAATAACCTGAGTACCTAATTCTAATACATGTCGATGATGTCTAAAATTAACATGAGGGTTATAAGTTAAGTAAGCTTCACAAGTTCATTCTTTAAGTCACTAATGATGCATTCTTGTCAATTTAATTCCAAACATCTCAAATCAATTATATAGTGTTCTTTATAACATACAACATTGGCACCAAGTGCATGTCAGATAATTCCGTAAGAACGATATGTGCCTGGCACTGGTCGATAGAACCAAGAAGTATATGTGCCTCACACTGGTCAATACAATCGACAATTATATGTATGCCCAATACTTGTCGCTATATCTGACAAATATATGTGTGCCCAACACTGGTTAGTGAATCTGACAAATATATGTGTGCCCAGCACTGGTCGGTGAATTTAATAAATATATGTGTGACCATCACTAGTCAGTGAATCTGACAATACTCAAAATAAATTGCATAATTCACAATCATCATTCCATAATTCAATTCTTGCGTTAACCACCAATGTTCAATTCTACAAATTATTCTATAAAAGTATATATATAGTTTCCATACTATTTCAGTCAAACTATTAGCCATTCAGATATTTAGTAAATAAATAAAAAACTGATTAGATAGATCCGTGTAGCCCGAATTTAAGGAATATAAACTTACCTAAACAAAATAGTTGTAATAACGGGGCCGACGTTTATTCTGCCAACTTCGCCTTTCCACGATTCGAGTCCGTTTGATTTTTCTCTTAGTCTAAATAGTAACTTCTATCAATTAACCCATCCAAACACTTCAATTAATCAAACCTAAGCTGGTAAATCCCCTCATCACATATTTAGAATATTACCCCAACCATTTACCCCTTTACCCATTTTTTCAATTTAATCCTAATTTTAAAACTTACAATTTATCCACATTTAGACAAAATCTTAGTTAGTCAAATTCATAAGACCATTCTACATCCCACATATAACACAATTTCATAACAATTACCATGCAACTTCACTATTTCCACAATTTGATCCTTAATATCAAAATCATTAAAAACTATTTTACAAACTAATTATATTTAACCATCAAACTTAGTAATCTACCATTAAACTTCAAACTCATCAAGCGAAAGATCCAAAAATTTTAATAGGTTCATGAATTAAACCCTGGAATAGCTAAATTGAGCTAATACGATCTCAAAAACATAAAAATCTTTAAAAACAAATAAAGATTACATACCATGCAAATGAAAATATCAAAGCCACAAGCTTCCTATTTCTCAACTATGGTTTCAGTTTTGTGATAAGAAAACATGGAGAATATGATGAGTGATTTGGCATTTGTTTTGATTTAATTTACTTTATTGTTATTTTACCACTTTACCTTTTAAATTTTAATTTAATTTCATGTCAAGACACTCCCAAACCATCCACTATTACACCTAAATGATATAATTACCTCTTAAGTCCATCAAGTTGTAATCCTATACTCTTTTACCTAATTTAATTACTAAAAATCAATTTTTGTAACTTTTACAATTTAGCCATTTTTTTTATTAAATTAGCCATCTAAACGATAAAGTTTTCTAAACAAATATTTGTACAATAATCACAATACCATATAAATACTAAATAAATAGCAATGTAATGTCTCATAAGCTAAAATTATGGTATTAGAACCATTATTTTTGACGCCCCTAGAAACGGGTTGTTACACAGAGGATATGAGAACAACGATGATGCAGTGACTTATACGATAATGTGGGTTTTACACAGGGTTATTGGAACCCAAAATAGATCGAGGAGCCGTGGTTCTATTGCGAAGAGACTCCAATCGAATGGGGCGAAAACATTCACAATGTTGTTGGAACGACTCCCACTATGACTGAGTATTCGATGGAGGCAACGGAAAGAATTTTAGAGGACCTAGACTATACTCTGGAGAAGAAGTTGAAAGGCATTGTGTCCTTGCTTAAGGAAGAGGCCTATCATTGGTGGCATTCTGTGGTAAGGAGTATGTAGGCTAAACGAATAACTTGGGAGTATTTCCAGGTAGCTTTTCAAAAGAAGTACCTGAGTACTAGGTATGTGAAGGCTCGCAAATTTGAGTTTATCAAGCTAAAATGAGGAGATAAGATCATGGCAGAATATGATGCTGAATTCGTAAGACTCAATTGATATGATAAAGGTATGATCGCCACAAAATAGGACAAATGTGTGAGGTTAAAAAATGGGCAACATTTTGACCATAAAATCCAGGTCGCTCCACACCAAGAACGAGTGTTTAAGACCCTATTGGAGAAAGCCAAGATTGTAGAGGAGATAAATCAGGTGAATCGTTAACAATAGAAAGGAGTAAGGTCTCGGATAAGAGAGATTTTGGATCCACTAGCTCAAATACTCGTGTGACAGCCCTAAAGTGACCCTAGTCGGAAAGCGGTCTCGGGACCGCTAGACCGAGTCACCAAATTATTTGAATGTGATAATTATTGCCTAAAATATGTGAATATAAATGTGTGAAAGTTTTAAGCTTCGATTTAGTTAATTGCATGTGAATTTAGTTGATAGGACTTATGTGAGAAAATTTAGAAATGTGCTAGGCAAATGCAAGTGGCCTAATAGTGCATGTAATCAAAGGGGTGGACTTGCATGTCAATTTCCCCCCATTTAAGTACTAGTGGCCGGCCATAAACTAAGAAGCATGTTGTGTGAATGGAAGAATAAAATAAGAAGCATGGGCAAAACATGTCATGAAACATGTTGTGTTAATGGAAGAATAAAATAAGAAGCATGGGCAATAAACTAATAAGAAATTGAAGGAAGAAAACAAAGAGAAAAAAATGTGTTCATTATTCTCATGCATGACCAAAAAAAAAGAAGAGAAAAGCTCTCATGTTGTTCTTGGCCGAATAGGAGAAAGAAAAAGAAGGAAAAAGAGCTTTGAGGAAATCGGCTATGGTGGTTTGATAGACTAAGGTATGTTTGATGATGTTCCATGAGATGCATGCATGTTTTAGTAGTTAGCTGGAGTTCTAAATAGCCCATGGTTCAAATCTTTACTATGTCATGGAGATGATATTCGGCCAAGGTGGATTGGTGTTGATATCATTTGCATGCTAAAAGTGAAGCTTTGTAATGGTGCATGTGATGGTGGATTGATGATTCTTGAATCTTCTTTTTAGCATTTTTGAGTGAGACATTAAGTTCTTTGTTTAACCATGACCAAAAATTGAAAAGGTATGGTGTTGTCAAGCAATCGGCCCCAACATAGACATGTATGTTCGGCCACATGAATAAGTACATAAGTTATGTGTATGTTCGGCCATAAGTAGCCTATTGATGGCTTTAGCTTGACTTAGAAAATTCGGCTAAGGGGAAATATTAGCTAGTATGTTGAATTCGATTCGTGATTTCGTACATATGTGACTCTAGTGTCTAATGTATATATGGGCTAAGTACATTGAGCTTCTCTTTTGATGTTCGAATGAATTGTATTAAATTGCTTGATGTGATTAAAAATGCGTATGACCATTGTGTATTTGAGCTAAAAGGTGGCCATATGACCTATCAAACTCCTTGTCATATTCGGCCATAAGCTAGCAAAATGAGACTTTAATGAGTTAAATTTGTTTGAATTAAGCTCAAGAGCAAAGGGAAACTAAATCTGATAAAGGGAAGGAAAAAGTGGTCGAATAGCCGTCGAAACCGTTCGACAACATCCGAGGTAAGTTCTTGAGTAATAGAGCTTAAATTATGATTTGATTAGATCATGTTTTAAGCAAATCAAAATCATGCTCCTTGTGTGTGGCTATTGAGCCGAAATTGCAAGAGTGATAAGTGTCTTGTGTTTGAGTTTTGCTAATGAAAATGAAATACGAATGTGTCATGATTTAATGTTAAATGTGCATGGTTATTCGAATGATGTCCGGGCTAAGTCCCGAAGGCTTTGTGCTAAGTGACCATATCCGGACTAAGATCCGAAGGCATTTGTGCGAGATACTAATTCCGGGCAAAGCTCGAAGGCATTGGTGCGAGTTACTAAATCCGGGTTAAGTCCCGAAGGCATTTGTGCGAGTTACTATAACCGGGCTATGTCCCGAAGGCATTTGAACGAGTAGCTATATCCGGTTAAATTCCGAAGGTACGTGATTTGGGAATGAATGATCTTGCTGTAAAAATTTCAGTTAATACGCTTGAAACATCCCAACATTGAGGTATGTTTCGTATGTGCTTTGAATTAGTTGAGCCCTTACAAATAAGTATTTGCTCAGTTGATAAATGAGATACTGGCCTTTGGCTAAGTTGATCTTTGTGTATGAATAAAAGGGTTGGTAATGTGAAGCAAGTATGATATTGAAAATTGTGCAAAGAAGTGATTTAAGTCTGCAAACCCCTCGTGTCCGACTCCGGCGACGGATTCGGGTATGAGGTGTTACAATTTTATTGGTATCAGAGCTACGGTTTAGTCGATTCTAGGACTACAGTAATGCGTTGGGTCTAGCTATACATGCCATTTTATGTGATTATTTGATAGTGTGGTGATTTTTGACATTTGCAAATGTGTTTATTTATAGTAATGGATCCCGATCCCGACCGAGCGGTAGCTGATGATCTTGAGAGTGTAGCGCCTGCTCCCGCACAAGGGACAGCGCCGGTGGACTCTCAACCTAATGCTAGTAACCCGAATGATGAAGCTAGACAAGCTTTCTATAGCATGATGAATGATTGGTTCAACCAATACATTCGAACTAATACGACTGTTCCACAACCTCCATTCCCGACAAATACCACCCCCACACCTACAATACCTCCGGTAACTGACCAAATAAGGTCAAATAAGCCCCCAGTTGACAGAATCTGAAAATATGGGGCTACTGAATTTAAAGCTACGGATAGCGACGATGCCGAGCAAGTTGAATTTTGGTTGGACAACACTATCCGGGTACTCGATGAGCTATCTTGTACACCCGATGAATGCCTAAAGTGTACTATCTCCTTGCTACGCGATTCTGCCTACTATTGGTGGAGTACTCTGACTTCTGTTGTGCCCCGAGAGCAAGTAACTTGGGAGTTTTTCCAAACTGAGTTTCGGAAAAAGTATATCAGTCAGAGATTTGTTGATCAAAAACGGAAGGAATTTCTTGAGCTTAAGCAAGGTTCTATGTCAGTTACTGATTACAAGCGAAAATTTGTTAGACTTAGTAGATACGTTCGGGAATGTTTTTCGTCCGAGGCTATCATGTGTAAACGCTTCGAGGATGGGCTGAATGAAGATATAAAAATGTTCGTTGGCATTCTTGAAATACGAGAGTTCGTAGTACTTGTCGAGCGAGCTTGTAAAGCCGAAGAGCTTAGAAAAGAAAAACAAAAAGTTGATGTGGGAACTGGAGAGTTTCGTAAAAGATCCTCGGGAAAGTCTGTTCAACAGGCATCGAAGAAATTTCGAGATGATGTGGGTCGGTCTATAGGCACTTCGGGCCTTTTTAGACGAGATCGTGATCGACCCCCTGCGGGTACACGAGGCACTTCGATCGCCAGTGTTGGGAATGAACGTCGAGACAGAACAGAGTGTCAGCATTGTGGTAAATGGCATTCGGGGAGCTGTAGGTTCCATGACTGCTCCTGCTATAAGTGTGGATCAGCTGACCACTTTATCAAGGATTGCCCGAGGTTGCCTGAACAAAATGTAAGTCAGAGTGGGAAACCAGGTGCTACTACTGCTCGGGGTAGACCGTCTAGAAACACGGGCAATGCTAGTGGCGGTCAGAGAGGATCTAGAGATGCTACAACCAGATCTGAGGCTCATGCGCCTGCTAGAGCTTATGCTATACGTGCCCGCGAGGATGCTTCCTCGCCAGATGTTATTACCGGTACTTTTACTCTCTTTGATACTAATGTGATTGCTTTGATTGACCCTGGTTCTACTCATTCTTATATATGCGAAACCTTAGCATCCAGTAAGACTTTACCTATTGAGTCTACTGA
The DNA here is from genome assembly GCF_007990345.1 of Gossypium hirsutum. Classification (NCBI taxonomy): domain Eukaryota; kingdom Viridiplantae; phylum Streptophyta; class Magnoliopsida; order Malvales; family Malvaceae; genus Gossypium; species Gossypium hirsutum. The sequence continues at coordinate 35,113,711 of NC_053440.1, forward strand.
GTTCGTAATTCGGGTGTCAAATCCCTTGGGTCGTTACGTTCTTGTCGACAAAGTGTGTAAGAAATGCCCCCTAGTAATTCGAGATTCCTATTTTCCGGCAGACTTGATGCTTTTGCCGTTTGATTAATTTGATGTTATTCTTAGTTTGGATTGGTTGACCGCGCATGATGCGGTTGTGAATTGCAAAAGCAAGACTATTGATTTGAGGTGCGCAAATAACGAGATAATCCGAGTTGAGTCTACGGACTTAAGGGGGTTGCCAGCTGTAATATCAGCAATGTTGGCCCAGAAATATGTAAGAAAAGTGTGCGAAGCATACCTTGCGTATGTACTTGATAACAAGGAATTAGAAAAGAAACTTGAGTCGGTACCAGTAATTTGTGAATACCCGGATGTTTTTCCCAAAGAATTACCGGGTTTGCCACCTGTTCGGGAGATAGAGTTTGGTATTGAGCTTGTACCTGGGACTATGCCAATTTCGATAGCTCCGTATCGTATGGCACCAACCGAGTTAAAAGAGTTGAAAGCTCAGTTGCAAGAATTGACGGATAGAGGTTTCGCTCGACCAAGTTTCTCACCTTGGGGTGCACCAGTATTGTTTGTGAAAAAGAAGGACGGAACCATGAGGTTGTGCATTGACTATCGTCAACTGAATAAAGTGACGATAAAGAATAAATATCCGTTACCGCGTATTGATGATTTGTTTGATCAACTAAAGGGAGCCTCAGTGTTTTCAAAGATAGATTTGAGATCGGGTTATTATCAGTTGCAGATTCGAGATTCAGACGTACCCAAAACTACTTTCAGAACGAGGTACGGTCACTACGAGTTCTTAGTGATGCCGTTCGGGCTCACTAATGCCCCTGCGGTATTTATGGATTTGATGAATCGGATCTTCAGACAGTATTTGGACCGGTTCGTAGTTGTGTTCATTGATGACATCTTGGTCTATTCAAGAGATGAGACCAAACATGCTGAGCACCTGAGATTAGTGTTGCAAATTTTGCGGGATAAGCAGTTATATGCTAAGTTCAGTAAGTGTGAGTTCTGGTTAAGAGAGGTTAGCTTCTTGGGTCATGTGGTATCCGCATCGGGTATTCAAGTTGACCCGAGCAAAATTTTAGCCATACTTAACTGGAAGCCTCCAAGAAATATTACCGAAGTTCGGAGCTTCCTAGGGCTCGCCGGTTATTACCGATGATTTGTAAAAGGTTTCTCGATGATAGCCACACCAATGACGAAGCTACTTCAAAAGGATGTTAAGTTCGAATGGACGGAGAAATGTTAGAAAAGTTTCGATCAACTGAAAACTTATTTGACTGAAGCTCCAATTTTAGTGCAACCCGAATCAAGCAAAGAGTTTGTCATTTATAGTGACGTATCCCTACTTGGGTTGGATTGCGTATTGATGCAAGAAGGTCAAGTTGTGGCCTATGCGTCGAGACAATTGAAGCCACACGAGAGAAATTATCCGACCCATGATCTCGAACTAGCTGCCATCGTATTTGCTTTGAAAATATGGCGACATTATTTGTTTGGTGAGAAGTGCCATGTATTTTCAGATCACAAAATTCTCAAATATTTGATGACCCAGCGAGACTTGAATATGCGACAAAGGCGTTGGCTTGAGTTGTTGAAAGATTATGAGCTTGTCATTAATTATCACCCGGGAAAGGCTAATGTGGTTGCGGACGCCTTAAGCCGGAAATCACTGTTTGCTTTGCGAGCGATGAATGTACACTTGTCTGTTCTACCCGACAATGTGTTAGTAGCTGAATTAAAAGCCAAACCATTATTGATTCATCAAATTCGTGAAGCTCAGAAAGTCGATGATGAATTGGTTGCAAAACGGGCTGAGTGTGTTCCGAACAAGGAATCGGAGTTTCAAATTGATGATGATGATTGTTTGAGGTTCAGAAGTCGTTTGTGTGTTCCAAGGAATTCGGAACTCATTTCGATGATTCTGAACGAAGCCCATTGTAGCCGAATGTCAATTCACCCGGAGAGTACGAAAATGTACAACGATTTGAAACGTCGATTTTGGTGGCATGGTATGAAACGAGACATCTCCGACTTTGTTTCGAGATGTTTAATATGTCAACAAGTGAAAGCAGAACATCAAGTGCCTTCAGGATTACTTCAGCCGATCATGATACCCGAGTGGAAATGGGATCGAGTCACAATGGACTTTGTGTCCGGACTGCCATTGTCAGCAAGTAAGAAGGATGCGATTTGGGTTGTTGTTGATAGACTGACTAAGTCGGCTCACTTTATCCCGGTGCTTACGGATTTTTCATTGGATAAACTAGCCGAATTGTATGTTTCTCAGATTGTGAGATTACACGGGGTACCTATTTCTATCGTGTCGGATAGAGATCCGAGATTCACCTCACGATTTTGGAAGAAATTGCAAGAAGCTTTGTACCAAGTTGCATTTTAGCACCTCTTTTCATCCCCAAACCGATGGTCAATCCGAGCGGATAATTCAGATACTCGAGGATATGCTGAGATGCTGCATCCTTGAGTTTAGTGGTTCATGGGAACGGTATTTACCTTTGATTGAATTCGCTTACAACAATAGTTTTCAATCAAGTATTAAGATGGCACCTTACGAGGCTTTGTACGGGCGTAAATGCCGCACACCATTGTTTTGGACCGAGCTCGGTGAAAGCAAAATTTTCGGAGTTGATTTGATTAAAGATGCTGAACAGAAAGTAAAGGTAATCCGTGAAAGTCTGAAGGCAGCCACAGATCGTCAGAAATCGTATGCGAATTTGAAACGAAAAGACATTGAATATCAGGTGGGAGATAAAGTGTTTCTTAAAGTTTCACCTTGGAAAAAGATACTCAGATTTGGCCGTAAGGGCAAGTTGAGCTCGAGATTCATTGGGCCGTACGAAATCTCCGAACGAGTTGGTCCGATTGCGTATAGATTGATTTTGCCCCCTGAACTTGAAAAGATTCACGATGTCTTTCATGTTTCGATGCTTCGACGTTATAGATCCGATCCATCACATGTGATTAATCCCTCAGAAGTTGAAATTCAATCTGACTTGAGTTATGAAGAAGAACCGATTCGTATCCTAGCTCGTGAAGTGAAAGAGTTGCGAAACAAAAGGGTTCCGTTAGTTAAGGTGTTATGGCTCAAACACGGGATCGAGGAAGCTACTTGGGAAACCGAGAGCTCGATGAAAGAACGATACCCAAACCTATTTACCGGTAAGATTTTCGGGGACAAAAATTTCTTAAGTGGGAGAGAGTTGTGACAGCCCTAAAGTGACCCTAGTCAGAAAGCGGTCTCGGGACCGCTAGACCGAGTCACCAAATTATTTGAATGTGATAATTATTGCCTAAAATAGGTGAATATAAATGTGTGAAAGTTTTAAGCTTCGATTTAGTTAATTGCATGTGAATTTAGTTGATAGGACTTATGTGAGAAAATTTAGAAATGTGCTAGGCAAATGCAAGTGGCCTAATAGTGCATGTAATCAAAGGGGTGGACTTGCATGTCAATTTCCCCCCATTTAAGTACTAGTGGCCAGCCATGACAAGGGATGATGGGCAAAACATGTCATGAAACATGTTGTGTTAATGGAAAAATAAAATAAGAAGCATGGGCAAAACATGTCATGAAACATGTTGTGTTAATGGAAGAATAAAATAAGAAGCATGGGCAATAAACTAATAAGAAATTGAAGGAAGAAAACAAAGAGAAAAAAAATGTGTTCATCATTCTCATGCATGACCAAAAAAAGAAAGAAGAGAAAAGCTCTCATGTTGTTCTTGGCCGAATAGGAGAAAGAAAAGAAGGAAAAAGAGCTTTGAGGAAATCGGCTATGGTGGTTTGATAGACTAAGGTATGTTTGATGATGTTCCATGAGATGCATGCATGTTTTAGTAGTTAGCTGGAGTTCTAAATAGCCCATGGTTCAAATCTTTACTATGTCATGGAGATGATATTCGGCCAAGGTGGATTGGTGTTGATATCATTTGCATGCTAAAAGTGAAGCTTTGTAATGGTGCATGTGATGGTGAATTGATGATTCTTGAATCTTCTTTTTAGCATTTTTGAGTGAGACATTAAGTTCTTTGTTTAACCATGACCAAAAATTGAAATGGTATGGTGTTGTGAAGCAATCGGCCCCAACATAGACATGTATGTTCGGCCACATGAATAAGTACATAAGTTATGTGTATGTTCGGCCATAGGTAGCCTATTGATGGCTTTAGCTTGACTTAGAAAATTCGGCTAAGGGGAAATATTAGCTAGTATGTTGAATTCGATTCGTGATTTCGTACATATGTGACTCTAGTGTCTAATGTATATATGGGCTAAGTACCTTGAGCTTCTCTTTTGATGTTCGAATGAATTGTATTAAATTGCTTGATGTGATTAAAAATGCGTATGACCATTGTGTATTTGAGCTAAAAGGTGGGCATATGACCTATCAAACTCCTTGTCATATTCGGCCATAAGCTAGCAAAATGAGACTTTAATGAGTTAAATTTGTTTGAATTAAGCTCAAGAGCAAAGGGGAACTAAATCCGATAAAGGGAAGGAAAAAGTGGTCGAATAGCCGTTGAAACCGTTCGACAACATCCAAGGTAAGTTCTTGAGTAATAGAGCTTAAATTATGATTTGATTAGATCATGTTTTAAGCAAATCAAAATCATGCTCCTTGTGTGTGGCTATTGAGCCGAAATTGCAAGAGTGATAAGTGTCTTGTGTTTGAGTTTTGCTAATGAAAATGAAATACGAATGTGTCATGATTTAATGTTAAATGTGCATGGTTATTCGAATGATGTCCAGGCTAAGTCCCGAAGGCTTTGTGCTAAGTGACCATATCCGGACTAAGATCCGAAGGCATTTGTGCGAGATACTAATTCCGGGCTAAGCCCGAAGGCATTGGTGCGAGTTACTAAATCCGGGTTAAGTCGCGAAGGCATTTGTGCGAGTTACTAAATCCGGGTTAAGTCCCGAAGGCATTTGTGCGAGTTACTATAACCGGGCTATGTCCCGAAGGCATTTGAACGAGTAGCTATATCTGGTTAAATTCCGAAGGTACGTGATTTGGGAATGAATGATCTTGCTGTAAAAATTTCAGTTAATACGCTTGAAACATCCCAACATTGAGGTATGTTTCGTATGTGCTTTGAATTAGTTGAGCCCTTACAAATAAGTATTCGCTCAGTTGATAAATGAGCTACCAGCCTTTGGCTAAGTTGATCTTTGTGTATGAATAAAAGGGTTGGTAATGTGAAGTAAGTATGATATTGAAAATTGTGCAAAGAAGTGATTTAAGTCTGCAAACCCCTCGTGTCTGACTCCGGCGACGGACTCGGGTACGGGGTGTTACAACTCATCCCATAAAATGAGCCAGAGAGGGCAAACCGCAGCAAGGGGTTACTATGGTTAAATTTGGAGATAAGACTTCCAACTATTCGCATTGTGGAACTCGCCATCTCGGTAAGTGCTGGAGAAATTTGGGTGTCTATGTGAATTGATTGAGCATAGGATTAAGAATTTTCCTTGACGAACTTTACAAACACAAGCTTCGACGCAAAATTAGAGAGCGAGCTAGTTACCTATGAAGGGTCGTTGGTAGAATAAGGCCAAAAATGCTATAGCAACTGGAGAAAATCAAACTGAGGCTAGAAAACCTACCCTTGTTTATGTTGTTAGGGGTCGTAAAGATAGGGATGTATCTAATGTCATCGTAAATATTTTTACCGTTAATTTTATCTCATACTTAGCCCTAATTGACATAAGATCCACCTACTCTTATGTATCTTGTAATATGTCTGGAAAATTAGGTATTGGGGTAAAGGAAACCACCATGAATGTTACAATAGTAAGCCCATTAGGACAATTAGTTATTTTAAATAAAACTTATAGGAGATGTCCTTTGGAGGTTCAAGGGGCAGTGTTTCTAGCAAATCTCATAGAGTAGCCATTTGGAGAGTTCGATTTAATTTTGGGTATGAATTGGTTAGTAGAACACCAAGTTAGCCAATATTGTGCTTTAAAAGAATAACCTTGAAAGAAACCGAGGGTAGGGAAATTGTGATGGTTGGAGAGTGATGAGATTATTTGTCCAATGTGATTTTTTTCGTGGTCGTTGAAAAGTTAGTTTAAAAAGGGTGTGAGACTTATTTAGCTTATGTGTTGGATGAGAATACCAATAGTTTTGCCTTAGATAACATTCGAACCGTTAGAGAATTTCCAAATGTGTTTCCTGAGGAGTTCCCTAGGTTACCTCCAGATCGTGAGGTTGAATTTGACATTGACTTGTTGCCAAGAACCGCTCTAGTGTCCATTGCTCCCTACCGCATAGCACCTAACTTCAGGAGCTTTTGGATCTTAGGTTTTTTAGACCCAGCGTTTCCCTGTGGGGAGCTCTGGCCCTATTTGTGAAAGAGAAAGAAGGTTCTCTAAGGCTTTGTATTGGCGATCGGCAACTGAACAAATTGATTGTAAAATATATATATCCTCTGCCAAGAATAGATGACTTGTTCGATCAATTTCGAGATACAATGGTGTTTTCAAATATAGATCTAAGGTCGGAGTATTACCAACTAGAGGTAGAGGAGGCGGATGTGCCTAAAAATGCATCCAGAACCCGTTATGTCCACTATGAATTCCTTGTAATGCCATTTGGTTTAACCAACACATCTACCACATTCATGGATCTAATGAATCGAATGTTTCAACCCTTTCTTGATCAACTCATTGTTGTATTCATCGACGATATCTTAGTCTACTCCAAAATTGAATCTGAACATGTCAAACACCTTAGGAAGGTTCTACTAATCCTCTAAGAAAAGAAGTTGTATGCCAAATTAAGCAAGTGCGAATTCTGGCTTAAGGAGGTCATGTTTTTAGGATATGTAGTATCCGCAAAGGGTATTGGGGTAATTTGAAATAGATAGAAACTATCTTGGAATGGAGACAACCCAAAAATGTTTCTGAAATTTGAAGTTTCCTCGACTTAGCTGGTTATTATTGTAGATTTGTTGAAACGATTTCATTAATATTCGTACCCCTAAATAAGTTGTTGAGAAAGGGTATCCCATTTAAATGGACTAAGGAGCAACAATTCTATTTTGAAAAGCTTAAGGTGGTGTTAACCCAAGCTCCTGTATTAATTCAGCCCTAACTAGGGAAATAATATGTGGTGTATAATGATGCATCCTATACTGACATTAGGTATGTGTCGATGCAAGGTGGTTAGGTAGTTGTCTATGCGTCGAGGCAATTGAAATAGCATGAGTGCAACTATCAAACTCGTGGCTTAGAGTTGGCTGTAGTAGTTTTTGCGCTAAAAATTTGGAGGAACTACTTATATGGATAGAAGTGTTATATGTATATTAATCATAAGAGTCTCAAATACATTCTCACCCAAAAAGAGTTGAATATGTGGCAACGAATGTGGTTAGAACTATTAAAAGATTAAGATTTGTGTGATTTAACACCACCTCAGAAAAACCAATGTTATAACAGACGCTTTAAGCATAAAACAAATGATCGAATTAAGAGCAATGTTTGCCAGGCCAAGTCTAGTAGATAATGGAGGCTTGCTAGCCAAGCTACAAGTGAAATCCACCTTAGCTAGTGAGGTCAAAGCCAAACAACCCTTAGACATATCCCTATTGCCACGAATTAAATAGGTGGAGGATGGAAAAATTGAAGATTTTGAGTTTAATGATGATGGAATCTTATGCTTTTAATGGGGTTTTTTGTGCCAAATGATAACGAATTAATACAAACCATAATTTGGGAAACGTATGCTAGCCTTTATTCCATGCATCCCAGAGGAAACAAGACGTATCAGGATGTAAAGGAACTGTATTGATGGCCTACACTAAAACGAGATGTAATAGGGTTCGTAGCTAAGTGCCTAACATGTCAGGAAGTGAGAGCTGAACATTAGTTCCCTTCTAGGTTGTTACAACCTATTAAAATACCGCAGTGGAAGTGAGGGTGAATAACAATGGACTTTGTTAGTGGGTTACCCTTAACACCCACTAGGAAATATTCAATTTGGGTGATAGTAGACCGATTAACGAAGTCAACAGATTTCTTACCTATCCGTATGAACTATTCTTTACAAAAGCTGACTAAGTTGTACATTTCAGAGATCGTAAGGTTGATAGGGTACCCGTATCAATTATCTTAGATCAAGATCCCCGTTTCACATCTTGATTCTAGAAGAAGCTTCATGAGGCATTAGGTACTCGTTTGGATTTTAGTATTGCTTTCCATTCGCAAACTGACAAACAATCCGTACAAGTTATCCAAATTTTTGAAGATATGCTAAGAGGCTGCATAATTGAATTTGGAGGTAGGTGGGAGGAACATTTTCCTCTAGCAGAACTTGCCCACAACAACTTCCAAACAAGCATACAAATGGCACCCTATGAAGCCTTGTAAATGTCAAACAACCCTTTGTTAGATCAAACTGGGTGAAAGAAAAAAGTTGGGTCCAGAAATGGCACAAGAATCTGATGGGAAAATCAAATTGATTCAGGATAGACTGAAAGTGACTTCAGATAGGCAGAAGTCGTATGCGGACTTAAAAAGAAAAGACATTGAGTATAGTGTTAGAGATTCAGTCCTCCTAAAAGTGTCCCCATGGTGAAAGATATTAAGGTTCGGAAGAAAGGGCAAATTAAGTCCTAGGTTCGAAGGACCTTAAAAATTCCTTAAGAGAGTTTGTCTAGTTTCTTATCAGCTTGAATTACCTTTTGAACTGGATCGAATTCATGATGTTTTCCAAGTCTCCATGTTGAGACGATATCCATCTGACCTATCTTATACTATTCTGATCGAAGAGATTGAGGTGCGACCAGATTTGTCCTTTGAGGAAGAACCTATACAAATTTTAGATCATGATGTAAAGGTTCTAAAAAGGAAACAAATCCTCTTGTCAAATTTCTATGGTGGAACCATGGCACTGAAAAAGCCACATGGGTACTGAAGGACACATTTTGTCAACAGCATCCTATTCTATTCGAACCAGGTAAATTTTGATGACGAAATTTTTTCAGGAGGGGAGAACTATAACACCTTAAAATATATAAGGTTAGATGAAATAAATAATAAAGAAATAACCTAGACATAATGGTTAAGTAGTTAGGACACTCCCTAGAGGTCCTAGGATCTATCCACTCCTCTCCTATATCTTTTCTTTTTAATTTCAACAAACCATGACAAAATTCATACCAAAATAAAGAATATTTGGAGTAGAAACCTAACTAGAATGGGTAGCAGCCCAAATGGTTAAGCATTCTCCCTTTCCCCTTGTATTCCCAAGTCCAAGCCATGTCGTTCTCCCCCGTTTTCCTTTTAATTTCGACAACATGGGTAAATTACCATGCAACCTTTTAAAATTTGTAAAACCTAGCTATTTAGTTAAATCTTTCCCAATTAGATAGTTTTTTTTAATTTCTTTTCAAACCCTAATTAGAATTGTTTTTCCCTCTCCCTATTTCTTCTCATATTTTTCTTCATCCTCTCCTTTGCATCAAACACTTTTATCCATTACTGATAATTATTTTGTTCTCGAATCAAATCATCTTCCACAACATCGTATTTTTTATCGATTTAGCCAATCATCATCAAACACATCTCTCACTTTTCCAAGAATCGGTAAGTGCCCTTTTTTTGTCAAACGAATTTTGCATTTTGTAATATCTTTATCCCGAGACCAATCATTCATCTGATTAATCAATCTTTTGCGGTTTCTTGTCGAAACTCCTGACAATCTTAATAAATCTTGAGAACAAACCTTAACCCGTGTATAAATGTCATTTGAAGGACCCATTACAGGTGCATTAAACTAGATTTGAACATGAGGGACGTTGTTTGAGATCCCGGTGAAAGGTGTGTGCTCTTTTACAAGCAATTTAGGGCTAATTGTGCCTCAGAATAGGGTCACACGGCTAGCCACATGGGTCCATCACATGTCATGTACCCTTGAAACCCTAGGATATTCGATTCTCAAACAGCCTAGGACCTTCCACACAATCGTGTCTACCCTGTACATTGATTTTACAATTTTCACATGGCATCAGTTTGTTACGCGACTTGACCAAATGGTCGTGTAACTCGTCTACACGGTCTATTGAATCCCACACACCCTGATCACATGACCCTGTGCCCCTATTTTAGGTTTTATAGTTTTACCAAGAATTTTATATTTTGTTCAATTTAGTCCCTGAATGATTCCTAAACTATTCTAGTGTTTAATTTTATTCAATTGAGGCCATAATGATATGAATAATGTTAGAATCCATACCTTGATTAACTGAATTATTAATACATACATTCATGAACTGTGAATTATGTATATATATGTTTATCGTATCTTTATTTATGATTATACATACAACATGCCTTATTCTTATCATTAATTCAAATCAATGATAAGCATGCTTTGTTGTTGTAGTGATTAAATGAAGAACATATTTATTATTGCCACACTATTCTGTTGAAAGCATATTATTAGTTTCCATTTTATCTATTATAGGCATTGCTTCGGGAGGGACGTTTTGAAAATGAGGAAGTTTTGGCAGATCGATAATCTACAAACTCTGGTGGTTTACCCACAAACTATCCGACACCTTTTATTTGCAATCATGTTATGTATTCACAACCATCTGGCAGCATACTAACCTACAGCACTGGTCGTTCACCCACCCCTCTAGCAACTCTTATCTGCAAATATGTTGTGCATTTACAAGTATCCGACAGCGTATGAACCTGCAACTTATATGGTTTATCCACAACCCGATGTGTAGGGATGGATAAGTTCTAGGGAACTCCTACTATGGCGTGTAGCGGTAGGGTAGGATCTTTTCTATTAAATCAGAAACTGTGTTGCATTCACAAAGCATGTGCAAATGATTTTGAGATTTCTAAGAGGTTATATATGCATATGTATATGTGTTTTGTGTTGATGTAATATTCCGAAACTGCTACTGCGAATTACTCTAAGTGTTGTGATTTTGTATATCAGTCGGTTGAGCTGATTTTCTTGTGATAGAACTTAAACTAAGCTTCATAGTTCACTCCTTTAATTTTCATCCTTACAGATAACCAACCAAGTTAGGACGCTGACTTAGCGTCTGGAGGGTCTCGGTACGACTTTATTTTTATTAAAATATTTGAGACTTATTTTTTTATATTTTATTATTCAGAGACTATAATTGCATTAAATTTTGAATTGTGGCATAAGAATTAGGATTTGAGTTTTGTTTTTATATTGCATGACATTGAATTTAAAATTTTAGGATGCTTAAATATGATTATTAAGTAAGTTATGCATGAACCTCGGTTTTTATTAAAAACATTAATAGATATAAATTTTTTCGTTGCTAAACCATAATTATAATTTTGAGTAATAGGTAATTCAATGATTAATCAAGTTTTCTTCTAAAATAATGAAATATTTTTAAATGATTGTTTTCAAAACTCCGATAGCTTATTGGCTCATTTTGGTGACTAATATAATCTTCCAAATTCAGATCTAATGTCTAGGCCAGGTTGGAGAGGTTACAGAGCTAATATATGAAAAACTTATTTTGCAACATACGATATGCAATGAAGATGATGCATACGTTTTATATTAACTCTTGAAAACATTGTAAGCCACTGCAACGATAATCCCTACACCCGCTAAATTAGATTATCGTGGAGATAATCTTAAAGAACTAATAAGAACATAATTTTTTTTCCAATTAATACATTAACTTAATTACTTAAGGTTTAGGATTTAGCATAAATCTAGTTTGAATAACATGAGTTAGATCTTATAGTTCCCTATATAATATGATTGTAAGACATAAAAAAACATGTGAGAATAATTAAAAAAATATTAAGACATGAAAATAACATGTGAAAATCTATATGAAATAATTATGAATGTGTAAAAATTTATATAAAAATGTAATACCTTAAATATTATTGTGACGTGGAAAAGTAACATGAGATCACAAATATGACATTTGACACAAAATCGAAAGTTATTTGAGTATTAATGTCAATTATATCTAATAATTCCGAATGTATTACTTTATATAAGACAAACACAACAGTTAAAACAATTAATATATGATTCAACATAAAAATAAGGTACAAAATTACAAGTGATACTTTAAGTATAGTTTATTATCTAAATTATTCTAAAAAGTTAACTGTTAAAAGAAAATTCTCTTAATCAATAATTTTATGATACATGATTTAAATAAAAAATTTAAATTAAATTAAATTATAAAAATCAAATTTAATTAAATTAAATTTTTTCTATATATTTTTACACTCTCTCCTTCCACTACGATTTTTTCTTCTCTTTCAATGCATTTAAAAAAATTTTGTTAGATAACTTTGATACATCAATATCTTAAAGAATGGAGAAAATTATTTTTTAAAAAGTAATACAAATATTTTAAATTGGGGTAAGAAAGGGATTGAAATTGAGGTGAAAATGGAAAATAATCTTACTAAATTTTATGTTTTATTATCAGAAACTAGATTTGGATGAGGTTTACAACAGATTCTTAAATTTTTTGTCACTTCATTGTGTGTGAATAAAATAGCTGGATATGTTTTTAAGCAATTATGTAAGGAAATAATATTTAACCTTTTTAGATTTTTAATTTAAAAGTAACAAAGTTTAGTTTAAATATTACTTATCATAAAAAAAAAATTTGATACCAATTTCAAAAAAGGTATAGTTTAAGTAACCTTTTATTATTTAAGCTGGTTAAGAATTTGACAAGTGTATTATAGGATGTAGTACAAAAATTTTAAATATATATATAAATAAATGTAACACTTGTCACATCCTCAACTTATTTGTAGAGTTTTAAAAACTTCATAACTATGTATCAAATAATGACCTTAATATAATAGATTGAATAATGACCTCAACACCTTGTGTGGATCCTGTTTCAATGGGAACTTGATGAGTGGATCTACCTACACGTCTTGCTTTTACTGCTATATTGAGAGTTACTCCACGTATTGCTTGATGTAAAACAAATAGTGGATTTGGTTCTATCTTTTGTTGATTTTTTTTCAAGGCTCGATAGATAATTTGATAAGCCAATAATTTTTTTTCGTGTTTCAGAATACGGTTAACCAACATGTAAACTAATCGATTACGATAAATTGGAAATCTTGTATTTTACATATCACTACGATTGAGTTATTGAGTTTTTGAAATAATGTAATCCGGAAAATGATTCATAAGTAGTTTTTAATGGAGTCGAAGTTACCAAATTCTGAGGAGTCGGTATCAATTTATGCCTAATTGCTCCGCATATAATTCCTCTGGCTACATTTTCTAAATGAACCAAAGGCAATCCGAATTGATCTTGTAAGAGATCTGCTACAGAACGATTACACTTATTTTTCAAATGATCCATATCGTCAAGTGTACCCACTCCAAACTTTATTCTAATCAAACGATCCACAACTGCCAATATATCTCGCGGTAACAAAAAATGTATTGTTTTGAGGTATATTTCTGGTTCATATTTCGTCGACCAATCCTTCTTAATTCACATCTTTATTGAAAGAATTTATTTTGTAATTCCTTACACAAGGATTCAGAAAATACCAGATTCCCGCCTACACAAAAAAATTGTTGATAAAAAACTCAAAAATGGCATTTTCTTTTTACCCAAATATACAATTTTCTGATTCTCTCTTTCTCTCCTTTAATGTTTTTCTTCCTTTTTTTTTTTCTCTTCACTAAAATTTAAAAATATTTACTTTTAGCACGTGAGAGTTAAAAAAATTCCTTCTTTTTTTTAAAATCAATTCCATCAACTGATTGGATTACTTTAATGTAATAATATGATTTACCACGTGACAAGTAGTATTAAGGCAATTCCCCTAATTAAGGGTCATTGCTAGTGTTATAGACAACTGTGTAATAAATGAAAATTGATTATTAGTAACGTCATGTTTTAAATGTCTTATATGATTAATTTCGTTGCTAGTTAGATTAATAATAACCCCATGACTAATTGCAAAAGCCAAGCTAGTGAGGTACAAATTATTATAGGTACTACTCCTTCCGATTCCGAAATCTTCTATAGCATTCGGCTATATTTAGGATTACAACCAGTTAGGTTATGTAAAACTAAAAGAAACTATGGGATCATTTTTGGTTCACATATTTTTAAATTCGAACTTTTCCATGCAACGATTTTCTTATATACATACACTTTTGGATTTAATTTTTTGGTTTCGAAATTTCTTAAATTTTATCCGTTTGATTGGGTGAGTTTAGATAAATTCAAATAATTTTAATGTTTTGTAAGTTATAAATATTTTTTTTTCAACTTAATCATTAATTTAGTTTTACATAATGGTCTGTTTCATGTAAAGCAAAATTTTGATATAGATATTTTATTTTAATAGAAATATCGTATATAACATAACTAAATTAATATATTATATCACTATATATTTCATATAATCATTAAATTTAAATTTTGTAAATTTCAATAATTATTAACTTTGTATGTTTATTATACACGTATTAATTATTAAATTTGAATAATAGCGGTTTTATTAGAATTTATTTTTAATATACTTTCAAAAAAGTATTTTTATATTCATAATTAATTTTTGAAAATAAATTTTAATTTAAACTTTAACAACAACAAAAAATCATTATCAATTATAAAATTTTAATATATTTATATAATATTTAAAATACATTTTCATATATTAAAGAATTATTATTTTTAATTTATATTTCAAATATTATGGTATAATTATATTAATTGTTAATGTCTGTTTAATTATAAACTAATTGTTTTACCCTGCATCAATGTATCAATTTAATGACATTAAATTATTTGTTATAATTTATTAAAAAAATTTATAAGGTTTCACAAATATTATGATTACAAAGTTTAAACATAATAGTGTATCCATTTAATTTTACAAAGTTTAAACATCATACTATATCAATTTAATTTTAAAAAATGATAGTTGATATTAAATACACTCAGTTTAAAAACATAATACTTGATAAATAAAAATAAACATAAACTAATAAATAATATCAATCGAACATATTGAAGTTTACATTTCGTAAACAAAACTTCCGATTTCAGTGTGCAACAATTTCATTTTGCCTTGCAAGTTTTTTCAAGTGTTAGTATAAAATTGTGTGTAGAAAACGATGCCAATTAAAAGATAACACTTAAAATCTAACAGTAAAGTTATTAGTAAAAATTGAAAAAAAAATCAATTCAACTTAAAAAAAAAAGTTCTTTATTGAGTCTTTAAGGAATTAAAAAAAATTAATTAGGTCTTTTCATTATCGGAAACTATTAGTTGACTTATTTGACCGTTAATGAAGACAACCATCAGGAGACAAAACGTGACATGTCACATTGGTAAAATTTAAAAAAATTATTTTTTAAAAATAATAAAAATATACATTTAGAAAAAATGTGGACAAATAGTTGCCCATGTTTATTGAATTAAGACAACCATTTGTCTAAATTCATTTTAGATAAATGTAAAATTATAATTTTAAAAATTATAAAAAGATTAATAATTGTAAAAAAAATTATAAACCCATTTCACTATTAAATATTGTAAAACTTAAATGATATCTTTATGTTAATATCATTGAAATTAGAATAAAAATATTTTTTAAAATTTTAAATTTCTCATATTTGAATTTTTTGGAATTTTTTAGATTTTTTAAATAATTGTTAACAAGTTTTAAGATTTTTAGTTTTTATATTTATTTATAGTTTTACACTCATATAGAATAAATCTAGACAAATGATATTTGAACAACCATTTGCCGAAATTTATTACAAGTATATAATTTTATTAATATTTTTATTTTTTAAAAATAATTTATTTTTATTTTTGCTGAGGAGGCATGCCTCGTCAACAACTTTCCAAGTGACATACCATGTGTCATATTCTAATAGTTGCCACCAATCTCGTCAGCACCATTAATTGTCTTATCAATCAATGAAAATTTTTATTAACAGAATAATCTAATTAAATTTTTTCATCATTAAAACTTATTTTATAAGGGATCAATTATTACTTTTTATTTTTTACTAAAGGTGTCCCAAGAGCCTTTTCAAGAAAAAAAAGTTAAATTATTAAAACATAGCAAATCTTCTTTGAATATACAAGAAGGAATCAATCAAATTGATGCTTTTTAAATTGTTAGACAGAAATAGGGAAAGAGTTAATTTGTACGATGATTATAATATAATTAATCTAATTTTTTATTGGTAGAGAACACTCAAAATAATTACAACATTATTTCAGTATCATCGTGCATAAAATAACTATCTCTCCTTAAGTGATCAAGAATCTCTTTTGGGGGTTTCCTAGCAAACTAAGGGGATATAAGGGTATCCTTTCATCCTCCCTACCAGCATATGAGCAGCTACATCAACTTCTCTTGGAATCTTTTTAATGATTACCCCCCACGGCATTCTATAAAGCTCAAGAATTCTTGAAGGGAGATCCCTATACAATTGTCCACACAACCTATCTTTCGACCATAATATTCACCCAATTATTCTCTCACGCCATATGTAATCCATCATAGATTGCCCAAATTTCAGCATTGCCACTGAACCAACTAGCTCATTCTGTTATTAATTGTGTGAAAATATTACTTAAGCCAGAAGGCACAAGATGAGAATTAGACAAAATTTTAACAAAATTCAAGGGGGGAAGATTCGAACACAAATCCTCTCACACTTTTCTCACAACACTTATCTACTAAACCAGATCAAACTACTTGAGAAATTTTCCACAACTTTAATTTAAAAATAGGATGTGATCACTCTTGTTTCACAAACCCAATTTCTTCTAACCTAGGTTTTAGGATGTGACATTACTAATCTAATTGAGTCAAAAATTATTAGTGCAAGTTCAATGAAAATAAGATTTAAGCTATATCTAAATTTACAAATAAGAATATCGAACTAACTTTTTTTCCTTTTTACTAGAAACAATGCAAATGGATTTAAATGATGGTTGAATGAGTCATTGATTACTAACTAAGCTAATAAACCTATGATGATTATATTGTTTTCTACTCCTAGCTAGGAATCTCATCTCGGTCTCATCCTAAACTAAGAGGTACCACTTAAGCTCTCCTCTCGGTCTCACTTTGGTATATAGATCTCCTCTCGATCTCACTATTCGGCACAAGTGTATCAAAGTCTTACACGATAGAGTCTCCTTTTGGCTTCATATATCTAAATCTTCCACTAGAGACGTCAATTCTAGTTTAAGATGAAATTTAATACACTTGAAAAAATAACCAATCAAGGCATTGATAATAACTTAACTAAGTAACCACTCATCAATCAACCAGTAAAATAATTCAGCTCATGATTAAACTTAAATTCCATACACGTATTTTAACAAACACATGGTAGGCATAAAATATAAAAGATTAGGGTTGACAAAATACTTATTAATAGATAAACATCTGATGAAACGCAAATGTTTAATACATCTCCATCCACATAGATGAAAAAAAAACCTTGAGCTTGTTTGGACACAAAATTACCTCTATAGTTTTCCCTCCATCAGGTAGTGGTGTCGCAACACCCAGACTCCCATGTCGCGACACCTAAAACAATAATGAAATTATAGGTCTTGGGGTTCTCGGTGTCACGATACCCACTAGTCAATGTTGCAACATCACTTGAGTTTTCCTCAATTTCTTCACTTCAGCACCTTTAGGGATATCACGACTTTCATGACATCAGTGTCGCAGTACCCATTCCGAATGAGGTTTTCCTCGAGTTTAGACCATTATCATCTCCCTACACCAACTCAATCACATCCTTAGGTTCCCTATGGCACCGTTTGACCAATTTGGGTATCAAAAAAAGACAATACTGAGTAAAAATGATTATTAACACTTGAAACTAAAAATCAATAAAAAAACATATAAATGACTTAAATTGCTTGAGAATAAGTTTCTCTAGTGTATTGGAGAGTCTAATTTGACATATCAAATTATGACAAATCAATGATATGGTATAAGTAGAAATGAAAAATGTTTGAAAGTGGAAATATGCTTGTGGGGATGGTTATGTGATCTTATTGACATAAAATGGTATAGAATTGAATTCTTTTTTATTGTAAAAGGGATGTTTGACACATTTAGATTGTGTTGCAAATCATTGAATGGGAACCAAGTAACATTTTTTCCAAAAACAGGGTCCTTATCACGACCACCAACACTTAACGTCGCAACGTGGTGTTGAAGCAAACTGTCGTAGCAATGTTGGTATGAATAAAGTCGCAATGTGACATACTGAGATGGTGACGTCAAGGCGTGGAGAGTGTGAGGTTGCGACGTCAATCCAAAAATTTTCAAACCTAACAACTTGGTTCTAATTCAAGTTCGAGTTAGAAAAATAGCTTTTGTAAGCTCATGTTGTAACACCCCTAACCCGTATTTGTCACCAAAATAGGGTTACAGAGTATTACCGGAGGTTATAATTCAAAACAATCAAATATTTTAAACATTTAACATCACATCATAAATCATAGAAAAACCAAACAAAGACATGCATATTTTCTCTTATTCGAGCCCTTGAAGCCCTAAAAACACGTTAGAAACAAGTCGGGACTAAATCGGAAACATATAGAATTTTTCAAAACAATATGAAAATTTTCAAACTGTAGGGGTCTAGCCCGTGTGTGTACCCGTGTAACACTCTGACTTGGGTCACACGGCCAAGCCAGACGGCCATGTGCCACAACCCTTTGTAAGCTACAAGGGACACACGACCGTGTTGGCTGGCATTGCGTCACACATGGCTGAGACACAAGCCCATGTCTTAGGCCGCGTGGACAATAATTAGACTAGTTTCAAGCCAATTCTTTCACCAAAAAATGTGCACACTTATGCAACTCAAATACACCCAATTAAAGCTTCAAAAGTGTACCTAAAATGTGCATAATCAAGCCACTACAATAAAATACTAATTTAGTCAACAAAGATGCCCTAAATCACCTTAATTTACTTGACATTAAACATATCCAAACACAAGCATTATATAATCATTAATATGTTAACATTGGCAAACCAAAATTCCATACCATTTCATATCACGTTAGATACATTCAAACACACTAAATTGGTCACTCACAACATGTATTTACTTAACCATTCCAACACATACCATTCAAGTACTAGAATACCAAAATATTAACAATCATAATACCAAGTATACATGCCAATACATAATGGCTATAATATCAACCAAAACACCTATACATACCATTATAACAAAGACTTAAAAACGTAAAAATCTACCGATATAGTTGATGGATAGTGTGATAGGTCTCTGATGACTTTCCAACCCGAACGAGATTCCGATTAACTACAAAACATAGAGAAATAAACATAGGGTAAGCATGTTATGCTTTGTAGGTTCATAGCATATAATCTATGCTTATCAATGTGTTGCATAATTTTAATATATATATGTATCAATCCAACATAAGAATAAATGATTCATAAACTTATATCAAGTGAATTATACTTCTCATCACCATGGATAACACATACTTCCTACCTTCCATAGTAATAAGGTAAATTGCATTGATAGTTCTTACCGAAGCTTACACGAGTAAAGTCACGATGGTTATTCCAACCTTTTTCATGGCTCGAGAGTCGAAGCTATCCCTTTTCGTGGCTCGATAGTCAAAGCTATCCATTTTCATAGCTCGATAGCTGAAGCTATCCCTTTTCGTGGCTCGATAGTCAAAGTTATCCCTTTTCGTAGCTCGATACCTGAAGCTATCCCTTTTCATTATTTAATGGTCGTCACCATCCCTTTTCATTGTTGATGATCATCACCATCCCTTTTCATAATTTGATAGCCGAAGCTATCCCTTTTCATAATTCGATAGCCGAAGCTATCCTTTTTCATTGTTCGATGGTCGTCACCATCCTTTTTCATTGTTTATGGTCGTCACCGTCCCTTTTCATTATTTGATAGCCGAGGCTATCCCTTTTCATAATTTGATAGCCGAAGCTATCCATTTTCATTAGTCAATGATCGTTGATAAACCATTGAATTTTTCCACCAAGAAACAATTTGATATTATATAAAATAATAGCATTTATAACATAATTTGAAATGCTATTTAAACTTACGAACTTACCCCAACGATAAATGTAGAAATAGAGCCGATCAATCCGAAGCTTTTTCGTTGCCTCGATCTAGAATCGTACGTGGTCTATCTTGATCTAAATGAATAAATTCAATAAATTTATTAATTATTATATTGAATTCAATCTAAATTCACATTTTTACAAAATTGCACTTTTGCCTCTAATTTTTTAATATCTTTACAATTTAGTCCTTAGGTTCATAAAATGAAATTCATGCAATTTCACCCCTACCCATGCCTATCCAAATTTCACACAAGCTCATAGCAGTCCACACATTTTATTATTCCACAAATTATACCATGAATATTTCATAGTTTTCAATTTAATCCCAAATTGACAAATTCATCAAAAATCACTTAAAAAAGTTGTTTATCTATCAACAACTAATCATTTTCTTCCATAAAACAAAAAATAACATAATACCATTCATGGAAAAACCCGAACCCTTTAACAGTTTTACAAATTAGTCCCCGGGCTACAACGATATCAAAAACATAGAAATCATAAAAAATGAGATGAAAAATACTCACATGTAAGAAAATATGTGTTGGACAAACCTTTAAGCTCCTCCCATGGAGTTTCTAAGATTAAATTTCAGTGGACTAACCTAGTTTACAAGATGACAATTTGTTTTACTTTATTTTTACTTAGTTTATTTATTTATTTACTTATTTAACCTTTAATTAACCTTTGAAAAACACTTGTATAATGTCCATAAATGTCCACTCAAATTAAAACTGGCCTATTTACTATCCATGTGTTCAAACATTTAAGTTCTATAGCTATTTTAGTGCGTTTAGCCTATAGAACTCTAATTTGGTATTTTTGCAATTTAGTCATTTTTATTGAATTAAGCATGCAAACAATAAAATTTCTTAACAAATTTTTTATACGGTGATACTAACATGCTATAGAAATTAAAATAATAATAAAATAAATATTTCAACGTTGGTTTCGTGGTCCCAAAACCACTGTTTCGATTTCATTGAAAACGGGTAGTTACACATGTGAGATCCAAAAATGGTTGTGTAGCATATTATGTATGTGAATGTTTTTTATTTTACATGTTTGAATGATAGGATGTTGCATAAAGGTCTATAATTGCTCCATTAGCAGTCGTAGCATCTTTAACTTGGAGCTAGCAATCAGGTCATGTATGGGGTGTTCACTCTAAGTCCCTATACTTTTCCTACATTTAAAAGTTATCCCCCTACTATATACTGTAATGTTACATCATATCATATAATAGTTTATATATTTGCATAAATAATTAAAACAATATAATCTCATGTAATACTATATCTTTTATTATAATCTATATTGTAATAATAGTTATATATATTAATAGTTTTAGTAATAGTTATATATTATATTATATTATTAATAGTATATATTATTTTATTATTTTATGTTTTAGTAGTATATTAATTTAATATATCAATTTAAGGTCAAGTTAGGTAATATGTTTTAGTTTCGGTAAAAGTTATATAATAAATTATTATATTATCATTAAATTTTAATTTTATAGATTTTAATAATTATTAATTTTATTTATTTATTGTACATATAAAATTATAGTATTTAAAATGTAACCTCCCCAACCTGGCCTAGACGTTAGGCCCGAATTCAAAAGAATAAATTAGCCATTGAAATGGCTCAGTAAGTTATCAGGGTTTCGAAAATAGACATTTCAAAGCAATTGATTAATTTCGAAGAAAACTTAGTTAATTATCGATTTATTTATCACTCAAAATTTTGATTTTAGTTTAGTAGTGGAAAAGTTATATTTATGTATGTCTTTAATGAAAATCAGGGTTCATTCATAACTACTTCATAATCGTATTAAGCATCCTAAAATTTAAATTAAATGTCATGTAATATAAAACAAAAACCAAATCCTAAGTCTTATGCTACAGTTCAAAAATAAAATAATACAATTTCTAAATAGTAAAATATCAAATAGTATTTCTAAAATATTTCAACAAAATCGAGACGAGACCCTCCAGATGCCGAGTTTGTGTCCTCACCTACTAGGTTATCTATAAGGATGAAAATTAAATAGGGAGTGAGCTATGATACTCAGTGTGTGTTTAATAACAAGAAAACCAGTGCAACCGGTTAGTCATACAGAATCACACCACATAGAATAATACACAATAACAGTTTCGGAATATCAAATTATCACAACCAACATATATATACATATATACTATCTAAGACATCTTAAATTTGTTTGCACATGCTTTGAGAATGAAACACAGTTTCAGATTTAATAGAAAATATCCTACCCCTCCACTATAAACCATAGTAATAGTTTCACAGAACTCGTCCATCCCTACACATCGGGTTGTGGATAAACCACAAAAGTTGTAAGTTAATACGTTTCTAGGTGGATGTGAGCGCACAACATAGTTGCAGATAAGAGCTGCTAGTTGGTTGTGAATCCACAACATATTTGCAGATAAAAGCTGCCAGATAGTCTGTGGGTAAACCACTAGAGTTGTAGGCTATCAATCTGCTAGAACTTCTTCCTTTTCAAAGCGACCCACCCCATGCAATGCAATATGGCATGTTTATCACAGATAAAAATGGTAGCCAATAATATGCTTATAACAAATCAATGGGGCAGTAATAAATATGCTCTCATTTACTCACTATAGCAACAAAAATGTGCTTTTCATAGATTTGATTTAACGGCAAAAATAAGGCATGTTGTACGTATAATCATAAATATAGATACGACACACATTTATATTTCACTCATGCATGTATGTAATAATAATTCAATCAATTAGACTATGAATTCTAACATTATTCATATTATCAAGGACTCAATCGAATAAAATAAAACACTAAAAATAGTTTGGGAACCATTCAGAGACTAGACTAAACGAATCATAAAATTCTGGGAAAAACAGTAAAATCTAAAAAACAGGGGCACAGGTCATGTGCTTAGGCCATGTGGGATGTTATTGACCGTGTGGAGGGTTACACAGCCGTATGGCTAGACCGTGCAATGGATTGAGGCCATGTACAAATTGTAAAATCAAGGTACAGGGGAGACAAGATCGTATAGAAGGTTCTAGGCCATGTGAGAATCGAAATATCCTAGGGTTTTAGGGGGACATGGATGTGTGAAGGGTCGTGTGGTCCATACACCCGTATGGCCCTAATTCAATGCACGGTTTGTAACACACCATACCCAACCATATGATAGGATCCGAACTTGATATGTCACTACTCAAAATTGGACTAACTTATAGCAAAAAACTTTGACGGAAGCTTTATAAAATTATTACAAAGTTTGACATATAAACATATGATAGTTTTTGTTTTCTTGAAGTTGGAATGAAATCACTAATAGTTTGAAATAAAGTTCAAGCCATTTGGCATATAAGTTCAAATATAATAACTTCATTAAACATAAAGAAATAATTCAAATCCAGACATTAATACTTAATAGAAATCTTGTAAAAATAGAGTTTTGTCAAAATATAAATTCTTTATACAATTCATTTCCAAAATACATTTATACGCCACCACCAAGAGTCATGCATGATACAGAACAAGCAGTCAACTCACAATAGCAACACTCTGGCGTAGTCCTTCTGAAAAAGTCTTCATTCAGTCAGAAAGCCTAAGAAGGAAAAGGTAACAGAATATGTTCTTACAAACTAAGTGAGTTCGAATAAGAAATCATACATAACATTTCTTACAACACAACCAAACCTTTCAGGGACACACACACACGATGAACATAGCACGCCTAAAACACAGACAAAATGAGGACGCCAACTTGTTTAACACATGGGCGTATACTGTATGCCAACTTAGCATAGCTTAGACAACCCATCTTCATGCCAACTACGTACTAAGAATTTAGAATCAGAAGCATATAATACATTCTCATGTTCATACATTCACCCTCTTAACACCTTGTATCATTTTCATTTAGAATAGTATGTTTTATTGTTATCTGTCAATCTGGTTTGCAATATAGTTGTCCTACCGAAGGCTACAAAAACGTATCTCCTCTTTTCCATCACCACAGATCAAATCATATCATACAGAGAAGGATTACTTTATTTCACATATCAAAAGCATATGGTAGTGGATTAAGCATGAAGAATGTCACTTACGTTATTTCACAGACAGACTGAACTCGGACCGATGACTTTAGATATTCATTATCCACATATAAACCTTTCATCCATTACAGAGGAGGATTACTTACCTTACTCGAATTATTTAAATAATAAATTTATAATACGTGGAAGTAAAAAGGAACTCACCAGATACTCTAGCACAATTTACAAAGCAAGTCATTTGCTTTTATCATTTGGACCTTTATTGGCTTCTTGAGCTAAAATAAAGATATTTATCCATATTAGATCATCAATCTATCAAATCTGAACATGCATGCAAGAATTAACAAAACTTAATCCAGAATTATAAAGTCTCCTTCCTCACACACCATTCTAACATCTATGCATGCAATACAAAAAACACGTGAATGACTTCAATGATAACCTAAGGGTTCATTAGTAATTACCAGTGAGCTGGTACTAACGTATATGTTAGTTAAGTATTGCGAACCTTCACTTTGAAGAAGTTATCTTAACTTAAGTTTTTCAGAGTCTTTAAAAAGAAATTAAGAAAGAAAAATAATAATAAGATGTAAAAGGTGTTCAGAAAGACCACCGCTATCCTTATATACTTAAGCACGGAGACAATGATTACTGGAAAAATTAGTTAATTTTGCTAACTCTCTTGATTCGCGTGATTAAGTGCACTTAACAAAATTTAGGTCTTATTATCTATAATAGTATAGTTTTGTTCTAACTAGACTTCAACCTGACTAACTAAATCACCATACAAAGATAACAAATAAATCTAAACAATTGCGAACTTAACGAGTTTGCCCAAAGTACCTGGGTTGGGCAGGTACTTAACGAAAGGGTTCATCAAACCTTAGAGCTCGCCAAACTAGGATTTCTCCAACTGGCGTAGGACACAGAATTCTATACTTCACTAAACGGCCTGTTATACGATTTGCCCCGATTCACTTGTAAAAGAAAACACACTTGTCACCAGGATCTTGCGCAATGTTCCTCATGTTAAAATCTTATCTGAGGTACCTAAAATGAGTCCTTCAACCAATAATTATACAAGAATTAATGATTAATTTCAAGATTCGCTAATGTTATCAAAAGATTTTGCAAGAATCGAGAAAGATTAAGTAATTGGATTACAAGATTAATGTGGATCGATTTTATTTCAGGTTTTATGAGTTCTACTAATTAAAATGGGAGTATTTACCAAGCTTTTAACGAGGATATGGGCTAGGAATGATGAGTTTGACAATCTGGTAGAAAAATGAATTAACAAAGGTCGATTTTGATTCAAGAACACAAGAAATATTTTCAACAATGGAGAGAAAATATTGTATAAAGAAGATGATGAAAAAGAAAGAAAGAAAATAGGAAAAATAAGAAAAAAAATTCTAATTAAGATTTGAAGAGAACACAATGTCCATGTCTAATTAGGAAAAATAGAACTAAGTAGCTAGGGTTTTCATGTTTTGAGGGTTGCATGGTAAAATTACCTCTTCTGCTGGAGAAAAAAAGAAATGGAAATGGGATTTGAGTGGCTCAAACCTGGTATACAAGGGAGAATGGAGTATATCCTTAACCACTAGGATGCTTCCCATACTTACTAAGTTTTTATTCCATTTTAAATATGTTCTAATGTGGATTTTTTCCTAATTTGCTGAAAATGAAAAGAAAAGAAATGGGAGAGGTATTGATAAAATCTAGGACCTCTAGGGAGTGTACTAACTAATTAACCATCAGGTCTAGATCTTTTCTTAGTTATTTATTTCAATTAAACCTATATATTTTGGGGTGTTATAGTTCTCCCATCCTTAAAGAAATTTTGTCCTCAAAATTTACCTGGTTCGAACAGATGAGGATATTGTTGTCAAATTGCATATTCTAGTTCCCATTTGGCCTCCTCGATGCCATGGTTCCGCCATAGAACCTTAACAAATGGGATTTATTTCCTTCTTAGAACCTTTATCTCATGATCTAAAATTTGCACAAGTTCCTCCCCAAAGGACAAATCCAGTCGTACCTTGATCTCTTTGATCGGAACAATGTAGGAAGGGTCGGATAGGTATTGTCTCAACATGAAGACATGGAAAACGTCGTGGATTCGATCTAGTTCATAAGGTAATTATAGTTGGTATTCCACGGGATCGACTATTTTAAGAATTCGATAGCTTCTTATGAATCTGAGGCTTAACTTACCATTTCGACCAAATCTCAATACTTTCCTCTAAAGGGACAATTTCAGAAAGACTTATCACCGATGTTGTACTCATTATCCTTCCTTTTTTAATCTAGGTACGACTTCTTTCTACCTGAAGTCATTTTTAACCTATCCTGTATTAATCTGATTTTACTTTTAGACTCTTGCACAAACTTGGGACCCAAAACTTTCCTTTCACCTAGTTTGGTCTAACACAAAGGTGTTCGGCATTTACAATCATACAATGCCCCATAAGGTTTCACTTGGATACTCTATTGGAAGCTATTATTGTAGGAAAATTCAGCTAGAGGTCAATATTCTTCCCAGCTGCCTCAGAATTTGATAATACAACCTCTTAACATGTCTTCCACTATTTGTATAACCCGTTCGGATTGCTCGTCAGACTGCAAATGGAAGACAATGCTAAAGTCAAAATGAGTACCTAGTGACTCTTGTAGCTTCTTCTGAAATTGAGATATAAAGTAGGGATCTCGATCTGAGATAATTGATAAGGGCACCCCATGCAACCTCACAATCTCCTAAATATATAACTTAGCCAGCATTTACAATGAATAATCCTTACAAATGGGTAAGAAGTGTGCTGACTTAGTTAATCGGTCTACAATCACCCAAATTAAATCTTTCTTGTGGGTGTTAAGGGTAACCCACTAAAAAATTCCATCATTATTCTCTCCCACTTCTACTGAGGTATTTTGATAGGTTGTAGCAACCTAGAGGGTAATTGATGTTTAGCTTCCACTTGCTGACATGTTAGCCATTTAGCCACAAATTTTGTCACATCCCGCTTTAGTCTAGGCCATCAGTACAACTTATTTACATCCTGATACATCTTATTTCCTTTGGGATGTAAGGCATAAGGGCTATAATACGTTTCTCAAAGTATGGTATGTTTTAGGTCCACATTGTTTGGTACACAATATCTTCCACGGTAGCACAAAATATCATTGTTATTGAACCAATAATCCTCAATTTGTCATCTTCCACCGTCTTAATCCGTGGCAACAAGGATACATCTAATGGTTTTTTGGCTTTGGTCTCATCGACTAAAGTGGGTTTCACTTGTAGTTCAGTTAGCAAGCCTCTATCATCCACTAGACTTGACCTAACAAATATTGCTAGTAAATCAATCATCTATTTTCTACTTAGAGTGTCTACTACAACATTGGCTTTTTTGGGGTGGTATTAAATTACACAATCATAATATTTTAATAGCTCTAACCACATCTGTTGCCTCAAGTTCAATTCCTACAATGACATTAGACGTATCCCTCTCTTTACAACCCCTAATGGCATAATAAAGGGCAGGTTGTCTAGCCTCAGTTCATTTTGCTCCAATTGCTATAGC
This sequence comes from Gossypium hirsutum, assembly GCF_007990345.1. Classification (NCBI taxonomy): domain Eukaryota; kingdom Viridiplantae; phylum Streptophyta; class Magnoliopsida; order Malvales; family Malvaceae; genus Gossypium; species Gossypium hirsutum. The sequence continues at coordinate 35,141,599 of NC_053440.1, forward strand.
ATTGGCAGCTCTATTCTGCCCACGGCCCTTCAGAGGTAACTAGCCCGCTCTTTGATTTTGGGCCTAATTTTGGGCTAGAGCTTCTGTATATTTGGTTCGTTGAGGGCAATCCTTAATCCTATGCTTATTCGACCCACAACTGAATCATGCACCCAATTTTCTCCAACACTCGCCCAAATGGCACTTACCACAGTGCGCAAAGTTGAAAGTCTTATCCTCAGATTTAGCCATAGCAACCCCTTGCTGCGGTATACCCTCTCAAGCTCATTTTATGGGACGAGAATTCGAGTCAGTTGAACCAGAATCTCTCTTGATCAAGACCAAGGGTCTCAAACACTTGGTCCTGGTGTGGAGCAACTTGTATCTTGAGGTCGAATCGCAGGTCCACGTCGTTTGGTACACAATATCTTCCATGATAGCACAAAATATTGTTGTTATTGAACCAATAATCCTTAGATTTTTCATCTTCCACTTTCTTAATCTGTGGCAACAATGATACATCTAAGGGTTTTTTTTACTTTGATCTCATCGATTAAGGTGGGTTTCACTTGTAGTTCGACTAGCAAGTCTCCATCATCAACTAGACTTAACCTAACAAATATTGCTCTTAAATTGATCATCTATTTCCTACTTAGAGTGTCTGCTACAACATTGGCTTTTTCGGGGTGGTATTAAATTACACAATCATAATATTTTAATAGCTCTAAACACATCTATTGCGTCAAGTTCAACTCCTTCAATGACATCGGATTTATCCCTCTCTATAGAACCCCTAATGGCATAAATAAGGGTAGGTTGTCTAGCCTCAATTTAGTTTGCTCCAGTTGCTACAACATTGGCAGCTCTATTTTGCCCATGGCCTTTCGGAGGTACTTCCCCACTCTCTAATTTTTGGCCTAATATTGGGCTAGAGCTTTTGTATTTTCGGTTCGTCGAGGTCAATCCTTAATCCTATGCTTATTCAACCCACAACTGAATCATGTACCCAATTTTCTCCAACACTTGCCCAAATAGCACTTACCACAGTGTGAAAAGTTGAAAGTCTTATCCCCAAATTTACCCATAGAAAGCCTTTGCTGTGGTATACCCTCTCAAGCTCATTTTATGGGATGAGCATTCGAGCCAATTGAATCAGAATCTCTCTTGATCGAGACCTTACTCATTTCCCATTGTTCATGATTCACCTGCTTGATTTCCTCAACAATTTTGGCTTTCTTCACTAGGGCCTCAAACACCTGTTCCTGGTGTGGAGCAACTTGTATCTTAAGGTTGAATCGCAGCTCATTTTCAAACCTCACACATTTATCCTATTCTGTGACGATCATTCTTTGCGCATAGCAATTGAGTCTCATAAATTCAGCCTCGTATTTTGCCACGGTCTTACTTCCTGGTTTTACTCAATAAACTCGAGCCTTTGGGCTTCCATATACCTAGTGCCCACGTACTTCTTCTGGAAGGCCTCTTGGAGGTATTCCTAATTTATACGTTCAATCTGCGTACCCCTTACCACAGATAGCCACCAACGATAGGCCTTTCTCTAGACCTTGAGGTACAAAGAAATGTTATATGACTAAATTGAATAATAATCAAAAGTATAATGATTATATACATCCAATTGAAAGTTAATGCAAAGAATCATGGAAAAGTAAATATTTTTACTAAAACAGTTTATGGACAATAACTGTAACTCGCCTTTGAAAATTAACCAAAAATTATAGAAATTGAGATAGAGCTTGAACCAAATATGAAATTAAAAGCTTATTAAGTCTAGTTATTTTTGTATAGAAGAAACGGTGTAAGCAATGGAATTGTAGATTATGAGATAAATAAATTTAAGCAAGACAAGATCATATTGATTCTAGGTTTCCTTGTTCTGGCTTTGAAAATTTGTACAAATAAATTTAGGGGTGAAATTTATATGTATAAAAATCTTGTACTGAAAGATAAATATTTATTACTGAAGAAGGATCAGAACTGCCTAGCAGCAGAACATGGGAAGAAATAAAGAAAAAAAATTTGTATTAACTGGCTTATGTGAAAATTCTTAAATTTTTATGGTAAAAATTCCATTAAGATTGCTTTCAAAAACAACAAGTAGATCTTAATTTCGAATTTTTTAAATAATGATATACATAATTTAGGGACTGCTACTCAAGTAGACAACCTTGTTAAAAGTATGTGTAATTAGTGAAAGAATAATTAATATTACATGTAGGAATGTTATACCAAAAGCCAAAGATTCTCATATATATATACATGTTCATATAGGATGTGGAATGGACAGGAGGAGGAAAATAATAGAAGAGTTATAATGCAAAGAAGTTGATAGAAGTGAGGGAAATGCTAATATGTAAGAAGTTTAAACGAAATTGTTTAAACATTAAGGCTCCGTTTGTCTCACGTAAAAGCTTTTACGGAAAATATTTTCAATCTTTTCTAATGTTTGTTTCATGTAAAATAGGATGGTCAACGTAAAATATTTTCCAGTCAACATAAAATTACCTCCTTATTCCTATAAAATGTCTTACCAAATTTTTTTTGATAAAACATTTTCTAAACGAATAAGGCTCTATTTACCAAAATGTCCAAAGACATTTTCCAATCGACATTAACTGTGGATTAACATAAAACATATAACATTATCAATAATCAAACAATTCACATTCAATTATCAATTTATACAAATTTTGTAATTTATTCAATTTAGTCCCTAAAATTGGAACTAACATAACTTTTGATTTAAAGCTTCAAATTGAATTCTGATTTCATTATTATACATTAGGGGACTCCTATTTCTTATTTTTACAGTCAATTTTACATTTTATTCAGTTTAGTCCATAGTGTATGAAACTATCAATTAAGCTTTACAATTTAGTCGTTTCTCACATCTAAGCTTTAAAATCGATCAATTTAACACCTAAAACTTTAAGAAATTAATAATAACAACTTTTTAAAACTTTAACAGTTTTACGAATTTGTACATGGGCTAGTTAAATCAAGCTCTCATGACTTCAAATCTATAAAAATTACAAGAAAATAACCAAAGACTTACTTAGATTTTGAAGTTAAAAGCTTAGATACCTAAGAATGGCGTCTCCCTAATTATCCTCATTTTTTACGATTTTCCCATAGATCTGAGCCCCTTTTTCTATTAATTGAATAATAATAAATTAGCTTTTATTTAATATTTATTCTACAATTTTTTTGAAGTTAATTTATTATTCAAACAAATATTGTAGTCATCATGTAGTATACTACTAATTATGCACTTGGAAAATATTATTAATTTAATATTATGTACCACTAATTGTGGTTTGGAAAATAATTTATTATTCAATATTTGTTTTTTTATAACACAATTAGGAATTATTTATAGATATAAATAAACTCAATTAAACAATGAAAAAATAAGGAAATATCAAATGTATGTTTGTTTAATTGAAAACAACTTTTATGAAATATTTTCAAGAAATCTGCAAAATAACAAAAGATATTTTACACAGATTCATCCAAACACCAGAAAATATTAGCTTTTCCAAAAAAGTAAGTCATTTTCCAGAAATCATTTTCTGAAAGTCATTTTCAGTAAAACAAACGGAGCCTAAGTTTGTAATTGTTATATGATGAATTAAAAAAGATATTTATTGATAAATTGAAGTATTATATGGATTTAAATTGAATGGTGCATGTGTTGGATTATGTGGTGTTGATCTTTACTTAAATATAAAGAAGTCTTGACTTGTTTAGGATAAAAGGATTTAGAGTTGCAACACTAGCCACAAGATGTCTCGACATGAGCATTAGAAAATCTAATGTCACGATACTGGCCCCATGATGTCGCAACATTGGCCCTGTTTCCTCTACCTTATTGTTTTTTATCCGAAAAAATCTCGAACCAACTCTAAATGCAATCAAACTTTAGAAAAAACTTAGAAATGATTTATAAAATCTTAAATGACTTTAAAAATGTATAAAAAAATATTAATATTTATACTGAAATGTAGCATTCCTTACTCGGATTTAGCTACTAGCTCAGGGAATTGGGTCTTACAGTCTTATTTACTAAACCCTCGTTATATTAAGTTTCATCCCCTATTATATAAGAAAACTACCTCTTCTCTTAGGAGATTCGTATGGCAAGATTCATCTGCCTCAGGTGTATATGCATTTAATTTGTCTAATTTCAGTAAGAACTGAGTATTTAATGGAACTGGAAATCAAAATTGCAAGATGCAAGGCAACTGAATTCCAATCCAATTAAGGAGAAAAACCTAAATATTACAAGGTTGTTTCAATCTGCTATGGTCCTTGAGGCTATAAGAGAAGCCTTCATCTTCTCAACATTTGCTGCATCAATCTTGCAAGACTTGGTAATCTTTTCGACAGACCCGGAGTAGTTATGGTTCGAACATTTGCACTCCCGAAGGCAGAAATCGCGAAAGCCAAGTCCCGCCCATAGTTGTACTGATAATGGACAACTCCCACGGGGAAAATAAAAAGATCTCCAGCTTGAAGTGTCAGAGTATGTAACACATCATTTGCATCTACAAATCCGACTTTAAGAGAGCCTATAAGAAGAAAAAGAAGCTCGGCGGAATGAGGATGGCGATGGGACGGATTTAAGGAGCCTGAAGGGAATTGCAGAACAGCATAAGAAACACCCTGACCATTTAAGGCTGGAAATTCTGCCTCGCTCACTTTCATAAACTTGAAAGCTGTCGGTGGATCGGCCCCGATCAGGACACGAAAGGCAGAGTGTGTGAAGAAGTTTGCATCATCGGTGGTGATATTTGGAGGGATCACAGAGTCAAGCTTAAGGTGTATCTCACTACCATGTATCACCTGGGCAACCATTAGTACAAATAAAATGGAATGAATGCATGATATGATACCCATACCTGCAATTTTCAGATAATCTCATAAGTACATAAAAGATGGTAAAACAAAAGCTAGTTATTAAAGGATTGTATATATTAAAAAGGAAGCTGAAGCTTAATAGTAACTTGACAAATTCTTCACCATTTGCAAATGGCCGGCAGCTATGAAGAAATACAATGCTAATATTTGTCTTGTATGTCATTTCTTGAACTTTTCACCAAAGGATCAAATATTGCAAGCCAATTTGCTCAAATTTATGATATTCCATATGCATCAAGACAGTTAACTGAAGCGTCTATTTAAGAATATGATACGGTCTAGTAAGACGATCAAAGGAAGACATGGATGCCGAACTATGACTAAAAAATGTTGGAAAAATGTGATTTAAAATAATGTAGTTAGTACGATAAAATGACATTAAGGTTTCGTCACAATTTTTAATGATATAAGGAAAGTAGAATTCCAATTTCGGGTAGAAAACAGGTGTACACTACAAAGCTGCTGCTGCACAAGAAAAATATTTCCATGATTTCTGAATAAAAACTGTAACCAAATGTGGGGTTTCCACTCTATCCGGTGGTTGTGGGGTCAATAATTTTTTTAAAATTTTCTTTATAAAAGAAATTTTAATTTATATCACTAATAATTTTATAAAATAAGAATCTTATATAAAATTAAATTATTCTCTTTCCATCTGCCTTAATCTTTATCTTCTTTAAAGAAAATTCTTTTATTCTTTATCCCTAAAAATTTTACAAAATATATAATTAAACTTTCAATACTTTCAAATATCTCATTAATTTGGTAACAACTCTTCTTTCTTTTTAAACTTTATTGATTATTCTCTAAAAAATGAAGATGGTGACTTTGCTTGTGGTAGATCAAATATTTTATGCAAAAAATAGATTTTTATTAGATGAATGATTTTGAGATATTGATGTTGTATGAAATTGTTAATATTTTGATTAGGAAAATTTTTTTAAAGGATAGTTAATACAAATCCTTAAATATTAATTAGAAATTTAGCATTTTTATTTAGAATGTGATTATTTTAATTTATGTGCCACATGGCACCAAAAGGTAATTAAGTTATTTTTATTTTTGTGAAAAGGATTATATTTATCATTAACCCGCTATGACGAATTGTGAATTCCTTTCAATTCAAAAGATAAAAGTGATATTGGTGAAAGCTTTTACTAAAAGCAAACGTATTGGGGAAAAACTAATTAAGTTGAAGTTATTTTTGTAATTATTTAGTTTGTATGAATTATTATTGATTTAATACTAATAATATTAAAACTAAGTGACCCGAATCCTTATTTAAATAAAATACAGTGGTAAAATAAAATAAAAGTAAAATCTCTATAGAACTATACTTCTTTTATTTTATTTTAGAATAATGTTTTTTAAACCTTATTAAACTCTATCTATTTGATATTGATTAGAAAATGTGTTTCAATCTTACTACACTCCTATTAGAATATGGTTTTACAAGCCTATAGATAGACATAGTCTACTCCTCTTGTAATTATTCGAATTCGACATAGTGAATTTTCTTCTCCTCTCCCCGTGGTTTTTTCCCAAAAGGGTTTCCACGTAAAAATCTATGTGTTCTTTATTTTATTTCTCTTTTCTTTGTAGTATATTGTCATTATCGACATTCTATTTTTACAAATAATATAGTTGGTTTTATGAAGGGTTTAAGATTTAGATTTATCTAATTATTATTTTAATAATTTTGTAGTACTTATGTTCACTTATATTATATATTAATTTATCAAGTGCAAAAATTATACATTAAATTATAAGACTTTTTAAAGTATATTACTTTTTTTTTTAAAAATTTAACTCCACAATCAATTTTTTTAATGTCAATTTAATAATTTAATTAACAATGAAATATATTCTATTTAGTCTCTAAATTTGTGCTTTAATAATATAAATATTTTGTTGCATAAGGGTACACGGTTGTTTTTTTAGCATGATCTCATTAGTTAACAGCACATGCAACATTCAAATTTCAAAAATTATATAAAATTAAAATTGAAAATTTTAAGTGTATAAGTTAAAATGATTAATTACATAAAATTGATGATTTTTTATTTTTATATATTTTTCATTTATTTTTCATTTTCATTGAAAAAGTTTATTTGACATTAATAATCACACGTATAAATTTGGGTAATTCCTTAAAAGAATGGGTCCGAACCAATAAAAGTCTGCGTTATTGAAGAGCAATTAGCAGAGATCATTGAAGTCAAGCTAGCTTTAAATATGGAAGTCGATAAAGAATAATTTTTTGGGGAATAGCAAGCAAGGGCAAATTGGCTCAGAATGGGTGATCGTAACACAGCGTTTTTTCACAACCATGCATCCTATCGCAAGAAGTGGAACACAGTTAAAGGGCTTGAATATGAGAATGGCAGATGGATTAAGGGGGATAACGAATTGCTAAATTTAGCAACAAGATATTTTGTGGATCTTTTCTCCATAAAACCTGTGCAAGGTTGCTAAAATTTAAGGGCAGAAGTTCAACCTTGCATTCCTGGACATCTTAATGAGGAGCTTTCAGCTAACTTTAAAGAAGATGAGTTGTGGGAAGCCTTAAAAACAATGGCTCCTTTAAAAGCGTCAGGTATGGATGGGTTCCCTACTCTCTTTTTTCAAAAATATTTGCATATTATAGGGAAGGATGTAGCTAGATTTTGTTTGGAAATTTTGAACAATGAGAAAGAGCCAAGCACTATTAACAATACAAACATAGTTCTAATCCCTAAAGTCAATAATCCAAAAAAGTGAGCCAATTTAGGCCAATCAGCCTTTGCAATGTAGCATATAAAATAATCTCGAAAACTATCGTCAATATAGAAAGGCTCATAGCTACTGCATTGAAGAAACACAAGGTGCTTTTGCCTAAGTAAACAGATTACTGATAACATATTAGTGGCATACGAATTGTTGCATTCCTTTAAGAAGAAACGATATGGGATTGGAAATTTTGCCCTAAAACTAGACATGAGCAAATCATACAATAGGGTAGAGTGGACTTTCGTTGAAAACATGATGAGAAGGCTTGGTTTTTGTGAGAAGTGGGTTTCTTTAATCATTCGTTGCATTAAAAGTGTCTCATATTCAGTTGTGTTTAATGGTGGGAAAGGGATTGAATTCAAACCTTCTAGAGGAATAAGGCAAAGAGACCTCTTAAGCCATATCTTTTCATCATTTGCGCGGAGGGGTTCTGAAGACTTCTAAATAATGCACGAAGGGAAGGAAGAATAAAAGGAGCAAGAATTGAGAGAGGTGGTTTATCAATAACCCACTTATTTTTTGTTGATGATAGCATCTTATTTGGAAAAGAAACAGTGGAGGGAGCATTAGCCATAAGGTCAATGGTCAATGAATACGAAAAGATATCAAGTTAGATGGTAAATTTCAAGAAGTCATTAATTTATTTTAGTAACAATGTTAACGATGCGGTCAAAAGGTAGATAGGGAGTGATTTGAGGGTTCGAATAACCAACAACCCAGAAAAATACCTTGGACTTCCAACGATGGTGGGAAGGAGGAAGAGAAGCGCCTTTGTTGAAATTAAAGAAAAATTCTTAACAAAAGTACAAAATTTGAGTATTTGTAATTTATCTGTTGGAGGAAAAAAAAAGTTTATCAAAAATTTTTTGCAAGCCATTCCACATGCTATGCAAGTTCTCAAATTACCAGTTTTATTATGTCGAGAGTTAGAGAACATTATGTGAAAATTCTGGTGGCAAAATTTGAAAACAAATAAGGGTATTAATTGGTGTAGTTAGGCATCATCATGTATCCCTAAAGCGCAATGGGGGATTGGTTTTAGAGATCTATCGAGTTTTAATAAAGCCTTGTTGGCAAAACAAAGGTGAAAGCTAATCACCAACCCCACAAGTTTACTCGCGTAAGTAATGAAGTCTAAATATTACCCAATAAGTGATTTTCTTAATGCCGAATTAGGGGCTTACCCTTCATTTATCTGGAGAATCATATGGGGCACTCGAAGTGTTCTAGAATCGGGCATGAGATGGAGAATTGGAGATGGAAAGTCAATTAATATATGGAATGATCCTTGGCTCCCTAGAGAAGAAAAGTTACAGTTTGAAAATATTGTTTTACAAGTACACATTAGTTGCAAATCTAATTTACCATGAATCTAATACTTGGAGGGAGGAGACCTTGAGGAGGTTGTTCCCAAAAGAACAAGTTAAAATAATTGAATCCATTTCCCTAGGGAACTCTTTGCAACCAGATATCAAGATTTGGTGAGGGGACAGACTAGGGGAGTATATGGCAGAAAATGATTACAAACAATTTGTTACAGAAGAACTACACCTATTGGGGAATGAAATTACAACATTTTCGGAAAATACTAGAAAATATTATATAAAGGTATGGAGCTTAAAAGTCCCCAACAAGGTACCGATTAATCTATGGAGAATTGCAAGCAATAAGTAATTTAAAAGCTCGTAGACTAAGGTATGATGCCCTGTACCCATTATGCAGAGAAGAAGAAGAATCAATTAGCCATTTATTTAGAGATTGCACCCTTGCGAAATGAGTCCTCCAGCAAATGGCAATAACAGTGGCACACACATGTCAATCAAACATGGAAACAGTGGTTAGCTGAGGCTTTCAATATCAACAATGCATACAGTTGTACATGTCTAGCAGTTCCACTATGGGCAATATGGTATAACAAAAACAAATACTATTACGAAGGTATTTAACAAAGTTCATACGAGATTGTGGCTCTTATTAAAGCATACATTACAGAGCTTGCCATGCTGCAAGAAGCAACAACATGCAAATTCATATGGAGAAAACATAGTGGGAACCCTTGACAGAAAGTCATGTAAAGGTGAATTTTGATATCACGTTTAACGAACAGAGCAACAAAGTAGTTCCGGGAAAAATTATCAGGAATCGTATGGGGCTAGTTATGGGTTCAAGTACTTACGCAATAAATAATATCCATGACCAGACAACCGCTGAAGCTTATGCATGTCTCCAATGAGTGGTTTTTGAAAGAGAAATGGGATTTGACAAAGTTATCATTCAAGGCGATTCAAGGACCGTCATAAAAAAAGCTACAAAATCTGGAATATGATAGATTAGTAATTGGGGGTATTATAAACGATATACAAGAAAAAACATGAAACTTCAAACATTTTGCGTTTCGTTGCGTACCATGGAAAGCCAACGGGGTGGTGCACAGGTGGCTGCTTGGGGGAAATGAAACATCTATCTGACTTACTAGTTAGAAGAAACGTCGTTGGAGTTTGAGCCCATAGTTTTAAAAGAACAACGTTGATTTGTTTAGAGGGAGTAATATCGATGGTGTGGTGAACTGAGTCCGGAGAAAGTAAAGGTGTGATTAGAGCTTCGAGGAACTCAGAAAATGGTGGGATTTGGGGAAAAAGGATGAAGATTGAAATATTATGGTTACCAGGTCCATCGACGAGCAAAGATTCAGCAACATAGTGACAGAACGAAAGGGGAAGGGATAGTTAGGATTAGGGTTTTTTTCAATTTTTTTTTAGTATTATCTAGAAACATTTTACTTTCACTACACCAGAACAGATTTTTAGTGGTATTTTTTTAGGCCTTTAGCGGCGCTTTTTAACGCCACTAAAGGCATTTGCGGCGCTTGAAGAAGCACCACAAAAAATGCCGCTAACGACAACGTCGCTAACTTTTGCGGCGCTTACAGAAAAAACGCCGCTAAAGATCATGTTCTTTAGTGGCACTTAGGAAAAAACGCCGCTAAAGATCATGTTCTTTAGCGGCGCTTGGAAAAAAACGCCACTAAAGATCATGTTCTTTAACGGCGCTTATTTCACAAACGCCACTATTTGATATGACTTTTAGCGGTGCCTTTTTAAAAAACGCCACTAATTTTGGGATTTTTTAAAAATAAAATTTTCTGTTTTTTTCAGCCCTCCTGCAACAACAAATCAAAAGCAACCAGATCTAAACTAACCAAAAACAATAAATTTATATAATATTTCAAATTAAATGACTAAAATAATATTAATTGATATAAATAAAAGTGAATTCATACTTTTCTTTTCAAAAACGTTAAAAGTTAAAATGATAAAAATATTTATGCAATATACACTATGACGACGGAAGTTGCGACTGCTGAAACATCTTCATCATAATCTGAAGCTGCTGTTGAAGCTTGTCGTACTTTTTGCTCTGCTCTGCTCCTCTCGATGCCGCATCTTTTTGAAGTCGTAGCTGTAGTTCTTCATATTTCTTTTGAACCTCTGCTTCTATCGCTGCTTCTCTAGCTGCTTCTCTTGCTGCGGCATTTGCTTCTCTCGCTGCGGCCTCTGCTTCTCTCGTTGTAGCCTCTGCTTCCCTCGCTGCCGCATCTACTTTAAGTTGTTGCTGAAGTTCTTCATATTTCCTTTGAACCTCAAATGTGGTCGCTTGCATCTGAGCCATCTGGTCTTTTAACCTCTAAACTTTAGCTTGAGATTGACTCCCCGAAGCCATGTATTGGTGCGAGCTGGATCCAAAATATTGGGTTGGGCTGATAAAAGATCCTTGAAATCAAACCCGACCATACTTTTGAGGACCCAAAACTTCAGTAATAATCCGATTATCAATGTCTTCAAGATGAACAGAACTATCACTAGAAGCAATCGCTTCGTACTCCGTCTTTTTTCCTTTAATTTTTCCTAATAAATAAATCACATAGTTAGAAACGCAATATATATTAAAAAAACAAATGCAATATAACAATAGTCACATTACAAGCAATGAATTAAACCATTAGAAATTAAGCACTATAAATAACTAAAACAAGTTAAATCGTATTAAGTAAACGTACCATAATTTCACCAACTTAAGGAGTCATAGCAGATCCATCTTTCTTCTTATGTGTAATTTTAAAAAGTTGAAGACGTCCAACTTTTTGATCGGACGACCGTTCCTACAATATAGTAGTAAAAATATTATTTAATAGAAAGTTATACATATTTGAGAATATTAAAAAATTAAAAATACCTCCGCCTCAGCTACACATGCAAAACTTCTCGACCCGGCTGTGTGAGTGAATTTTTGTTACTGCCGGCTGCTTTTTCCAACTCGTTCACGATCCTACGTTATAAAATTTTTAGTACATACATAGTAAATACTATAAACCAAAATAATTACAATAGTTTGGAAGTACGTCGTACCTCGCCTTTCTGAGAATGCCAAAATCTAACTGCATCTTCCCATTGGTACCTCAACATACCCGGCGGGACATTTTGCAATTTCTCATCGAGGGTTGTTTTTGTCTTATAATAATTTTTCTTCAAAGTACTTTTATTGTTTCTCCATCTTTTTCCCAATGCCTTCTTTACATAAGCATCCGAGACCTTTAAAGCAAACCTCGCCTACAAAAAACACAAGTTAATAAAGTAAATATAAATTAAACTATTTCCCAAGCATTACAGATGACATTAATAAAATTTGTTACCTTAATATTATCGAGGGCTTGGGTAATTTTAATAATTTGCGTAATTTTTTTTTCTTGGGTAAATGATACGTACAAAAATAACAAGCATAATTTAAACCTCGCAATTATGTAATAAGCTGCAAAGTTACACGCAAATTGAGCTAGCAATATATAAAGCAAAGATGATAATTAAAACCGATACCCACAGCTTTAAAACCAAAAATCTTAATTAAAACTCCGTTTTAAAACTAAAAAAAATAATTAAACGATAAAGTTAAAATATAACCAAATTCGAAATTTAAACATTTGGAGGTGTTTTTTTTAAGAAAACTATTTAAGGAAACATAGAAATAAATACCTCAAATTTCCTCAACTTCGAAGCAAACTTCTGCAAAAAAAAAAACACACATACACACAAGTAAATTAGTACCAACAAAACAGAAAAAAAAATAACAGAAGTAAACAAAAGAATATTTAACTAAATTAAGATTCAAATCTAAATTTGAATTTTAATTATCACAACAATCAGAACAATACATAAAGACCAATGCAGAACAGGACTCAATATTTCTTCAGAATTACCGTATGAAATATTTCCATATCAAATTCACTTCATTATTAATACCATACTGCAATATCAAATATTTAACAACTTTGATTCAGATGAAATATCTAATATCAAAGAACATCAAAGAACATTTGACAGTGGCCTCAAATTAGGATCTAACCAACCATTCTTTTACAAATTATGAACAGTTGACAGTAGCTAAGCTGTTGTCTACAGCCTGTCTACAGTCAGAATTTCGGCAAATTGCAACATTGAGTCTCATAACCAACAAGATATAATTAGTTACATTTAACTAAATATGAAAAAAATCTATTATTAAATAATATATGTTGCTATCGCAAAACAAGGTAGAAAACAAAACAACTATTTGCATATTCATTCAGAAAATCTCGCAAAACAGACCAGAAAACAAATCCCAAGAATTAATACAAGATAATATTCTTCAAATATATGATTTTTTTTAAAAAAGGCATACACATTCCATTATCTCCACAATCGTGGATCACCCAAAATCCAAGTAAAATAAATATTAAAAGGCTTTAACAAATGTACTACAATTCATCAAGTTATACACTTTGAACTCTTGGAGGGACCAAACTTACCTAAATACGAGCTGATCAATAAGGGAGTATGAGTATGAAAATATGAATTTCTAAACATTTTTCAAATACATAAAACTTTAAAAATATAAAAATACTCAAGCATTCGATCCTTACACTAGAATCCAAGAAGCATAGATTAAAATCTGTGTTTATTTTTTCCTTTCTAACAAAATCCTAACCAAATAACTCACATTTATAATCAAACCCTAAAAAAGCTGGGCTTAATAAATCATAAAATAAATAAAATACCAATAAAACATAAAGCACAGCAATCATTTGCTCATAAGAACATAACTAAAAATTTTAAGAAAAAGAAAAGCGAAATAAACAAAATGAAGGGAGAAACATGCTTCGAAGATCTAATAACGGAAGAGGTAGCGACGACGAGAGAAAATACGATGAAGAAAGAAGCTAAGACTCGTTGGACTTCTCTAATAAGTAGACAACAAACACAGAAGATCGATACTTCTTCCCAAACCCTAGACATGCAGAAATCCCCAAATTCCCCAAATTCCCAAACAAACTGGTTCAAGCTTGGTGATTGAACTTGGTATCTAAATCCCAAATTTCAAAATTACACTGAACCAAAACCCTAAATCAAGATACAGTGTTTCAAAAGAAAAAAACGCTTACCTTTTAACAACAAATTCCGTAGCTTTGATAGTATCCTGTGAAGATTGACTAAACCTTTGCTTCGTTTGTGATGATTTCTGAGTTCTCCTCTCCCTTTTTTTTTCTTTGTATTTTTTCATGATTTCTGGGGAAAAGTTGGGGGGCCTTTTTTGGGGAGAAAATATATTTTCGGCTAAGTGTTGGGATGAAATACAGAATGAACAATTGCGGCGTTTGTAATATAGCGCCACTAATGCCGTTAATGTGGTAGATAAACGACAGCGTTTTTTTAAAACTGGAAAGAAAATTTGCGGCGTTTCCGCATAGCGCCGCTAAAACATACCTTTACTGGCGCTTTTACAATTGCGCCGCAAAAGCCAGTAAATTCCCGAACAAAAACTACATCGTTTTGCCCAAACTATTCATAATTTTTTGCGGCGTTTATGAATAAAACGCCGCAAATGCCCATTTTTCTGGCGTTTTTTACAAAAACGCCACTAAAAATTAAATTCTTCTACTGAAACGGCACCGTTTTTTAGAAATTTTTAAACATTATTTTTTTAATTCAAATTTAAAAAACACAATATATAATTACAAATTGCGGCGTTTATGAATAAAACGCCGCTAATGCCGTTAATATGCCATAGAAAATGACAGCGTTTTGATTAAACTACAGAGCAACTTTGTGGCGTTTTCTTCTTAGCGCCGCTAATTCCCAACTTTAGTGGCGTTTTTGCCCTTGCACCGCGAACGCCGTTAAATTCCCAGCCAAAAACTACACAGTTTTTACCAAAACTTTTTGCGGCGTTTTTGCTCAAAACGCCGCTAAATCTCACATTTTTTTATTTTTTTCTTTCTTTCTTCTATGTTTCATTAGAATTTTAATTAATTAATTATTAAAATTTTAAGTAATGTTTAAAATTATTTCATAAAATTATAAATTTTAGTTTTTTATTTCATTTTTTTATTTTTTCATATATTTTGATCCTATCCAAATTAAATAAGTAATTACTTATATTTATATCCATATAAAAAAATATCGAATTGTTAATGTTAAATATTTTAAATATAAATTTTAGTACTTAAATGTATCATTTAACAAGTCTAAAATAAACCAAAACCCTAATTTAACCATTCGGCTGTATACATGCATATATAAAGTGATCTCTCTCTATCTCTCTCTCTATATATCTCTAATTAATTTAATAATATATAAACTATATATACATTTTTGAAATATATCTTAAATGATCACTGAACCTCCACCAATTGTAGGATTCTTGACATGTGCTATCGGTGCCCTAGGAACATTGCCAAAATACCGAAAGGGGGCATCTACTAGCTTCCAACCCTCGAAATCCCGTCGTTCATCAATAAATATTTTTAGAACGATCCTTTCTACTATAAATTAGAAGGATGAACCAGGTTTTGTAGAGTAGTGACAAAAATTTGGAGAAACAAAACCGGACGGTCACTACTTAATATTAAATTTATTATTATATATTTTACAAACATATAAGAACATATTTAATATATAAATTAATAAAACTAATTAATCTAAGCAACCATGATCCCTAACTTGAGTACCCTTGACACCCTAAACCCTAAATCCCTAACCAGTAACCCCTAAATCTCCTAGCCCCTAAATTCCTAACCCCTAACCCCTAAATCCCTAACCCTTAACCCCTAAATCTCTAATCCCTAACCCCTAAACCTTATATCCCAAACCCTAATAGAGTACATCATTCAACTGAAACGACGTCGTTCTGACAGAGTTTCAAGAATATTAACGGCGCTTCCCTA